>NW_005871199.1:3047776-3090418 GCF_000147115.1 Myotis lucifugus
ACTTGTTTCCGGCTGCCCTCATTTCCCTCCCTCCTTCTTGCTCTTGTCCTTCTTAATCCATTCCATTTGACCCTGCCTAGCCTTTTAAACGAGAATTTCTTACCCTCAACCAGGACATGAGATCTGATGTGATGTGAGTGAGAGGAGGGGAGGGGAGGGGAAGGGAGGGGAAGGGAGGAGAGGAGAGGAGAGGAGAGGAGTGGAGTGGAGAGGAGAGGAGAGGAGAGGAGAAAGAAAGAGAGAGACATAAATTTGAAAGAAAAACATTGACTGGTTGCTTTTTGTATGTGCCCCAACTGGGGACCGAACCCACAGCCTAGGTGTGTTCCCTGACTAGGAATCAAACCTACGATCTTTTGGTGTACAGGGTGATGCTCCCACCAACTGAGCCACACTGGCCAGGCTCTGAAGGCCATCCCCTCAACCTCATTCCCAGGCTGGGCCCCCAGGAAACCACAATCACAGTAGGAGACAAGGGGACTTGCGCATCGATGAATATGAGAGCCAGACGTGGCATTTCAGGGACCTTAGTGTCTCGGTGAGGAAACTAAACTCCAGAGAGGGAAACAACTCAGCCAAAGCCGCCATGATTTCTAACCGTGTCTAGGATTTCTAACTTCGATTAAGGCCAAGATGAGCCAGCACCCAATGCAAAAGGGAATAGGATTAAAGACCAACATCAAATCTAAATAATTTGGGAACATCATTTGGCCCCATGTTTTGTCGGTGGTCTTTAGCCTGGGGGTCATGACCCCCCTCCCAAAGGTAAAGGTGTGTACACATGTATATTTTCTTATCATCCCAAAACTAATAGGATCCATTGACTAGTCTGCATCTTTGTCACCTCCTTGAAGTTTATAAAGAAGCTCTCAAATGTTTTCAAATAGACCATTGCCTAGTCTAGACACCAGTTCACCGATTTGTGAACTCACCTTGGGTACCTTCCTGTGAGTACCTTGATGGCCCGAAGTGTTGATGCATATGTTCTCTAATTTATTATTCACAATAAAACTGTGAAATAGTGTTACTCCTCCTCAATAAGAGGAAATTGAAGCTGTGAGAGACTAAGGCTCTTGGAAGGTTGTAGACTTCACATGATCTTGAACAAGGCCCTTAACACATTTGCACCTACCTCTACTCATCTAAAAAAAATGCAGCCAATTAATAACTTTGTGCCTCCTGTTTAAAGTATGAGCACGTGCTGGACTAAAACAAGGAGGTAGAATCAGGTGTCCTCTCATGTCCCCTCTGGGTCCAGTGGCCTGGGATCCACAGCCCCTCCCACAAACTCTGACTCAGACTCTCTCTGTGGGTGATGCAGGAGGAACGGAGGTGAGAGGAGTGGTGGACTCTCCCCCAGGAACCCACAAGCTCGGTAAGCTCTCCGGAGGCACCTGATCCCCAGGAAACGGGATGAGCCACATTCTGCACCATTTAGCTTTATCGGAGCCCTGGCCCTATAATATGCAGACATTGCCAGCCCAGTGAATTAGAGGAGTCTGGGAACTTTATGATCTGGACAAAGGAGATAATTATTTGATGGGAATGGAAAAAAAAAAAGCAGCAACGTCCTGCACACAGCTGACTCTCTTCTGCTGACCCTGTGTAATTACACCCTGGCTCCCATAATGACAGCTGCAGAAATCTACAATCTTAACTCTCAGGTGACTTTATATCAGATTATCCCCAATCTTGCTGAAGGGCTATGGATGGTTAGAGGAACTACTTAGTCACCTTATCTTAAGATGTGGGGTGGGACAAACTCCCCATAGCTATCCAAGTCACAGCTCCCGATACTGGGCCACTAAGTTTGATTTTCGAAGGCTCAGACCCCAAACACTCCCACTCTGTACCTAGGAAAAATTAGGTCACCTAAAGTCATTCAGCCAACTGGCTGGGCCACTGCCACACACAGAAGACAGAAGACTGGGTCTTCTTGTGGGTGGATTGTAACAATCAAGGAGGAAGACATCCCTACACATGCATCTATACACTTACAAAGTCATAGAGATACCCCAGCTCATCACTCATGATCACCTGTATAGTATCACAGAATGTCAAAGCTGGAATGGACCTGGCTGATTCCTAGTCTAACTTTCCTATTTTAAAGATGATAAAAGTAAGGCCAGAGAGGATCAGGGACTTACCTGAGCGTGCACATCTTTTTTTTTTTTTTTTTTTTTTTTTTTTAAATATATTTTATTGATTTTTCACAGAGAGGAAGGGAGAGAGATAGAGGGTTAGAAACATCGATGAGAGAGAAACATCGACCAGCTGCCTCCTGCACATCTCCCACTGGGGATGTGCCCGCAACCCAGGTACATGCCCTTGACCGGAATCGAACCTGGGACCTTTCAGTCCGCAGGCCGGAGCGTGCACATCTTTAGTATATTGTCTACTGCATCACAGTGAGTAAAAAAGTTTAAGTTGGAGAATGGGTGCTGGGGGACAGAGTGAAGAAGCTGGAACCAGCAGAACTGGGGGAAATCAGGGAGGCCTCATGAAGAAGTGAGTGTTGAACAGGTTCAGATTGTACTGCGTCCTGTGAGCACCTTGATGGCCCGGAGTGTTGGTGCCTATGTTCTCTAATTTATTCCTCACAATAAATCTGTGAAACTGTGTTACTCCTTCTCTACAAGAGGAATTTGAAGCTATGAGAGACTAAGTAACTTACCCAATATTACACATACTCTACATGCAATAAGTCAGTGGGATCCTGAGTCCAGCTCCTTTTCCATGCATTACCAAAAGCTAGTCTTTGGCCGAGGGGATGACACGATAAGCAAGTATATACTTAAATGAAGGAGCACTAACCTGAAATTTTACTTCATATGACACTTCCCTCCTCCGGAGTTCTCAAGAGCTTCAGACATTGGGAAGGTGTATTAATTTTCTGCTGCTGCTGTAACAAGTCGCCACAACTTTAATGACTTAAAGCAATAGAAATTTATTGTCTTATAGTTCTGGAAGTCAGACGTCTGACATAGATCTCTCTGGGCTAAAATCAAAATGCCAACAAAGCTGTGTTTCTTTCTGGAGGCTCTAGGGAACACTCTGTTTCCTTGCCTTTTGCAGCTTCTAGAGATTCTCTACATTTCTGGCTTGGGGTCTCCTTCCATCTTCAAAACCATCAATGGCCTATCAAGGCATCACTCTGACATTGACCTCACTCTTTTGTCTCCTTTTCCGTGTTGAAATATCTTTGATTTTACATGGGCCAACTTCAATGTAATCAGCTCAATGTCAGGCAGAGTCCTCTGAGAACAGCTGAACTCTGGGCTCTTCTTAACTGTGTTCACACCCCTCCATGAGAGCATGACCTGGTGCCGCCAGTGTTCTGCACATCCCTAATTGGTCTCCTTCTTCTTAGACTCGACCAAAGACACAGAAATGCATGTGGCATGAGCAAGATCTCAATCAATCAGGTCTCCTTCTCTAATCACTCATGCACCCCTTTCCTGAATCAGCCTCAGGCTCTCCTCTCAACCCAGGCAAGGAGGGTGAAATACCCTTGCCCACCCTCTTTGCCTGGGTAATTCCCACTGTCCAGTAAAACACAGCACAGACATCTCCCCCAGGAGCTTATAAGAACCTTCCACCCAAGACTAATAAAAGGATCTTTGTCTAGGACCTGAGGGCTTACCTCTGTCTATCTTCTCAATGAGACCGTAAACCCCTTGAAAGCAGGGCTATGAAAGATTGAAATAATAAATGAATAAACCTAGTGTTGGAGAATTTCTTGCCTCCTTAATCTCTGGAGAATTGCTTTGTCTCATAGACAACATTCCACAGAAAAAAATGGAATAATTGAAGAGGAAAGAGATTAAAAAAAAAGAGGGGAGGAGAGCCCCCCATTCTACACCTGTTCCCAGATTCCCCAAATGCCCTTGTCTCTTCAGATTCACCTATGAGTCTCCCACATTTGTCTTTCATCGCATGTAGCCCCACTCCTGCCCCAGCCTCCAGAAAATCATGTCCCTCACAGGAACATCAGCATGACTCCTCTGGGTCAGCCTCTGACCTCTCTCCACCTAGGCATCTGCTTCTTACCAAGACACAAAGGGCTCATACTGGTGCTATCTGCCAAAAGTTCACCTGGTCTCCTTCAACTCACCTTTTTAAAACTTTTTGGCGACCAAGCATCCAAAAACTGTATAAGCCTTTGAAGCAATTTCTGATTTTAGCCAATTATCTCTCTTAAGAAATGATCTAAACAGACTTCTTCAAGTTATGGGGACCATCATCATCTTTAAAGTCCCTAGAATTTGGTCAACTATAGCAAACAAGCTCAAGGCCACCACTTATGGTCTAAAGATTTCTTTCATACTGAATCCTTTCCCATTTTGTATTACATGGAATCTTCCTCTCCTCCCAGTTGTCTCCTACATCCACCTTCTTTATTCCTTAATTAATGCAGTTACTCCATCAACAATCATTTGTCTTCTACGTTCTATATCTATGGCACAGCCCCTACCCTCCTGGAACCTACAACCCAGGACAGTGATAAGATTCTGTACATAAGTAACTGGAATTCCTAATAACAATAGTAAATGTAATATAAATAGCAGAGAGAATAGATACTATGGAACTTCAGAAAGGGGTGAAGTCATTTCTGGCTTAGAGTAACCAGGAAAAGCTCTTGGAAGGTTGTAGACTTCAACAAATACTTTGGATTTCAACAGACACAGAGAGGGAGGGCACACAGGATAGAAGTGACAGCTCAAACAGAAACTTAGCAGTAGGGAAAACTGGGTGTGTTTGCTTTGAAACTTTTCCTTTCATCCTCCTGGCTTTTATTGTAGTCTAAGAAAAGGTTTTCCAGGAGGCAAGGAGGCAGACCAACCTTGTTCTATCCTGTTTTCTTGGTCACTATGAAACCTCGGTAATGCCAGTTTTAGAAATGTCATAAATCAAGGTTGAGAAGATGAAGATTACCTGCCTTTTCCCTCCTCTCCCTTCTCCTCCACCTTACTTCACACCCCAAGAGCAACAAATGACTCCAATTTTCCTCAAGACCTCTGTGCAAGAAAATCATTCTCTCTAGGACAGTGGTCGGCAAACTCATTAGTCAACAGAGCCAAATATCAACAGTACAACGATTGAAATTTCTTTTGAGAGCCAAATTTTTTAAACTTAAACTATATAGGTAGGTACATTGTTATTAACTTAATTAGGGTACTCCTAAGCTGGCCTTTGCTAAAAACGTCCTCAATCTGATTGAGGTACGTTCGCTGAGGTCGACCCCTTCCAACTCTCCCATCCACACTCGTCTTGTATACTTATTTTGTCTATCTCCTTTCCGAAAACCGACTTCTGCGCATGGGCCACGAAGTTTCAATCGCACTGTACGTGCGCACCTGCACGTGGTATTTTGTGGAAGAGCCACACTCAAGGGGCCAAAGAGCCGCATGTGGCTCGCGAGCCACGCTTTGCCGACCACTGTTCTAGGAGGCTGTGGGTCCTTTGTTAGCTTAGGGCCCTGGGACAATCTGCCTTCCTTGGGCCCAAAAGTGTGACTTTCCAGGCTCAGTGAAGACACATTCATTTTGAAAGAGACCATATGTGCCCTTGACCCAGACAGACCCCAGGCCTTAGGCATAAAGTCTTCCCACAGGTGAAGACAAGATGAGCAAGGTGGATCTTATCTCTCACCACATCCTGAACCAGTTTAGGCTGACCGAGATAACGTTTTATGAACATTCCTTTGCTGCTGCTTCTAATGAAAGATCTGAGAGGAGCCCCTCCCTGCTGAGGTCTGCTCAGGACCCAGAGGCCAAAATGGAGGTTGATTAACAGGCATCCCAAGCAGTGACTCAAACTATGGGCAGTTTCAGAGGAAGCTCGTTATGGTGACTCCACAATTAGGACCTCAGCCCACGTGGCCAGTCATGCCCATGGAAGGCCGGACCAAGCACTATATAAAAGTCCCTATCTGTCCGGACTCTGCAGTTCACATTCTTTGTTGGGTCTTGTTGAAGATCAGGTAAGTGGGGGCATCTGTGCCCTCTCTCTCTAGCTGCTCTGTCTCTGGGAGGCTGTTCTCTTGCTGGTGTGTACTTTCTACTGATTTTTGAAATGGTTGGCCATTTCTTGGGCCTCTCAAACCATCCTGTATATTTTATCTAGTCTCTTGCACCTGGTTTTCAATAAGATTCGTCAAATAGAAGAGGAGAAAAAGGGCTGGGAGTTTGGGTAGGACTGGGCTATTGATATCCAGACAAGAGCTATGAGAATATTCCTACCTAGGAGATGGGCATCAAAGGTAGCTCAAGTCGGGATAGAAAAGAGAAAAAGATAAAAGGGAAATGAGTTCTTGGGGTTAACAATAATTCATTTCCCGTTTCCTTCTATCAACCCTTCATTTCTCAGTCCCAGCCTGGTACTGTTAATACAGATAATTTTAAATTCTGTGTTTGTTTCAGGTTCTGCAAATTGCCCCAAGATGTCCTTTAATGAGCAGCAGTGCAAGCAGCCATGTGTGCCTCCTCCATGTCTTCAAAAGACCCCAGATCAGTGCCAGGCAAAGGCTGAGGAGGTGTGCCTCCCCCCATGCCAGGACACCTGCCAAGAGAAGTGCCCAGTGCAAGCTCAGGAGGTGTGTCTTCCTCAGTGCCAGGAGTTAAACCTAGAAAACTGCCCACAGCAATGCCAAGATCCATGCCTACCTCCATGCCAAGACCAATGCCCACCTCAGTGTGTGGAGCCATGCCAAGAGATATCTCAAGCAAAATGTGTGGAGGTTTGCCCACAAAAAATCCAGGAGAAGTGCTTACCCCCTGGCAAGGGAAAGTAGCTGCTTTTATAATGCCGTCGAGGGTCAAGAAGATGGCCAACAGATGAAGACCCAATCCCAACTTACGCTATGGTGACCTTCTCCTGTGGGTACCTCTGTGTGCACCTGTTCTCGCCTCCTGGCTTTTTCAGTATTCCAGGACTTGGTCTGTGTCTCTAAAGACAGTTCTCTCTGTATTTCATCAACCTCTGTGAATAAGTCTTTTTTTTTCAGCAGTTTAGTAGAAGGGCTCAACTATAGGAATAGTGTGCCTGTCAGGGGAGACCACAGAAGCCTACTTCAGCTCTGTTGGGGCAAAAGTTCCCCCAGCCCTGAATGTGTAACAGCCAAGGATGCCTGCATTCACTTTTAGAGCATCAGCCTCTCACTGGAGCCTCAAAACAAACTGAATTTGATGGACTGTGTCCTTGAATACCACCATCCAGGGTGTGGAGAAGAGGTTGGTGGTATTTCAAAATCAAAAACTGGGTAATTTATTCACTGCATTATTCTAAAAAAGGACAGCAAATAATTGGATGTTGGAATGTTGGTTGTGTTTTTTTAAAAAAATGGAACATGTATTTAATGGTTGAACTCAAACAGTCAATAAGGAAACGCGAGATGGGACGTTTGGAGTCCTGGTTAATATTCGTGCTTCACGGCTGGTCTGCTTTGGGCCCTTGATTTCCACCATGTACATTCTTTACTGACGTGATATGTGTCTGTGTGATGCAGGCTGGTCTGCTCTCCAGCTGCTTTGCCTTCTTCTCCCTGGTGAAGGTAAAATACAGAATAAAGCTGACCCTATGCTGATATCTGACCTGTGTGCTCTTTGCTCTTTCCTCCCCACCACACAAATTCCACATTCCTGCTGTCCTTGTGATGATATGTTCTCCTTCTCCTCCTCCTCCTCCTTCTTCTTCTTTTGAGAATCTGGAGTAGGAATTAAAAACAGACCTCACAGCAAGGCTGAAAGAGGCCTCCTTAAGGGGCACCTGGACCACTCACCTCCACCTACAACCTTCATAGGCTCACTCATGCACACAATTTACACTTGAGAAAATCCAGCAGGATCTGGAACCTGCTCACACTCCCAAGTTCAGGTCTAGGAGTCTTTCCAATACAGCATACTTTTCCTCTGGTCTTTACTTTCAAGAGAAAAGGGCCAAAATGGGGCGAGTGGGGAGTTGTATAAGAGAACGGGTCCCCAGTCAATCCGTGACACCTCCAAACATAGCATCCCTGTCAGAAGTAAGGACTAAGTGTACCTCTGAGATGAACAGAGACTGGGGACCAAAATTGTCTGCCTGGCCATCTGACCAGATTTCAGGAAAGCCAGGCAGCCTGGTTCCCCACCCTCCACCCTGTTGCCCACCAGGCTGGGGGCCCTGGGCTTGTGTGAAAGCACAGAGGAGGGGCAAGACTCACAGGAAAGGACCAATGCTAACTTCCTCCGCTGTGCCCTGGCCCCAAAGGCTTCTGTCAAGGGCCAGCCTCCTGAGGGGTGACAGGACTTCCATTCATTCTCCTGGGTCCCTCTTCCCACTCTGGGTGTGCCCCAGTGGAGGACTGTTTGGCTAACCTGTGGGCATCCAGCACTGGGAGTGCCCAAGTCTCTCAATCTTGGATATTTCCAAGGTGAGAGAGAGACAGAACCGGGGGGTGATGTGGGGGAAGATCTCAAGTGGAGACACGGAGCCCTCAGGCACTCACGGAGCCTGCAGATGGCCAGTGCCAGGCCCTGAGCTCCATGCACATTCCAAGGGAATCCTGCTGGCAGCCGCCGGCGGTTGATATGCTACCCCTTTGCTAAAGACCTGGCCTGGCCTCACACAGCCGGTAAGCGGTGACATCAGGATTCTAACTGGCATCCCCCTGGACTCCAGCACGAGCTCTAACTCGCATGAGGAAGTGCCCGTGGCACAGAGAAAAGATTTCCAGACACTGTCTTCTTCTCGGTCATTCGTTTACCACCTCACAAGTGGTCATTGGTCATCTGTCAAGTACCAGGCTCTGCATGGGGTGCTGAGAGAGAGCAGTGAACCAGGCCGGCAGGGTCCCTGCGCAGAGCGAGAGAGAGCTTCCTTCCACAGGCCACACCAAACCTTTCCTACAGCTCTTGTACGTCTCAAGTCCCTGAGCATCTCCAGGGGCGACAATCACAGTTCTCTTGCCTCCCTATTGGGAATGTTTTCCATTTTCCCACTTTGGAATAAGCCAGCTGCACCCCTGGGCCTCAGCCTGCAAAGGAGCCCAGAGAGCCTTCCTAGCAGTGCAGTTTCTGACGGGGCTGAGGGAGGCTCACGGACACGTCTCCATCTTGGCTCAAGCCCAAGAAATGGCTTTGTTCTCAGCACTAAAGACGTGCACAGATCGGAGTCCAAGATCAGACACTCAGATACTGAGAGGAAGCATGGGGCTGGCGAGCAGGAGGAGTTCAGCCACATCAGAGAAAGGACAACCCACGATTGGAGGGGAGGCCTCCGCCGAGGGGAAGGAGACAAACCTGCAGATTACAGATAGGGGGGCAGACGTCAAGGAGCCAGCAGGCCTCCGAGCTCTGTCCTGGGAACCGCCACGCTTTCCTGGAGCTCACAGGGCTCTGACCCAGCCCCTGCCTGCACTGCTGCGCCTGGAGCCAGGGCCCTAATGACACAGACTGGGCCATGGGGACAGCGAGGACCAAGCACACAGCAGCCAGACTTACCAGCTGTGTGTGTCTGTGCTGAAGCCTTTCATAAAGAGGGAGAAGGGCATTGCCAAAAAGAATGCTAGAAGTTAGAAGTTATAGTTGACAATTATTAAACACACACACACACACACACACACACACTGGGGGACAGGAGCTGCCTTTGGAGGTGCCATGTCCCATGACCTGGAGGTACGCAACTAGGGGGGCAAAAAATAGTGTGAACTCTAAAGTCCTTTCCAACCTCTCTGGCACTGAGATGCAGCTCACTCATCTAACTCTCCTTGGCAGGATTGGGACCCAGGGACAGAGGAGCCTAATAGGACAGGGAGATTGGGACCCAGGGACAGAGGAGCCTGATAGGACAGGGAGATTCAGAAGACCTGACCTTGAGGTCAGGAGACAGAGAAAATTATTGTGGCCTCTAGAACATTCCTGGGAGGCCCTTTGGGGGACCAAACTCTTGGGGCCTAGCAGAGTATAGACCACAGCTTAAAGCTAAAGGAGGGGAGGAGGGCAGGAAAATCATGGGAAGTAGCTCCCCAAATTTGAGAGTTTTGATATGTTTTTTAGGCCTAAACACTTGAGCTCTGAGTAGCACTTTACAGGAATTCCTCACGCCTTCCAAATCCAACCTTCCCAGTCAGGGATTAGCACATGTTTCTCCCCTTTGTTCTTTGTGTCTTTGCCTTTGGACCTCCTTTCTCTCCTGGGCTAGAGTGGTTTATCTGTTCCATGTGCATGGACTCCTGACAACCTATCACCATCTCCTTTCTACCTGCACCTGCCTCTCTCCAACCCAGGATTCTCCCCCTGCTTATGTCTGCCAACCCATAGGTTTCAGACTCACCTCCTCTGGGAAGCCTTCCATGATGTCAAGCCCGTTTTCTAAGGGCACTTCAAACTTCAACCTGAGCTCCATGATGCTGCACTGGTCCCTAGGAGTCTGTGGCCCCCTTGGAGCTGCTTGTATGTGAATAACCTGGGTCTCCTGCCAGCATGAGAACCCCAGATGACAACCTGGGGCCTTGCTGGGCTCTTTGCCTGTCTTCAGGGGACCAACCACTGAGTCTTAGACACTCTCAGAATTGGCCAACCAGCATGCCCTCTGAGGCAGAGACTAAGGAGGCTTCTTCTACTGATGGGGTCGTCAACCTTCCTGGTTCACCTGGGACTAAGGGAGTTTCCAGGATGCAGGACTTTGTTTTTAATCTTCACCCTAGGATATGTTTTTTGATATTAGAGAGAGAGGAAGGGAGAGAGAGAGAGAAACGGCGATGTGAGACAGAAACTCGATTGATTGGTTGCCTTGAGTACGCGCCCTGACTGGGAACCGAACCCACAACCATTTTGGTGCACAGGATGACACTCCAACCAACTGAGCCACCCGGCCGGGGTGATGCAGGACTTTTGATGCTAACATTGGGACAGTCCCAGGCACCCAAAATGAGGTAGTCATCCTAAGTGGGTACCCGTGTGTATAGTCATGATGCTTGGTGCTGTGGGAGCAGAGGGAAAGCAGACGAGGCTCTCATGCTGGAGGAATCTGTAGCCCAGGTTGGAAGAGGAAGAACTTCCTGGAAAACTGTGAGCCCAGAAGGCTTAGTGCCCACTGCCTGCTCCCCTCCACAGCCTCAGTGGTGTGTGTGTGTGTGTGTGTGTGTGTGTGTGTGTGCTGGGTCAGGGACAGTAGATCAATAGGCAAGTGCCCAGGCTAGCCCTGAATAAGCATGAACTGGCAGGTCCTGGCCCAAAGAGTATAATGGGGATATCCCCATGTCCTCCCACTCTATCCCACTGCCATCACTAGCCTCAGAACTGGCCAAAGACAACAGGTCTAGACTCACCCACTCCTGCTCTTCCTTCTCTCCCACAGATGTCTGCCTCGCATCTGGAGATGGCTGGAAGAGGCAGGCGGGCTGGCAGGGCCATCTAACCTCAAGCTGTCCACCTCCCCAACTCCCCAGTCTCAAAAACACCGCGCCCTCCAGTAGATGGTGCTGTTGGGTGAAACTGCCCAACAGCACCATCTACTGGCCATAGAGGCATTGAGCCTTCCGTGGGCAGCTCAATAGTGAGCTCACCATCACTGAAAGTATGCAAGAAGAGGCCAAATGACTAGCCAAGGTTATAGGCAGTTTGGACTGGATTTTCTTTTAACTTTTGAAGTTCCACCCACCCTTGCACTTGAATTACTTACAGGTTGCTCTGAATGTAGTGAAAAGAGCCTTTGCCAGACAATCACTGAGAGACATCTGCCCCAGAGCACTGGGACCACAAACACACCAGGTCAGGGCAGATAACTGGGTGTTGGGATACACAACAAGATACTTTCTTGTTGTGTATCCCAATCCTGGCAAACCCTGGAAAAGAAGAGAAATGAAAGTCCTCACTTCCCCCCTGATTATAGCCTACCTGGGTTGTACAGGAGGGTCAAAAACTTGGAGAGAGCCTACACCATTACTTAAATATTTACAATGCTTGCTGGCTTGCTGGGACTCTAACAGTGTTTGCTTGAATGTATTTAGAGGGGCACAACATAAAGACTAGGGAAACGGCCTGAAACCACCTCAGAGCTATTGAAGCTGCTTAAGGACCCTCAGGAGTGACTCCAGTGGGAACGTTTCTCATTATACCCTCATTTTAACACTGAAACCTCCAACCCAAGGTGGACTTTATTCTCCACGTTCTGTGCCTGCAATGTATGTATAGTGGTGTTCGTATACTGCATGTGCTAACCCCAAAACCTACCTCAACATGCTATGATGCCGGCAGCTAGTCCTATAAAACCCTAAAGAACAGGTTGGACACATGGTGATTGGGGGAGAGTGGTGTGCTAGAAGTGAGCATGGAAACTCCCGCCCTTTCCCCACCCCTTGCCCTACACACCTCTTCCATCTGGATGTTCCTGAGTTATATCCTTTCATAATAAACCAGTAAACTTAGGAAGTAAAATATTTCTCTGAGTTCTGTGAGCTGCTGTACCAAATTAATGGAACCCAAGGAGGGGATTGTGGGCACCTCTGATCTACAGCCAGTCGGTCAATGTTATAGGTAAAACCTGAACTACCGGCTAGCATCTGAAATGTGTGTGGGAGGGTAGGGGCAATCTTGTGGGACTGATCCCCCACCTGTGCAATCTGATGCTATTGTTAAGGAAGGGGAGGGGTCCTCGTCTCCCCCGGTTGCTTGTGGGGGTGGGTTTCTTGCAATATCCCAAGAAAAAGACTTTTCTGAGACTCACATGGGGGGATGAGGATGCGATGTTGTACAAAGCTTTATTTTTGTGGAATTACATCCCTGAGTTCCCAACGTTCCATTTCCCTCAGTTGTGGGGAGCTGATATAGGATTAAGCCTCGGACTGACCTGTTGGCAAAGTCACAAACAAGTCCCAGCTTAGAGGGCACAGTCCTCTTAGCATATTTAGGCTTGACCTTATGATGCTCCCTAGATCTTATCTGGGAAGCTAATGGGCTGAGGGAAGTGCAGCAAGAACAAGAACAAAAACAAGTGAAACTCACAAGAACAATGTAACTTTGGTAACCACTACCTTGTTTACCTCTGACTATAAAATAAAGGCTCAGCTTGCCTCAGGATCTTTCTCTGTGGCCTCAGCCAGGCACAGGAAGATCCACGGAGACTAAAGAGAGCTAGAGAGTTCTGAACGCTGTCTCCGTGCAAAACATTCTTCGCCGACTCCGTCCACACCTTTGGGAACCCCTGGACCCCCAGGGCTGGACCCCGGCACTCAGTCCCGCCAAGGACGGGTCCCATTTGCCTTTAGCGGGGCTAAAATCAGAACCAGCGCCCAGAGTTTACTTTCCACATTGGCACAGTCCCATGCCGCATCAGGCAGGCTTACTTTGTGCTTCCCCAGTACTACCCGTCAGCCCGTTGCATGGGGGTCCACGCGTCCACATGGCTATGGAGGGCGCATGGGCGAACGCAAGGAAGCCAAGACTGAGCGAAGAGCACAAGAGCAAGGAGAGAGAGAACTCTGTTTAGGGGATTATGTATCCCCACATTTTCACATGCTTGCAGTGGCCACATCCACTCTGAACAATGATTTGTGCTCCCAGGTGTGACTTACCTTCCCTATGTCACCCCAACTCTACTGGGCATGCATCTATCTCCTCTTTGTTGGATCCCTTCCCCCAGTGTTCTGCAGGGGATAGGCCGGTGGTTCCCTGGGGAGTGCAAAGTTGCAGCTTCCTGGTGAAGCTGCCCAAACAACATGCCCATAATGTCTGGCTCCCCCCCTCTGCTCCTTTGCTATTATTAACAACTAGATAATTACAATGGTATCAGTATCTCCAGGTAGATAGTGTCAGAATTGAGTTGAGATGTTAGGACATCTAGCTGCTGTCGGAGAACCCCTCCCCCCCCGCCACACACACTCATTAGAATATGGTCCAGATCATCCTTTCATTACCTCAGCATAGAGCTACTATTATCATAGCTCCATGCTAATGAAGGAGGCCAAGCCTACAATAAATAGCTCGGAATTTTGTGAGAAGTAGCTCAAGACTTCAGGGACAGCATTCCCTATCACGAGAATTGCAGAACTACCTGCCAGGAATGTTGCAGAGTCATTCCTGCAGCAGGTAGAGTTGAGGTACTAAAAATTAACAATAATAGCAATCACCGCAAGAAGTAGGCCATCTTATTACCACTGTTTTATAGACAAGAAACTAAGGCTCAAAGAAGTTAAGTAACTTACTCAGGGTTTCGCAGATAATCGAGAAAGCTGAGCTTCACGTTGGGCACCTGGCCCCAGAGTCTGCACTATACTTAAAGTAGATGTTCTTCATATCACCTCCAAAGCTGATGCTAACATTGATCACCTCTTGCCATTCAGCAGAGCTCAGTCAGATATCGAATAAACTTCCTTCATTAACCTATCATTCAGCATGTATTTGTGAACACCAATTACAGGCGAGGCTCTATCCTCGCTATTGGGTATGTCAAACACTGGTGAGTCCCAAACACCTAACTATCAGGTTATCTTGGTGTGGGAACATCAGGCCAGGGTGAATATGTACACACACATGTGTATGCTTGTATATATGAATAAACATGTTTCCCACCAGATCTCAAACAACATGTATATAATGTTAGGGTTTTATTCAAAGTGCAATGAAAAGACCCTGAAAGATTTTAAGCAGAGAAGAGACATTTTATTTGATTCAAGGTTTTAAAGGATGATCCCATGTGCAACATGGATAAAGGATGAACAAGAGATCAAGCAAGAAAGGATGTGTTGCTATAGTGACGGGTAAAGATGACAGATGGCAGCTGTGGAGACAAAGGAAGCTGGGTCTGAGAAATGTTTTGTAGGAAAAATTAACAAGTGAATTCAGTATGTGGAGTGAAGGGAAGAAAAAAAATGTAGAAATACCTTCAGGTTTGTGAATGGTGGAGCATTTACAGAGAGGTGAAGACTAGGGGATATTTGGATATCTCTGACCCCTCAGAGATATTGGGGTCAGAAATATAAACATGGGAGTGGCAGAGATCACCCAGGAAGAAGAGAAGCAGCCCCTTTGAGTGGAGACACTGCAGAATCTCAAGGCTGGACAGTGGAGGAGCCTGTGGCCAGCTGATGGAGCATCCAATGAACGAGGGCAGGGACTAGGGCAGTGATGGCGAACCTATGACACGCGTGTCAGAGGTGACACGTGAACTCATTTTTTGGTTGATTTTTCTTTGTTAAATGGCATTTAAATATATAAAATAAATATCAAAAATATAAGTCTTTTGTTTTACTATGGTTGCAAATATAAAAAAATTTCTATATGTGACATGGCACCAGAGTTAAGTTAGGGTTTTTCAAAAAAAGGTTCGCCATCACTGGACTAGGGAGACACAAGAAAGCCAGGAGAATTGATGAATCGACACACAACGAAGATCACTGGTGCCCTTGACAAGAGTTGTCTGTGTGGCGGCCTAGAAGCCAGAATAGAATGGGGGTGGGGGACTGAGGAACCGAAGGGAGGTGCAAAGGCAAGGTGTGGACTGTTCTTTCAAGATGCTTGGCTGTGAACATGAACAGAGAAATGGGGTGATAGCTGGAGAGAAACTAGGACTCTAGGAAACTTTTGCTGCTTTTTTTTCCCTTTGGGATAAACACTAAGAAATGATCCAGTAGAGAGTGGAAGATTTCGGGTAGAGAGGGAGGAGGAAAACAACTGAGGACTGGAGTGCTTAAAAAAAAATAGGTCTTTCCTGGCCAGTGTGGCTCAGTGGTTGAGCATTGACCCATGGACCAGGAGGTCATGGTTGGATTCCCGGTCAGGGCACATGCTCCGTTTGCGGGCTCGATCCTCCATAGGGGGTGTGCAGGAGGCAGCCGATCAATGATTCTCTCTCATCATTGATGTTCCTATCTCTCTCTCCCTCTCCCTTCCGCTCTCTCTAAAAATACATTAAAACACTGGCTGGGTCTGGCTGCCTCATTATTTAGATCTCAGCTCACATGCTAATTCTTCAGAGAGGGCTTCCATGGCCTCCCAAGCTGCGCACGGATGTCTGGCTGCAGGTGGCAGATGTGGGCCGGCTGGAGAGCAGATGCAGGGCTGAGAGGGGAGAAGCCAGCACTGAAGCCTGGGCTCCCATTTATAGGGCTTCCATGGGTGGACCCGGAACTCTGTGCCCAGGTACAAAGGCAGCCCCGCCTGAGCCTTTAACACCAGTGGTTGAATCAGGTCCAAATGGTTCCCATGCTTCAGGCCATCGTCAGATGCCACGTGGGCCTGCACCACAGAGTTCACCCCACCCAACCCACCTCTCTGCCCCACATTGTCCTCCTGGAACAGGGGCACCTCCTCCTCCGCCTCCTCACCCTCTAGAGCCTCACACATGTATGAGGTTTGCAGACTCCTCCCATGTGCCACTCCAGGACACATACCACACACATATACACACATGTGCACACACACATACAACATGCACATGCATATAAAAGACACACACACCACTGGCCCTCCCCCAGGCCTGGTGCGGCTGGCTCTGGGTGCTGGGACCATGCTTGTTCCCTTGCCCTTGGCCTACTGCCTGAGCCTGACCCATAGCTCCTACCGACCACAGAGGCAGAGGGAAGTGACAGTTTTGCCCATTGGTGATGCACCTCCACCATTTTTGTCCATCACAGGGTCCTTCGTCTAAAGCCTGAGTGGCCATAGATTTCATCTGGTGTTGGAGGACTCATCCTGTCTGGTGATCCAGTCCTTACCATCAAGACACCCCCTTGGAGATGGGGCACAGCTAATCTCAGGGAGACCCAACCCTCTGGGGCCTCCAGAGCGAGTGGGAACACACAGTTCTGGCCCTAAGGCCACCCCCTGTTTGAGGGGCAAGGAAAAGAGCCCCAATCTTAGCCTCAGAAGCCCCCAACCTGCTAATGTTCCTACAAAGTTTTAGAATATCCAACTCACCCACCTTCATCCTCATTCCCTCCAAACTGTGGTCTTTAAGAAGAGGTGGTTGAAAACAAACAAAACCTGACAAACTTCGCATACACCTTTAAAGAGACCCATCCAAAACAAGGCAAGTGTTTTTCCAGCCATATACTGAATACTTGACTGAAGGCGAACTCAGGCTGGGGTTAAAACATTGATTCTGACCTTCCCAATTCTTACATCATTGCAGCTTCATTCCTACCACCAACACCATCACCTGTATTTACCTTGACCCAATTTTAATGCAAGAATTTTGGTGTCAGGGGTGGGGCGGGGGTCAAGAACTTGGGATGATGCCAGACTTCCAGGAATGTGGGCCTGTCCTGTGTTCCCACATCCCCGGTAAAGTCCTCATCAGGGCCACCACACTTCAGGGCCCCACCCTCGTCCCCAGCTCCCCAGACCCCAGGTGACACTGCGGAGGACACATCCACGTGCGTGATGACACCACTCTGTGGAGCTGACTCATGCAAAGAGTTGCCCCAAGTGCATTTGGAAAAAGAGGACAGTTGTGCAAGGTGTTTTTTGACAGGCTGTGAGGAGGGGCCGGATGTGAGGCAGCAAGAAGGAGGTCCAGCTGACAATTATCATTGCTTCTACTAAAGTATCCAGGTGACAAATCCACCTTAGTGCTCATTAGCCCCAGCTGTTGCTAAAGCCAAAAGTGGGCGAGTCTCCGTGACTATTCCACTCATGGCCTCAATAGTATAAAAGGATCACTTCGTTTCAGCTTTATATGAATCAAGTTGTCAGTCCGACCTGCCTGCTCTCTGGGTTCTGCTCCGGGACAGGCACAAGAACCGGGGACATGAAGTCCATGCAACCCCCTTGTCTGTGAAAGGATGGGACTGTACTTGATACCCTTTCTGGTCCCCTCTGCCATCCACTTGCTCTAGGCAGGAGGCAGGAAGGACTCTAGAGTGAAAAACCACCCCTACACAGATGAAATAATGGGGGACTTCAGCCAGAACACCCAGGTGCAAGGTCCCAAGATAGGAAGGCCTGAGTCCCCAGCTCCACACTGCTACCTAGTGGCAAATCTGGGTATACAGAATGCTTGGCAGCTAAATATAAATGCAGATTACTGATGAAACTGGCATGGTGAGTCCGTCTGTTCATTCATTTTATACGCATCCAATGGGAGCCTTCTGGGCCTGGCATTGAGCCCTAGAAATTCAAAAAAGAATAAGACAAAGGTGCTGCCCTAAGGGGCTCAAAGTCAGACAGAAGAGGCAAACACAAGAAACAGAAAAAAAAATGTAATATGATGAAAGAAATACCATGTTAGAAAAATGTCTAGCTTATAAAGGTGGCCACAGGAGGGGGAGAGCAACTCTGCCTAGGTGGGTGAGGAAGTGAATTCACAAAAGGAATAGCTGAACTGTGGGACTTGAAAAAAATTGGACCTGAGACCCTAGCTTCAGCTTAATCTTTAATTCCTGGGACTTATAACCTATGTGGAAGTCACTCGTGTTCTCAGTGTCCTGGTTTATGAGATGAAGGTAGTGAAATATGTGCCCACAAAGCTTTTATCCAGCTCATAAAGTTCCGAACATCAAAGACTCGAAGACTCAATACGGTGACTCCAAACCCAGGCATCAACCCAAAAACACAAACAGGATTCAGTCTCTGCTGGTCAAAACCCGCACTCAAGAAGAGGAGGGTTAAGTGCTCAGTCCTTAATGTTGGGCAACGTTCAAATCTCAATATAACTGCCAATATAACTGCCACAATTTAGGTGTAGGCTATTTACAAGTGTTCATAAATATGGCAATGTTATAGCATCCCCCTCATAATTACACTAATTTATGGGTGTAATGAATGTATGCCTTCAGGCCATGCAGAATTGGAAATGGGTGATGTAGTTCTATATTGTGATTCAGGTAAAGCCTCAAGGGACTAGGTCCTAGAATCTAATCATTACCTGAAACTAAAAGGATCAAATTGTGAATTGATCATTACTGAAAGTGGTCATCTTTGGCAGATTTTCTCCAAAATTCAGTTGACTCAATAATTCCATGAAGCAAACTTATGCATCATCCTAGAAGGGGTTGGTGAAGGGATGGTGATGGGAGACCATTCTGCAGCTGATTCAAAACAGGGGTCCTGAGAGAGGCCAGTTGGCTCAGGTCCAGGAGAGCCTTGCTAAGGGATTTCTGAGATCAAACTTTTGTTTCCAGGACAAAATAAATTCTGCTTGTACCGTGGAACAGAAGACTGGGGACTCAGCCAAGGACCTTTATAAGGGTTAGAACCCTCAGTTGCTTCTTCTCGAGAAAACTCAGCCTTTTCCATACAGAGGCAGATAGCCTTTCATGTAGGTTTAAGCACTGGTTCGACATCTCAATTTTCACCATAAATTATCAAGCCTGCGCCCTACTCATCTGGTTTCCAAATACATTCACCAGTTCCTCAAGTATGTATCTGAGAGTGTAGCTTCTGACCTTAGAGGTCCAGAACCCATGGGGAGGCTCACCCAAGAGAAAAACATGATGACCATAGCCAACACTGTCACTCAGTTATGGTGTGCCATCTCATCTGGTCCACACCATGGCTCTCTACGCAGGGGCTGTCATTTTCTCCACCTGAGATGAGGACTCCATGGTTCAGAGATGTCCAAGTAGAGCACTAGTGAGGAGACGGAGCTGGCATTTGGAGCCCAGCAGCTTGACTTTATTCCTAAGCACTGGTCGTCGGAGGAAGTTGCTATCTAACTGCTCTTCTCCTCTAGGTTGTAGCTGGGGGACAAGTTAGGCAAGTGTAAGACTAGCCAGTCAAATGTGTTACCTAACTCCTCAAAAAATGACCTCCCTTGGACCCACACTTCATGTGCTGACCTGAGATTTTATACAGGTCTTGAAGAAAGGGACCCATGAGACCCTGTATTTGTATGTTACTACTCTCTAGATGAAGAATGGGTGCTCCATGTCACCCAATGCCTCTTTTGTAAGGTCTCCAAAAGAGACATCCTATATAATAAAAGCCTAATGTGCTAAGTGTCCGGTCGTCCAGTGACCGGTCAACTGTTCAACCAATCAAAGTGTAATCTATAATAATAAAAGCACAATATGCTAATTAGACCAGACAGCCGAACAACCTTCCGGACGTCCTTCTGGACGTAGCCTGGTCTGCGAGGGCCAAGGCAAGCTGCCACAGCTGCAAGGGCCGAGCCCCTTGCACGAATTTTGTGCATCGGGCCTCTAATAGGCTAATAATAGGCTAAGGCCATTCAACTGCTTGCTATGATGTGCACTGACCACCAGGGGGCAGTTGACTGGTCAATCAGTTGCTATGATGTGTGCTGACCACCAGGGGGCAGATGCTTCGACTGGTAGGTTAGCTTGCTGCTGGGGTCCAGCCGATCAGGACTGAGCGAGATGGGCTGGACACGCCCTGGAGCCCTCCCGTGTTCCCTCCCTGGCCCCGATCGTGCACCGGTGGGGTCCCTTGGCCTGGCCTGCACCCTCTCACAATCTGGGACCCCTCAGGGGATGTTGGAGAGCCGGTTTCGGCCTATCCCACAGGCCACTCCCCTCGGGAGGGCGCCAGACGCTCTCCCTATTGGGACTGATTGGGCACGAGCCCGCGGCTGGTGCAGTGGGGCCGGGATGAGCGGAACGGCAGGTAGAATGTGGGTTTCAGCCCGATCCCCACAGGCCACCCCGAGGGACCCACCTGTGCACAAATTCGTGCACTGGGCTTCTAGTTTCTTTATAAGGAGGAGGAGGAGAAGGAAGGGGGGAAGTCTCCTTTTTGTCTTAGCTACCATGACCTAAAAAACAAGGTCAATTCTAATCTCTTTTCATAGTTTGTGAAAATAAAGGTGAAGAAACATCAGACAAACTACAAAATAACTGGCCAGCACTCCTCAACATGGTCAAGTTCAACAAAAATGAGCAAATTCTGAGAAGCTGTCATAATCTAGACAAGCCAAGGAGACATGGCAACTAATGTGGCATCCTGAACAGGACACTGGGATGGAAAAAGGATGTTGGGAAAAAACCAATTAAATCCAAATAAAGTATGGACATTAGTTAATAATATAGGTCAATACTGGTTCATTAATTGTGACAAATATACTACAATAAGGTGAGATGTTAACAATGGGAAAAACTGAGTGCAGGGTACATAGCAACGCTATACTATTTTACTATTTTGCAACTTTTCTGTGAATCTAAAACTATTCTAAAATTAAAAGTTTACTTTAAAATTTCTTGATTAAATAAGAAATAACTTTCATGTTTCTAAGCAGGAAAATGCAAAAGCAGGAAAAATACCATTCTCCCCAAATTAATTTATAAAATGAATAAAATTATAATCAAAATAAGTATTCTTAGAAGTGACAAAATTACTCCAGTTTATTTATACAAATAATCAGATGATAATAGCCAAGAAAATATTTCCCCCAAAAAAATTAGTGGAAGGGGACTTGTACTGCTAGACATCAAAGTGTTTTATAAAGCAATAAGAATTTAAAACGCAAGCATAGAAAAAGACATAGAGATTAATGGAACAGAGGAAACAGCCAAGAAACCAACCAAGAATATAGAATTTAGTCTATCGTAATTAATTGACAAATAATTTTTTAAAGTGGGGAAGTTAACTATTAAAATTACAAATTAATTTTATTAAAAGTCTAAGGGTAAAAGTAAAAAATTATAAAAAAATTAAAAATTGCAAAAATATAGGTAACATCTCATGGTAGGCTTTTCAGTGTATAGCACAGGCAAGAGCAACAAGGAAAAATACAATTTTCGTGTCCACAGATAGAAAGAAAATTGAAGACCTTACTATATTAAAGAAATCCATAAGAAGTCTTGTACCTCACTAAAACAGGAAAAAAAAAAAGCACGAACAGAAAATTTACTAATGAATGAAGACATCAAAAAATGCTTATCACTGGTAATTAAAGCAGTAAAATTAAAGCCTATCAGATTGGCAAACAATGAAATAATAAGGAATGATAACACCCAGTATTGACAAAGGTGTGTGGAAATAAACGCTTATACAATGCTTGTGGGAGTTATATTGGGACACTCTTTCAGGAGGACAAGTTGGCAACGATAACAACAATAATAATAGCTGAGAGTTTTGTGCTCACTGTGCACAGGCCAGGAGCTAAGGGCTTACCACGTATTGAGCCACATGCATCGCATAGCAACCAACCCAGTAAAGGAGGTTGTTAGTATTCCAACTCACCAGGGAGGAAGCCACCGTCCTGCCAGGCCCTCCAAGGCCATGCAGCTGGCCGATGGCCGAGGGTGTCAGTCCTACGCGGTCTCATTCCAGAACTTGTGTCCTTGCCTGTGCATAAAACATATGGACGTGCTGTGACCCCGGGATCCTGCTTCTAGGAATTTACCCTAAAAAAATGATGGGCTGCCCTAGCCGGCTTGGCTCAGTGGATAGAGCGTCAGCCTGCGGACTGAAGGGTCCCAGGTTCGATTCTGGCCCAGGGCACATGCCTGGGTTGCGGGCTCGTTCCCCAGTAGGGGGTGTGCAGGAGGCAGCCAATCAATGATTCTGTCTCATCATTGATGTTTCTATCTCTCTCTCCTTCTCCCTTCCTCTCTGAAATCAATAAAGAAATATATTTTTTTAAAAAACAAAACCATGGGCAATGTTGAAGAACTTAGATGTATAAGGACACTTACTGCAACAACTGTATTAAAGCAGGGAAAAGGCAATAATGTAAATCATCAGCAATAGAACGCTGATTAAATAAATTGAGGTATATCCGTGCAATGGAATATTATTCAATCACTGAAATATGGTATAGAAGAATTATGTTATTGTTAAGTGGCACTTTAAAATAATACAGAATTACATACTCAAAAATAAACACCAGTGTAACTTAGGCCTACAGAGTTATTTTATTTTATATTGATGCTTTCTATATTTTAAAAAATGTTCTAAGTAAGCATGCAAAATGTTCTTTGTAATAGAAGGTTACATATACTTTGTTCATTGTTTTAAAATGATAAAGAAGCCCTAGCCGGTTTGGCTCAGTGGATAGAGCATCGGCCTGCAGACTAAAGGGTCTTGGGTTCGATTCCGGTCAAGGGCACATGCCCGGATTGTGGGCTTGATCCCCAGTGGGGGGCATGCAAGAGGCAGCTGATCAATGATTTTCTCTCATCATTGATGTTTCTATTGCTCTCCCTCTCCTTTCTTCTCTAAAATCAATAAAAGTATATTTAAAAAGAAAAAAAGAAAACTGTTCCTTTGTTTCCTGTATCTGATCTGTCTTCCTTTCTTTGGTTCTGGTTTTCTGTTTCTATTTCATAAACCTTGTAACATCGGTAGTCTTTGCTATGGGTTCGAGGACGGTATATTAGTAAACAAATAATAATAAACAGTTTTTGACTAAAGCATCACAAGAAACAAAGATGACAGTTCATCACAGACACAAACCAGTGAATTCCAACTGAAGTCATGAAGACCCCAGCTCTCCCCATGGGCTGCTTCTCAGCGCCAAGGAGATGGGGCCAGTCCCCAGCCTCACCCCAGGATGAGGGGCTGCAGGGACCTGGCCTTCCTTTACTAAGCACCCTCCCAGCCCAGGACGGGCCCTGTGGAGGGAGCTGAATGGGGGTGGGGGGGTGGGTGAACCCACACAGCTTGTGAAAATTGGGCAACCAGTAGTGCTCTGTCTGGCCTCTAGGACCTTGAAGGCTCAGATCCCCAGTTATCTGATTTAAGACCTGTGGTGGGGCAGTCACAAGTGACAGGTCCCCTAAACCACATGGGGTAATGTCATCCAACTTTTGAAGTGTACTGAGCCTGTCCTCCTGCCAGGATGGCCCTAGAGGCATGTGGCACTTTCTGGTCCATCAAACACACTGATGCCCATGATGTCATTAGATCCTGCAAGGGGCAGCCTGCTGGTGCAGGTGTGATCGCGTCCTCGTGGCCACGTTCTCTGCTGTCTTCCCGGCATCCAGAACTGCACCTGTGTTCACTGAACGGCAATGGACGTGGCATCAAATAAACATTCATGGTAATGTGCACCATATATTGTTATCCGGCAAATAAAGAAATCAGTACTGCCCTGGCCGGTTCGGCTCAGTGGATAGAGTGTCGGCCTGTGGACTAAAGGGTCCCAGGTTCGATTCCGGTCAAGGGCACATACCCAAGTTGCAGGCTCAATCCCCAACAGGGGGCATGCAGGAGGCAGCCGATCAATGATTCTCTTTCATCATCTCTCTCTCTCTCTCTCTCTCTCTCTCTCTCTCTCTCTCTCTTCCTCTCTGAAATTATATATATATATAATATATATATTATATATATATATATATATTATATATATATTATATATATATATATATATATATATATATATATATATAATAAATAACAAAAAGAAATCAGTACCTACTTCTCAGGGTTATTGAGGAGACAAAATCAGGTCCAGTTGTAAAACCCTTGTCAAGGTAGCTGGCGCACTTTATGGGGTAAGTTAAGGTATCAGAAGAACCAAAGAATTCGCGTAGAAGGCATCCCACTTTCCTAACCCCAGAGGTGCGGCTGCCTACAGAGTTCCCAAGACCCAGGGTCCTGCTCCAGCAGGCAGCCCTGCAGGGTGGGGTGGGGCTGTACCCCATTTCACCATAGTCCCCTCCACCCATTGATTCCTACAGCTGAGTGGTTAAGAAATCCCTTTTTTTCTCATCACGGAAACTGCAGGAGAAAGGCAGCCCCTGAGGGGGCAGGTTGCCCAACTGCTGAGTGTTACTGGCAGTCAGGCATGTCCTGGGAGCGGTTTTTCCAGAAGGAGAGATGGATATGTGCTGATCTAGGCTTTCCCTTGTGATGAAAGCCATGGGCCCCTCATCTCCCTACCAACCTGGGGGTCCACCCTGTCGCCTCCTCCCTGGGGGACAGGGAGCCTCCTGGAAACACACAGGCTTTCTGGGCCTCCCCACACCCTCCTCCTCAGCAGACACCGAATGGGTATGAGAACGCGCATTCCGCAGCTGCCCAAGGAGATGCACCATGGGAAACTGGGCGTCATAAGCTCCACTCCCTTCCCCTGGCCCTCGAGGATGAGGATGGAGCGGGGCCTGGACCCCTCAGGGCTCCACATGAACACACACTCACACCTGCCCGGCCCGAGGCACCTCCTCAGCCACCCTGCGCCTTCATTTACTCAGCTGCATGATGGGAGAAGCAATGCCAAAATCACAAGTTAGTTTAAGGATTAAATGAAGCAGCTCTGTGCTCGTCAGGACAAAGGCATTCAAGGATTTGTTTGTTTGTTCCACAGGACATGGTCAGACAGGCCAAGGTCGCCAGTCAAACCCGATCATCACTTCCTGGGGCCCCCGCCAGCCCCTGCCTGGTCCCCAGCTCCACTGTGCTCTCTCTCTTGACAAGCCCACTGCCACCTCATTCAGCTTTTCGCCGGGATGCCAATATTGGAAGAAACAGCTTGGTTTGCAAATTTAAGATATAATCATGCTTCTTTCTTTCCTAAAAGTTCTTGGTGGCTGCTTGTATCCTTGAAGGTAAAAGTCAAAACTCCTAAATAAGGCTTTCCGCCCCCTCCGTGACACGACTTGCCTTGCCCTCCACCCAGGCATGTGCCCTCCCTAAGAGCTGTCCTGCGGGATCCTGCAGTGGCCTGTAGGTGCCCTGCTGCGTCTCACCCAGGCCTTCGCGCCTGCTCTTCCCTCTGCCTCGAATTCCTCCCCCACCCTCATAGTCCCTCTGATATATCCTGGGCTCGAACTCTATAAGGACCCCACCACACTTTGTATGTCCTTGTGTGTCAACCTGTAGTGCAATCATTGTTCTAATGTCCATCCTCCGTGCAATAATGGGGGCTCCTCAGAGGCGGGGGGGAGAGAGAGAAGTGTGCCTTCCTCATGTCTATCTCCAGCTTCCATCCCAGAGTAAATGTTCCGTGAGGGCCTGAGTGCCATTTCCTTCTGGCCCCTGTAGAATTTGCTGGGTCAGAAGGAAATTCCTCTTTAGTCCACCTCCAACACGCCAACAGCTCAACCCAAGATCTCTTGCCTTCAAGTCTCAGGTACCGGGCCCCCCATCAGTCTCTTTCCTGGGCACCCAGCATAACTCAGCTCCTCTCCCACCTGCTTCTGCTCCAGCACAAGTGGGAATTTCTATGAACCCATATTTGCATTTAACTATATTTGCACTTATGTTACCTGTGCACAAACACCGGGTTGCTAATTATGACAACCTATGTCCCCTCGAAGTTTAAGAATGTGGTCTGTGGCTATAGAATAGAATAGGGTAGATTGTTCAACCAAGGCTTGAAATGCCTGTTTCCTGAGCTCCATCACCATCTGAGGGTAATAAGAGTAAAGGTAACCATAATTCTCTGGCCCTAATCATCACCAATAGCCCCAGAATAATGCTAGCCTTTACTGACTGTTTTATATGTGCTGATTGGAGTGCTAAGAGGATACATGGACTGACTTAGCATCCCCACCTGTGTAATGGACTGACTTAGCATCCCCACCTGTGTAAAGGATCTGTCACTTAGGGCTTGAGACCCCGAGTAATTGCATGGCTTCTGTGGAGAGGTCACCCAGTAGGAGTGTGAGGCCACATTCCAGCGGTGGAGGAAGGCCTCACCAGCCACACCTGGCCCAACACCTCCACAGACACCGAGCCCTGCTGAGGGACACTCATCCTGTTCTGCCAGGCTCAGGAATCAGAAAACAATTTATTTGAAAGAAAAACACATCGTTGTGCCTCTAATGGCCTGTCCACACAGAGTAAACACAACAGCCGTGGCATCTCTGGAACTCTGTGGCATTTCTGAGACTCATTCCAGCAAAGACAACAAATCATTTGGACTTGAACCAGGCTAATTCCATTTCTATCAGCCACGAGTTTGGCTGAAGCACCTCTATTGTCTCACGTTTGATTCACTGGGGAATTAGGCACAATGAGCAGCAATGAATGTTACCCTGCTCCTGAGTCTTCCTGGTGCCTTCCTCTGGATTGTATTAGGTTTCCAAGACCTGATGCTATGCTGACAAAGGCCTGGGTTAAGTGTGGCATCTACTCGTATATGTCCTGTCTGTAGCCTAGTCCTAAGTGGTGATGATAATGATGGTAGTGGTGCCAGGATGGGCTCCCAAGCAGGGCTGGATGACCTCCTCACCAGGGCAAGCTCCTCTTCCAATGAAATAACATTCTCCTGGGACCAAAAGCAGATACATCCTTGGTTATGCTGTCCCCCATCAGTTTGTTTCACCCACACTGACAGGACACCACTGCGTGACAGACACTGGGCTAAGTACTAGGGGTTTGATGATCTAGAAGTTTCGGTTCTACCCTCAAGGAGTTCTTAGTCCAGTCAGGAAAACCTACACTAATATATATTGTAAATATATTATGAAAATGATTATTTTTCCTTAAATAATAAGCCCAGGATATTATAAGGGCTCAGGAAGGGGTCACATAACCTAGTGTTGGAAGAGGCTTCTTGGAACAGGTAATACCACACGTGGTGGGGAACCTCCTTTACATTCAACCCAAAGCAAGGGTAACTGGGAGTCCTAAAGCCTGGGCTTCCCCCGCTGACGGGAGGCCCAACAGTCTCCCCTATTCTAGTATGGAGGCTTAATACACCAGCTTTAATTTCAGTTTCTTAGGGTTCCTCAGCGAGCTCGATCTGGAAGATCCCCAAGACTGATGGACCGAACCAACAAAGTGACCTTCGAACCCAAAGTTGTCTTGGGCTGAACTCTCCACATGCTCCCTCAACCCAATGCCAGTGGCCTCAATGTGAGAAGATCCACCAAACCAGGGGCCAATCAGGCTGTCAGCATTTTTGTGCGAGGAATTCTAGGATTTGGGAAGCACTAGTTCTTCCCTCATGGAGTTCACAGTCCTACCAAAGCTAGGGGGAACTTTGGAGATCAGCCATTCCAGACCTCTCACAGTGTAGATGAGGAAGCTGAGGTCAGATAGTGTGGAGTGATCTGCCCAGAATTTACATAAAGCCCAGTCCTTCTCCCCACTGGGCTAGAATGCGTTTCACAAAGGCAGGGGAATGTGTGTGTGTGTGTGAGTGCGCATGTGCACGCGTCTCTGTCTATACCAGCGGTTCTCAACCTGTGGGTCGCGACCCCTTTGGGGATCGCACGACCCTTTCACAGGGGTCGCCTAAGACCATCGGAAAACACATATATAATTACATATTGTTTTTGTGATTAATCACTATGCTTTAATTATGTTCAATTTGTAACAATGAAAATACATCCTGCATATCAGATATTTACATTACGATTCATAACAGTAGCAAAATTAGTTATGAAGTAGCATATTCCATGTACCACCTGTATTATTATTTTATGGTTGGGGGGGTCACCACAACATGAGGAACTGTATTAAAGGGTCGCGGCATTAGGAAGGTTGAGAACCACTGGCCTATACGAATGTGTGACAACTAGACAGCTCTCAGAAAACATCTGCTGACACTGAGGTTGGTGCAGAATTGTATCACATGGGATAAGAGTTTCATAAGCATGGAGATGGGAGTCAGACAGACCTGGCTGAAGCCCTGGCTCGTTTACTTCTGAGCATATCACTTTGGGCCAGTTCTTTATGCTCCTCAAACCTCACTTCTGTCATCTATAAAATGCAATACTAGTCCCACAGGTGCTCAGGGTTTTATTTTATTTTTTAAATCCTCACCCAAGGACATGCTTAGGGAGAGAAAGGGAGGGAGGAAGGGAGAGAAGGAGGAAGGGAAGGAGGAAGATAGAGATAGAGAGAGAGATAGAGAGAGAGATAGAGATAGACCAATCAGTTGCCTTCTGTAAGTGCTCCAACTAGGGATCAAACCTGCAACCTAGGTATGTGCCCTGACAGGAATGGAATCGGCAGCCTTTCGGTATACAGGACGATGCTCAACCAACTGAGCCACTCCGGCTGGGCGGTGATGAGGTTAAATGAAGTAACAGGTGGAGAGCAATTAACACAGTGCTTGGCACATAGTGTGTGCCCAACAAACAGTAGTTGCTGTCATTAATAACAAAAGTATGAAGTACTGAATGAGTGCCTCAGAGAAGAGCATAGAAGAGAATTGGACAAACGGGACAAGGCTAGCCAGACCCTTAATTCAACATCAACCACCGGGAAGGCAAATCCACTGGAGAAAATCTGCCCCTGAAACATTCCTCTGGTCAATTCTCCACCCTCAACCCCTCATGGACACCTGACATTTTCCCATAAGAGCGTCATCCTTTGGACTATAATTCTGAACCTTATAAATTGTGCGCCCCTGGATGAAGGCCCACTTTTGCTTGTTTGTTTTTCGTTTTAATAAACACATCAAAAAGAAATGCATTCGTTTTTTCAGCTTTTTCCATTTTAATTATTTTTCACTTATGAAGCCCCACTCGGAACTACTACCCAATGTCTACACTCTAATTTAAATACACTCAGTTCGCCGTAACCGGTTTGGCTCAGTGGATAGAGCGTCGGCCTGCGGACTGAAGGGTCCCAGGTTTGATTCCGGTCAAGGGCATGTACCTTGGTTGCGGGCACATCCCCAGTAGAGTGTGTGCAGGAGGCAGCTGATCCATGTTTCTCTCTCATTGATGTTTCTAACTCTCTATCCCTCTTCCTTCCTCTCTGTAAAAAAATCAATAAAATATATTTAAAAATAAATAAATACACCCAGTTCACCAACATTTAATTAAATACCTACTATTGTTCAGTAGTTTTTCCAAATAATAGACCTTGTTTAATCCTTATAACATCCACAAAACATAGGCAAAGGAAATCCATTCTACACATAAATAGTTTCAGAAGATTGAGTAACATGACGTGTGGGCCCATGGCTAGCGAGTGATAACACCAGGATTCCACCTGTCAGCTCCTGAATGGCCATCTCCCCCAGGTCCAGCGCCCGTCTCAGCAGGGAGAGAGCTGGGCTTCTGAACCTTCCCCTGCCCACAGGGGAGCATGGGGTAGGACTCCTGCACCACAGTCTGATTTCCCAAGGGGGTGTCTGGAACCTCCAAAGGAAAACAGCAGGGCCCATGTTGTAGTCGAGGGTTTTGGAAACCTGTCATTCACTTCCCTCCTTCAGTTTTTCCCATATTCCATGTACCCCCTGTATTATTATTTAACACGTTTCTCTAGATCAACTCACTCTTTTTTTTCCTTCACTACATTTATGTTAAAAGGTATATTACCGAAATATTATTCCTTTTACCTCATTCTAAGCAATAGTATCCATTAAAAGTATAAATGATAAAAGGTGTTTGTTCTAATACACATTCAAAGTGGTGCACTGGGCCCCGGCCAGGTGGCTCAGTTGGCTGAGCATCATCCCAGACACCAAAAGGTTGCAGATTTAATCCCCGGTCGGGGCACAGGGAGGCAACCAATTGATGTTTCTCACATGTTTCTTTCTCACATCAATGTTTCGTTCTGTCTCTCCCTCTCTCTCTAATATCAATTTAAAAAAACACACCAAAAACATATCCATGGGTGAGGATTTAAAAAAGTGGTGCATAGCTATAAACATTTCTGGAAAATATATCAAATTTTATCAAAGTATCACCTTTATATACTATTCATGGCTTGAAGAGATAATAAATAAAGTTTTACTTTGACAATCTATCCACATTAACAAATGAATGAAAATATTAAACCCATTAAGATCTTTTGAAGATCAAAAGTAACTTTTTAATAACATTTTACTCATTCCCTTTGCAAATTACCATCCATTATTTTACATGTGTAAAATAATTGTTTTCTCCCTCTATCCGCAACCTTCAAATGTGAATAAATCATTTAAGGAAGGGGCAATGGGGGGGACTCTATTTTCCCCCCTATTCATTCTCAAATGCTCAAATGAGTGGTTTATATTTCCAGATTTCATTTCCTAATCTTTTCTCCCAATTAGAAATGTCCACTCCATAGCCCAGGGTTGGAATTTAGTTCTCTCCTATATTGACCCAATAATTTTGAGGTTGGTATTATTTTATGTCCTGTTTTTTTATTGGATTTATTGGGTGGCATTGGTTATATAGGTTTCAGGTATAGGATGCTATAATACATCATCTGTATGTAAGTTGTATTGTGTTCATCACCCCACATATTCTGCATTAAGGTCAAGTGACTTGCTCCAAATTCCAAGACTAACAAGGAAAGAACTCAGGATTCAAATACCTGTTCTAGCACAAACTCTACTGTTCTCCTAAAGAAAATAAAAGAAGTGATGCAGAGCTATTAAATAAGGAGGGCTGTGATTCGCCCAGGGCAAAGCACACCTCACTTTATGTGACTCTTCCATAATCCAGGGGGATTATGAGGAAGGAAATGTCCTAATTAATCATGGAGAGCAATTAAATACCATGAATAAGTAAATTAGATGTTAATATCACAGTCATCTTGATAATCAAATCACACCAATAATTCAGAAACCTTTTCTAACATCCAAGTAAAAACTTCCAAAACTATGTAATCTCGATTATCTACCCCCTTTGGGGACCAAACAGGCCCTATAAAATTTTGGAGTTGCCAGAATTAGATCAGAAAACCCAAAGTTGGGGAGGGTGGGGAAGTCATTTATTCTCACTAAACTTGAACCAGCGGTGTTACAAATCCTGAAACAAATCTGTCCTTCCTCTCCCTCCCTCTCTTCTCTACTTCTTTCTTTCTTTAAATTTTCTTTTCCAAACACAGTTTACATCCAATATTATTTTGTATTAGTTTCAGGTGTACAGCATAGTGGTCAGACAATCATATACTGTACAAAGTGTTTCCCCTGATATTTCCAGTACCCACTTGGTACCATCCATATTTCTTACAATATTGTTGACTATATTTCATTCCCTTCCTTCCTTCCTTCCTTCCTTCCTTCCTTCCTTCCTTCCTTCCTTCCCTCCTTCCTTCCTTCTTCTTTCAAAAAATATTGACTCAGTGCCTCGTATGTCCACAGGCTCTGGGTTTACTAAGAGCTGCAAGGCCACTCCTGCCCTCCAGGAGCAAACAATCTTGTCAGGGAGGTGAAAATAGGACAGGCACTTAATGTCCTCCCCACCTAGATTAAAATACTTGACATCCAGGCCACTGAGGATTCCAGAAGTAGGCATTCATTCATCCATCCATCCTATCAGCATTCACTGTGGGCTGCGCCAGGCCTTGTGCTGGATGCTGGAGACGCAAGACAATGATTGAACAAGGTTGCCCTTCCAAGGAGACCTCAGTCTACTGGGAGATTGGATCCCTGTGCTGGGAGATGCTCTCTCCCTCAGACTGGGTGTTGGGGACGGCTTCTTACAGGTGATGTTGGGTGGAGTATTGAAAGTAAGTCGAAGTTAGACAAATGAAGGAAAGAAGACATTCACAGACGTGGGAAAAGGCACAGGAAAAGCTATGAAGGCATTAAGCGAAGCCTGGCTCAGCAGGGTATGGGGTGTCCGGAGCAGAATGCTCCTGTAGGGAACTAATCAGACGTGGGCAGAACCTGGGCCACAACAGGCCCTTTGACTAAGAAATCTGGGTTTCATCCTAATATGGGGGCACTAACGATGTTTAGCAGAATGACATAATCAGGGCAAATCCAGTGCCACGGAGAATGATGTGAGTTAGTTTCACACAGTGCAGTTGCTGTGGGCACCGAGGGCAGGCTGACAAGTGAGAATCAGAGAGCAACCCTGGGGCTTGGGAAGAGTGCCCGCAATCCCGTGTCTTCCCAGGAAAGGGGGGCGGGTTCTGTGAGAAAGAGTCGGGTGTGAGGAGAGATATTGAACCCTATGGAGGGCAGGGCTTTGGAGGAAAGAAGACAGACATACATAAACACACACATACACACACATCCAGACACATCACACAGACACACTCACATGTACACACAACACATAGATATATACATATGCACACATATCACATGGACAAGCACGTATGCATACATATAATGACAATATGGGAGCCAAAGTCCAAACCTAGAGAAATCTGCCCACAGTTTTCCCTACTTGCCGATCCTCACTCTAAGCCCACCTCTTCCAAGGTGCTCCCAGTTGCTCTTTTCTCTGCATTTCCTTGTCCCATGGGCTCTTGGCTGGCATTGCACTCAACATCCTACCTGACTTCTCCATATTCCTACTGAACTGTCGACTCCTTCTCTGCCCGGTCCCCATACCTCCTCACATACACTAAATGGTTGCTTCTGACCACACAGCCCCAGGGAATCCTGGCCCGGAAGTCTGTGAAGAGATGGCATTTGAGGAGACAAGATGAAAATAACCTTTGGGGGGAAAAGATCACTCTGTGGTGTTAGACCAGTGGTCGGCAAACTGCAGCTCGCGAGCCACATGCGGCTCTTTGGCCCCTTGAGTGTGGCTCTTCCAAGCCTTAGGAGTACCCTAATTAAGTTAATAACAATGTCCCTACCTATACAGTTTAAGTTTAAAAAATTTGGCTCTCAAAAGAAATTTCAATCGTTGTACTGTTGATATTTGGCTCTGTTGACTAATGAGTTTGCCGACCACTGTAGTTAGACAGTCTTGGGGAAACTGAGTCACCAGGTTCTGCGCAGGAGAATCAGGGGAGACGAGAAGTAAAGGGTTGGGGGTTCCTCACACAACAAACCTTTCTCCTCGCCTACTATGCAGCCACACTGTGCACCTGAAGGAAGATAAAGTCCCTGCCGGCGGTCTATCTGAGAGACAACCACGACCCAATGAAATTCAACAACAAGTTCTCAAGGGTACAGAGGTCAAGGGACAACTGGAAGGTCTAAGTGCTAACAATAGGAGTGGGCACTAGAGCACAACCATTAAAACGAATGGTTACAGAGACTATGAGGGGACATAGGAATATGGGGGTCACATGGAAAATGTCACATGGAAAATCAGCACCCAAAATCAGGAGTTTATATATAGGGGAAGTAGGCATAAAAAGAGCAATGTAAAAAGAGTTACCAAAACTTTAACATCAGTTGTATTTGGATACTGGAATTATGAGTGACTTTTTTTTTCTTTGCTCAGTTTGTACTGAGGCCACTTTTTCTTTCTTTACATTTTTACAGCAGAATGACCTCCTAGAGGATTAGGGGGCAGTTCCTCCCACCCTAGGGGAATCCCTGCCAAGGAGCACTGAGGAGCCAAATTAATCCTTCTCTGGATTCAAAATGACATAGACTAATAATAGGAAAATCTAAAGCAACCCAGCCTGCCCACATGCCTTTCTTAAACCCCTGCAATTATACCCACCCTGGGTAATGACACTCTGCAAGGTTGCTCATAACCCGGCCAACTTTCCTCACCGGTCCTCCTGCTGCACCCCTCCCTCCTCCTCCACACTCAGCTCTGGCCAGGAATCCTCTTGGAGAGAGAAGTCCCCCTCATGCCCCCGATTTGAGCCCGAGGTTGACGCCTGGGGAGGATGAGGGTCTCTGTGCTCTTTCCCAGCAGCTCGTGGTCTTGTCATCCCATCTGGTTCCTTCCTTGTCACTGCCTCTGCCCCTCCTCATCTCTCTTTCCTTTGTTTAGAGAGGGGCCATGGGGGGAGGGGCCCAACGGAAACCTGGAGGGAGTAAGTCAGATGGCCTTGATAGGTGAAGACACTGAGGCCGGGAGACAGTGCCTTGCCCAAGCTCGAAGGTGATTGGCCCTGGGGCCGGGTTTAGAGCACAGGCCCAACAGGACCCCAAAACCTTCTCAGAAGAGAGGAGATTCTGATCCCTACCGTTGAGAGCACACCGGAGACTAGCAAACCTCACAGCCTCCCTGGTGCTGCTTCAGGTCTGGCCAGAAAGCTGACCACTGGGCCATAGGAGGACAGGGTCACTGGAAAGCCATGATCCAAGAGATACTCTGAAAAACAGGAAGCAGAGACAATGGGAGAATCAGGCACTTTGGGTGAAAGATGGGGAATGGACAGGGAGAGCAGTTTGCCATGGACAATTTATTTAAGCTACTTTCCATGGAAAACTAAATCAGATTACATTTGTCCTTGGATATGAGACCAAATTCTTGTCACCTCTTTGGCTGATCAACAAATATTTAGCAAATATTCACGTGGAGGCCCAGCCCTGAGTTAGATTGGAATAATAAGATATAGCCAGGATCTGCTCTTGCCTGGATGGCCCTTTTAGCCAGAAGGGAAGGCTCTAGAAATCTGTTCCATATTTGGGCAGTGGCTTCACAGGCCATCACCTCAGAAGTCTCTGAGCACATGGACAAACCCAAAGGAAGTCCATAAAGACCTAGCAACCAAGTCATTATGGTTTCCACCCTGTTAAGCAGTGGGAAGATCTGTCCCAAGTCATCCACCTAACTTCCACAAGTTCAGCTATTGAAATAAGGAGTATCATTTGAAGAATGAAGGATAACCAGCAAGTCGGAGGAAAAAGGTTTACTGGTCAAGACACAGACTGGATCCAGATTCTGGTTTTCAGTAGTAAATCCTAGTTACTAGTCTGTGGGTGAGAGAGGAGTCACACCACAGCCCATGGCAGCCTCAGGGGGATTCCTGAAAGCAGAACTTAAGGATCAAAGTTGACTTATGACCTACCCAAAGGTCATGACTACAGGGATGATAACAGTCTAAACATTTTTATTCATTTTCTTTTTGCTGGACCACTACCAAATGCTGTGGTTAATTTTTGATATCTTTCTCCTTTGAAACAGATATTCCTCATAGGAATCCTGTAATTATTGAATGTGCTCATCTCATTTGCTTCTTTTTTCCCCAAGAGGGCCACAGTGGGAGAAAGAAAATGAATTAAGAACAAAAGCATTCCATGGGTGTTTGTGTGAGAATAGAGAATAAAAATGTAAGAAAAGGGGAAAAAGCATTGTGAACTTCAGAGATAGAAGAGAGTGAACATCGCAGTGTGGTATAGAGATTCGGTGGCATTTTTCTTTCTTTTGTGTATCCCATTTTATATATTAAGAGAAGTCCAGGCTTCAATCAGTTATACTTATCTCCATCATTAAAGCCATTTATATCTTTGAGCCAACATTCTTGGACCACCCTGCACACAGTCCTGCGAGGCCTCATGAGACCCTGCCTGACCAAGAGCAGGACTGGAGCCCACAAGGACTGTTCACTGCTCCTCCCTGTTGGTAAAGCTGGGGTATGAGCTCAGGAGGTAGGCCCTGAGCCTTCAGGCTCTCTGCAGTTGCCCATCTGTGAAAGGGCCTTGTGAAATCAGCAATTTACTTCCAGGCCCAGAGGCTAGAGCGCCCAGGCCTAGCTCATCAATAAATACTTTTACTGTCATTTTTAACTACTCCCTGGTCTCACTGCCAACACTGGAAGTACTCTTGCCAGGAGAAAGCAGAAAGTCACACCCTGAATCTATAGTGGATCTCGAGGAAGGAGGGTGGAGGAGGAGGTGCTGGGGGAGGGGAGCTGAGATCCTGGTTTAGTCTTAGCTTTGGGAAGTAGTTTAGCCTGTCTGGGCCTTAAGATTTTCCATCTATCTTTGCAAATGTTGGGCTTGATTGGATGATCTCTGCATGTCCTTCCAGCTCCTGAGTCTACCAGTGCATGGAATTGTCCCTAAGGAGCTGGGAGCATCCATGAGAGCAAATTCTGTTCCCTGTTTCCCAGAGGGCATGGACCGGAGCCCGACTGGGCACCATCCCTTCATTCTGCCTATACTGTACTGATCTAAAAAGAAGAGCTACATAGTGCTTGCAAAAAATGCAAAGTTTAAGATCAGAAGATCTGAGTCTGAATTCTGGCTTTGCCACTTCACGGCTGTGGGAGTTTACGAATCCCATTAGCCTCTATGAGCCGCTTCCCATTTGGGAAATGAGGATATAATATCACTGATTACACAGGACTGTTGTGAGGAATAAACAAGACACACATGTGACAGCAGTCCATGAACTGAGAGTCTGTCCACATGGGAAGCATCTGAGCCAGGCAAGCACGTCCCAGGGCCACTGCTCACCCTGCACACTAGCCCACAAGCCATGTGGGAACCCACAAACCACTCAGCTGTGGTCCTCCTCCACGCAAAGAGCCACGGGAGAACCTGAAAGGGTCTCAAGAGTCCATACGTTCTGGTCAAGCCCCAGGGGGTATAAACTCTATGAAACTTAGGCCGCAGAGTAAAGAACCAATGAAGACCATCCTCTCAAGGACAGTTATAACTTGAAAAAGGAGACAAGGCTACTGGGTGTGTTGTTTGCAGGCTGGAACCAGTACACTTGTTCCTTATAGTCCTGAAGAGCGAAAGTGGCCAGGGAGATGGAACCAGTGGGTGGGATGAACCTCTCAGGAAGCTTCCTGGGGACGGAGTTCCAGAGCTGTGAGCCACTCAGGACCTGGCCTTCTCCCAGACCTCTAAGCTGTTCTCCCCACTTAGCCACCTCTTCACACTGCTCACCCAGGAGGGCTGGAGAGAGGGAGCCCACAGAGGGCCGAGCTCTGAGATACCTCCCAGGCCCGGCATCTAAGAGAAATAAACGATGCTACAGGCTTGCAAACTCTATGCCTGCCCTGTGTTCATTTTCTTTACAAACCACCTGTTGCCATTTCCCCCTCAATTACGACTTTGTGAGCATTCGTGCATAGCTTTAGATACTCAAAGACTGTGATGAGTGGGCTTCTATCAGATTGAGGGTCCCCAAACTTAAGAGCTGTAATCGTCCCTCAGACAGAGGATTGCCTGGGCACAGTGACCATGTGTCCCTCAAACCCGGGCTGTTAGCCAATGGGAAGCCAGAATCCCCTTCAACTCCACCAGGCTTTACAGAGCGCCTATTAATGTCCCCAACCACACTGGGCACTGTGCAACAACTGCTTTACGGCTGTCCCCTCTAAGGACACATGTCCAGGCAGGAATCGTGTCCTCATCTGTCAGGCTGCAGCTCTCAGACATGCCGCAAGCACACTGTAAGGTTACACGTCTAAAGGCCATACATCTTAAAAGCCTGGCCTGCCAAGTCTTACAAAACTTCAAATACCTAAGTGTAGTAATTCTACAAACTTCCATCATTTCCTCGCTGATATGCTGCAATGAGATCACCAGTTGCTGTCCACATAGATGGCCCATTGGGACTTCTGGTCCAGAGGGTAAAATGGGGAAGCAGGGTCATGTAGTCACAACCCAGGCAAGGTTAACTCAGGCTGAGAGCCACAGGAGCCGGCACTGCTCTCAGCACTATGTTGTATCAGCCTTTTCTGCAAGTTCACAAAGTAAATAGACTAGTTAGGGTTTTTCTTATTATATGCTCTGTAGGGTGGCAGAGGCACACAAGGAGTTACCCCTACCCAAATGTACCAAGGAGATCCATGCACAGCTTTGAAAGCCTTCGGCCTCTTCCCAGATGCTTAGTGTAGTGCCCAGTACACTGGTGTTGGCTATACTCATGAAAAAGCATTAGGCTCTTCAACCTGATAGAATGAAAAAAAACACACATATCTTTCTTAGAACATAAATCCTCCAAAGTAGCATGGGTCATTTGAAGATTATTAGCTCTTTGAAATCACCTGCACTTGAGGTGCCTAAACTTTTTAAAAATATATATATATTTCTTTATTCATTTCAGAGAGGGAAGAGGGAGAGAGAGATAGAAACATCAATGATGAGAGAGAATCAATGATCAGCTGCCTCCTGCACGCCCCCTACTGGGGATCAAGCCCACAACCCAGGCATGTGCCCTTGGCCAGAATCGAACCTGGAACCCTTCAGTCCGCAGGCCGGTGCTCTATCCACTGAGCCAAACTGGCTAGGGCAAGGTGCCTAAACTTTGCAATTTCATAGAGAAATAACATCTCTCTCTCTCTCTCTCTCTCTCTCTCTCTCTCTCTATATATATATATATATATATATATATATATATATTCATTTTGACAAGGACATGAAAGAAACAAGTATAATTTCCTATCACTTTTAAAAGAAATGATATTTTAACAACAAATAAAGGTAGGAAGGCCATGATTTCAGAATGAAAGGTTTTCCTTCTCAAGCACGCACTGCTGACTATTCTTTTCCTTACATTTCCCTGAGAACTAAAGAACACACAGAGGGACAACGTGGGCCCACAGAGCAGTACTAGAACCATGGTCCACACAGGCTCCTCTCTCCGGAACAGCCCGACTGAAAAAACTGTTTTGTACCCACAGCAATCATCTATTTGGCAGCTGTTTCCCTCCAAAATCTCCATGTGCTTCAGCTTCAAACTGAGAAACCTGCCTTTTCAACAGGCCCTACCATCTCCCTCCTGGCCATTATCTAAGGAGGGAGTCCCTGTGTTCACCTGGGTTCGTGCTGTCCACACGAAAACGAGTGCCACCAGTTTCTAAAGGTCTTAATCAGGATCATTTGCTTCATTAAAACTCCACCTTAATTAAGCACCAATTTATTATTGGAGCTGTCATTACAAAACATAGTTGGGTGGAACAAAGTTCAAATGTGGCATCTTAAACAATAGCAATTGAGTTCCAGTGATGAAAGAAGGGGGAGCATGCTGTTCTGCATACACAGAGGGGATGGTACCGGCCCAGGGTCAAGAGGAAAGTTTTATTTTCCTAGACAAGAGCTTGCCTCAAGTCATCCATGGACTCCCTCCTGACCTGGGGGTCCAAGGGGAGTCCAAGTTAGAGGTAAGAATGTGCTGTTATGGGAGGAAACAATAAAAAGAACAGCATCACCCCCACACTTTGCATACAACTATGTTCTCTTGACAAGCCTAGGAAACAGGTGTTACTATTCCTATCTGATGGGCAAGGTAACTGAGCTTGTTCATTCAACAAATACTTACTCAGAGTCTCCTGTGTATAGGCGCCAGGTAAGGTGCTGTGACTTTGTCAAGGTGACACAGCTGGCAAGTACCAAAGGGGGCACCTAAACCCAGACACCTAACCCCAAGTTTATTCATTCCATGGCTGTCTCTTAGGCTGAGGTCATTGTTGCCACACAAGACCACAGGACACCAAAGCCACAGGGCTGTGGTGGCAAGGACCACATGGTTGATCTCTAGCTGGCTCCTTTGCAAGGAAAGTCAGTATCGATTACCAAATGTCACAGATACCTGCTGTCCCAGGAACAAATCAAAGTAGCCACCAGTGTCCCATTACAGTGGGGCCTTGACTTACGAGTTTAATTCATTCGTAACTCAAATTACTCGTATGTCAAATCATAAAGTGAACGAGTGAGACACGTGATGCTGGGCTGATGTTGTGGCGTTCGCTGTGACGTTCGCAGCGCCAACTAGCGGTGGGGTATCTGAAGCTGGCTCGTAACCCGAATTTTAGCTCGCAACTCAAAGCAAAAAATCGGCCGAGAGACGGCTCGTATCTCAAAAAACTCGTTAGTCGGGACACTCGTAAGTCAAGGCCCCACTGTAGTTACAGCAGTATCCACGGTGTACAACCCCGAATTGGGTGCAAGGATTTCATTCACTGTCTCAAGCTGGTGGGCAAGACAGAAACATCCCAGCAAAGCACAGGAGACCCTGGGGGAGAAACATTTGTCCAAAGAGGAGCAAGCTCTCTTTAGAGTTATGAAGGTTTCCTAGCAATGGGATCAGAAGCCAAACTGTGGGATTTGAAAGGTCCCACTCCTTCGGCCAAAGACTGAAGTCTCCAGTGTGATTCCCTTAGGCCATGTCAAGAGTCAGTCAGGGACATACTCCTCAGGCATGGCCCTCTGGTGATGGCATGCACCCTGGGCCAGAGGATTTGAAAACAATGTCAGTCATCCACTCCGGCTGGCCGTCCCCCTGCCCAGCCTGTGGCACAGTTGCATCAGAAAAGGGGCCAGTCACACACACACTAGGCTGCCCATTTCAAGAATGCCAAAATCTCTATGAATGCGTGCAATCACAGGGGGGTGGGGCGACAACCTGGGTCACGTAACAGGCCAAACACAAGAGACTGGCTCCGATCAATAGATGAGTCACAGCTAGAGTATAAAACCTCAGAAGCTCCAGTGCTCCTCACACAGCCAGCATCTCCCTCTCCTCACTCACCTTCCTTTGGGTAAGTGTGGGTTTACTGGCCCTGGTCTTTTCAGCGGGTCTGGCCCAGGCCTGCAGAGGCTAGAGCAGGGGATGGACAGGCGAGGTCTCTCTTTGCTTTGGGAGCTACTGGACCTCTGGCTTCCCAACTGCATTCGTGCTTAGAGGGGATTCAGGCAGGAAAGAAAGGGGGGCTGGGCTGATGCTGTGGAGATGGTGTTGCTTGTCTTCTGGCCGGAATGCAAACTTCACAACGCAAGACTATCTCCTGTCTCTCAGGCACCCCTGTAGGGGCCAGGCCTGGTGCTGGGCACAGGGAGACACTCTACGGAGACTGTCTGAGATGGCCTGGGACTGGGTTGTCGGGAGGGGCGGAGCCTACTCTCGCGGAGTAGAGGGAGAATGAGTCAGAGAATGCTGCTGATGGGAGAGATTTTAGGAGCCATCAGAACCCCAAGGTTTGTTTTACCGAGAGAGGGAAATGACTTGTGAGATGCTGGGATCCAACTTCCTACTAGTCCAGTCCCCTAGACCAAGGTTGGACTTCACAAGTGGTAAAGGCGGTGGCTGACGTCATCGGGTGAGAGATGGTGGTCCAAAGGACCAACGGAGTCCAGGCAGGACCATGGGGGAGCCTCCTTTTTCTGATAACTGTCCCGGGTGATGGCCAAGCTCAGTGGGATAGACCAAGAGCTTGAACTAAAAGTTTTTGCAGAGAATATGTTACCGCAGCTTTCTGGTTTTCCAACAAGCCCTCTGTTGTGCAGGGGATGAGTAAAATCCCCACCCTAGGTGAAGGTCTGTAGTATTCTTCTATTTGCACTCGTTGATTCAGTGTTGGGACTGGAAGAGACCTGAGAGATGAAGTACTCCAACCCCTCACTTTACAGGAAGTGAGGAAACAGGAGAGAGTGTGGGTCCTTTGCTGCAAAATCACAGAGCTGGGGAGAGAAGAATGGGCACCACTAACCAGGCTATATAGGTAGAGCTTGGAAAAAACCTCCTTCGAGAGGACGCAACTCTTTCCCAAAATTCACCGCTCCTAGGAATCCCAGCTGAGAGCTCTCCGGATCTGAACAAGGAGAGCATGAAGCCTGCCCAAGCAGGCTGCTCCTGGTGATGGGTTGCCATGGCTACAGCTGCCTCCTCCCCTTCATCCTCTCTCCACTGGTCCATAATGCTCTCTCTGCCCTCCTTCCAGGGTTTCCTACCACCTCAGAGAAGATGTCTCAGAAAAAGCAGCCCACCCCCCAGTGCCCCGTGTTCTGCGGGAAATCCTCCGGCGGCGGCGGCGGCGGCTACTATAGCGGCGGCGGCGGAGGCGGCGACTCTGGCGGCTGCGGCGGTGGCGGCGGCAGCTCCGGTGGCTGCGGCGGTGGCGGTGGAGGCGGCTCCGGTGGCTGCGGCGGCGGCGGCAGTTATGGTGGCGGCTCCGGAGGGGGCATCAAGTATCCCGGAGGCGGCGGCTCACGGCGGCGGAGGTTCTGGCTGCGGCGGCGGCTATTTCCGGCGTCGGCGGCAGCCCCCGAAGGCTGCTGCCACTCTGAAGGGGTCTTCAAAAACTACGGGCGGCGGCTGCGGCATCCGGGACGGAAGCTCCTAGCTTCGGTTACTCCCGGCGGCGTCGGAGGCTACTCCGGCTGGGACGGAAGCCCCGGTGGGTCCCGGATTTCAGAAGGGGGGAAAAGAAAACACCAACAGCTCAGTTACACGTTGCCGGAGTCTCTTGCTTGCTTTTGCCATTTCTCTGTCCGGCTGCGGGCGCGTTTTGGAGACTGCGTGGGCGTAATGGAGCGCGGACATCA
>NW_005871199.1:3090924-3192400 GCF_000147115.1 Myotis lucifugus
GAAGTAAATAACCTAAATAAAAATAAAAAAAAAAAACTGCGAATGCGACAAAAAAAAAGATAGCGGGGGCTCTGCCAGCGGTAACTCTACGGAGGACGGCTACAACTCCGGGCAGTGAGGGCGGCGGCGGAACTGGCTGTGGCGGCGGCTCCTCTGGGGGCGGCGGCGGCGGCTCCGGGAGTGCCAAGTGCTGTCCAGGTCTGCCAGCAGAAGCAGGCGCCCAGCTGGCCATGCAAATGAGGCCCGCGGGACGCAATGGAGGCGCGGGCGTGGGAGGTGTTCTTCGTGGGCGCCGACGGGCTTAGTGTTCTCGTGATAATGCCATGAGGTTCCAAAGCCTCACCGTTTTAACCCACCTGGAAGAAGCCATTGAACCCTCGAGCTGTATCTTGTTCTGCAGTTTTCCCCTTGGCTTCTGCACCACTACCTCCCAACCCCAGTGCCTCCTCAGCCAATAAATTTGCTGATCATGAGAATTTCTGGGTATCCATGAGTCTTTGTAGCTTCCAAGTTCATTCATTCTATTCCTCTTCTCTCTTTTCTTCCATTCACTCACCCATTCAACACATCCATTTATTCTACTGGGGAGAGGGGAGGCGGGGTAGATGGGAGTCACCAGGGGTGGGAAGAATGCCTGGCAGCCAAAGATAGGAACTCTGATTTGGAACTTAAGGTCGCGAAGTGCTCCCCAAACACAAACATCTTGGGGAAAGGTTTCAATAAACAGGCCCTGTGCATTGAGTAGCCACCATGGGTCTTCTCATGATTTTTAAAAGCTCAGTGATTTTTAAAGACAGGGCTGCCCTGGGCAGATGCCCTCTCACAGTTCAGAGCCTACTCTGCAAGGTCTGAAAGCAGGGCGGCTGTACGGTGGGGCCACCAAGCTTATGCTACCCAGACTGACAGGAGAAGGCGTCATTGTGTCAGACGCTTATGAGCCTCTACGGTGTGAACACTGTTCCTGGGCACTTGTAGGGACGACAGGTAGAGGAGCCCTTTCCTGCTGTCTTGAAGGAGCTTCGCTCAACTTAGGAAAACACAGTGTAAGTGTGTGAGATGTTAAACACCAGAACCAGAGGGATCATGGGGAAACACAGGAAGCCTTCCACTTAGCAAGAAAGAAGATACAGTTACTCTGTTAATTACGTAATACAGAACATCAAAAGAGATTGAGAACATCAGCCAGGTCAGGAACTTTCTAAGCCAGTGGTTCTCAACCTTGGCTGCACATTAGAATCACCTGGGAATCTTTTTAAAATCCTGATTTCTGGGCCTCATCCTCCGGAAATTCTGTTTCTTTGTTACTAATGTTGTGGCCCCACCCCATAACAAAGAAACAGAATTTCTGGAGGATGAGGCCCAGAAATCAGGATTTTAGAAAGATTCCCAGGTGATTCTAATGTGCAGCCAAGGTTGAGAACCACTGTTCTAGGCCCTATTCTATCTGCCATAAGTAAATGCCAATGTATTGACTTACTCAATGCAAATCTCCTGCTACATGAATAAACCAAGGCATTCTTCCTACCCAATCACGGCTTGAGACAGAAAGACAAATCACCCCTCCCCAGCTCTTTTATTTACAGTCACTATCACCTTCATCATTTTACAACAGTCATTTATGGAGATCAAAACACGTATGAGCTTTAAAGATTAAATAGTCCAACCACTGCATTGGACTTCTAAATTTATTTAAAATTTCCTTCTTTTATTAGGTTGTTAAGAGTTTTTATATGGTGTTTAAAAACTGAGGTGACACCATGGAGTTTGTTCTCTAATCTATGAATGGAGTGAAAAAAATATATTAATATATTTTTTCCATGTTGAGTCAACTTTGCATTCCTAGAGTAAAATTCAAGTTATTTTACATCGTTCTTATGAATTTTTGGATTTAGGTTAATAATTTTATTTCGTATTTTGCATCTGTATACATAAGAGATATTGGTTTGCGGTTTTTCTTTATTTTACTATCCATTTCTGGTTTTGGTGTCAAGGATAACAGACAGCTTTACAAAATGCATTGGCACATGAACCTGTCTTTTTATACTCTGTAAGAATTTTTAGACACCTAGAAAAGTCTATTTCTGGAACACTAGTAGAATTTGCAAATAAAACTGAGCTTGATGTTTTGTTTCATGGGAAGAGTTTAAATTCTTTGGTTATATAACCATTCAAAATTTTTATTCTTAATTCTGTTTTGAATATTTACATTTTTCTCAGAATATTTTCCATTTTATTGTTTTTATATTTGTTGACATAAGGTTGTTCATAATATCCACTTACTGTTTTAATCTTTGCTGCATCTTTAATTATATTTCTTTTCATCCCTAATAGTCATATATATATGACTTTTTTAAAATTTATCTTCCGAAGATTAGTCTATTTTATTGGTCATTTCAAAGAACCAACTTCAGGCATTTTTAGATCTTCTCTCTTATATCTTTGTTTTTTATTTCAATAATGTTTGTTCTCTTTATCATTTGCCTCTTATTTAGGTTTATTCTGTTGTTCCTTTTTAGACTTAAGTTATATAGCTGGTTTCATTATTTTCCATCTTACTTTTTTCCTAATGCAACCAATTAAGTCTTTATATTTCCCTCCAAGAACTGCTTTGTAGATAAACTGCTCTCTCAGAAAGCATTCTGTAGTTTTACTTTGTCTTGGGAGTTCTGACATTTTATATGGATTTGTCTAGGTATTGGTCTTTTTATTATTATCATTAACATCTGATAGGCCCATTTATTATTATCATTAACATCTGATAGGCCCATTCAAACTGAAAACTCATATCTTTATTCAGCTCAACAAAATTTTCTTCTACTAGGTCTTCATTTAGTTTTCCCACCTTTCATTGCTTCTAGAAGTTCTATTAAACAGGTGTTACACTTCCTCTTTCCCCTATATCTCCAAATCTACTAACTTTTAGCTTAAATTTCCAATTGGGGGGTATTATAAACTATACCTACAAGAGAATTTAATAAAAATGCATTAAAGTTTTATGAATACTAGGAAAATGGTGGCCTACGCTTTTCTGGGAGGCAGAGGCCCCCTTGGCCTGCAACCCTGTTCTTTATCCACATGGGGACTCTGCCTACTCTAGCCTCCAACCTCTCCCACCCCACAGACTTTTCAACTGCCTCCTGACTCCCACGAAGTGGTCACTTTCCCTGCCAGGTGTCCTCTGCCCTCTTGGCCTCTAAGGCCTATTGAGCTTGAAGTTCCCCAACTCTGAGGTGCGTTGGGAAGTCCCCAGGTCTTAGCCCTCGGTCCCCAAATCTCAGCCGTGACAGACCATCCCACAAGTCTGAGCCCCTCTGCCAAATTCAACCAGCGAGTCCCCAGAATCACTCTGGCTATCAGAGTCACATTTCTCCAAAACTCAAACTTTAAATCTACCCCAACCATCACCATAAAATTAGATTCCAGGTTCTGAGGTTACCAAATGCAGATGTCACCCTCTCAACTACCAGTCCTTCTTGACTCCATTCCAGCTCCCATGCTTCCACGTTTCAGCCCTAGTCCTTCAATCTCACTGCTCCACTCCCCAATCTAGGTCTCAGCATTCAGACCTTCAAAATCCTGAGCCCAACCCCAGGTTCATACCTTCAAATACAAATCTTAGTGGAGAGGCACCTTCCCTTTTCTATTTTCAGCTTCATCTTCTTCTACCCATTCACCCCTTGCAGCGAGGATCCTGGTCCTTGTTGCTTCCTCCCGCCCCCCCCCCCCACACTGATGCCTTCACCCCTCATGGGACACTTCCCCTTTCATCTTTGGCCTGAAGGATGCCGTGGAAAAAGCAGGAGGACCCACAGGGCAGAGAAAATGCAAGGATGCCAAGTGGCTTATGAGATTCTCCAAGGCCTCTTTCAGAAATAACCTGGAGAAGTTCCTTACCTGCCCCTCCTCATCTAAGAAGACCCTCCATGCAGGCGTGTGGCTTTATGGAGAGCAGTGCTCCAGCCTCCTCACCCCTGCCAGGGACATGGCCCTGCATAGATTTACTCAGGTGGCTATGGAAAGGGGCAGAGGAGATGTTCTTTGTGGCTGACATTGACAGACTGCAGAGATAGCCCCTTATTACTGGCCACCCTACAGAATCGCTGGGTCATAGGGTATGCATATGTATTTGTTTCTAGGGTTGCTATAACAAAGCACCACAAACAGAGTGGCTAAAAACCACATACATTTATTTTCTCACAGTTCTGGAAACAAGAAGTAAAAAAAAAAAATCAAGGTGTTGACAGGGCCATAGTCCCTTAGAAATCTCTCAGAATAAATCTTTTCTTGCCTCTCCCAGTATAGATGAAGGACGTCACTGTTGTGCTTTGTGATCTCAACCTACCTGAGAGTCCCTGGCTCAAGAGTGCTCTGTGCCACCTGCATCGCACAGGTGGTGAGCACAGGCAGGCTCGCGCGACCCCTGCTGGTGAGCAGCAGCACTGCACCTTACCCATAGCCGCTGGCCCTTTCCAATGTTTCCTGAGTGAGCAAGCATCAGTCTTGGTGCTGCCCAGGCTGCCTTGTGGGTGATCCGTATTTTCTGAATCCCATCATAGTTTCCACAAAAGAAGGGCACAGGGTCCCTGTATCTCTGGACATTAGAATACAGGGACGTGCACTGACTTTGAGGTTAGGCGGGCTTGAGTTTGCAGACCCTGCTCTGTGTCCTTACCAGCTGGGCCACCTTGGGCTCCTAATTGGCACTTCTTGGTTGTCACCTTTCTGAAGACACTGGATCTTACAAGAAAATACCATAATATTAAGAGATAAAGTGTGTTAGTTGAAATCAGCAATTACATATTATTACATATAATTTCATGTTGTGAAATAAAAGACTCTCAGCCGTACAAGAAATAAAGAGCCTAATGTGACTAATGAAGAACTTGGGTAAGAAACGATGGCAACATCCACTCAGGCCATAGAATAAGGAAGGAAGGAAGGGACAGAGTCAGGAGCCATTTCTGAGATCAGAACCACGAGACGTGCAGCTAATTACTTGCAAATTTTAGTATCTGTTGAGGCCTATAATGCTCTTGGTTGATATTAGGCATTTCTTCTGCATTATCCTGTTCAATCTTCACACTAGCCTTTTAAGTTGTGTATTTGTATAGTGCACTTTGCAGGTCTGGAAACCGAGATCTGGTCCCAGTTCTGTCCAGCTTCAAAGTACAAGCACTGAGCTAGTAACACTACTGCCTCCTACGTTGGGTGTCGATGAAGAAGAGGAGGAAAGAGTGAGCTGAAGTTTTACTGCTTGGGAAAGGCTTTTGGAAAAAGGAGATACATTCACTGCTGGACATGTGGGAGCCGGGATGGCCATGGCACAGCCCGTTGCATGTACGAATCTGCAGCTCTAAGAAGGGCCGTAGAGCTGGGAAGTTAAAACTATGATGGTGGATGAGATCATCAGCGAAGGAGCAGAGAACCAGAGAAGAGAGATGAGGACAGAGCTCTGGGTGGAGGAAGAGCACCTGGTAGGAGAGTGATAAGAAGAAGCCAAAGAGGCAAGAGGAAGGCCAGGAGCACCATGTTCCCTCCCTTCCAGCGGTTTTTGTGGAGTGGGTTTTCTCTGCCAAGGAAAGCTTGGTTTACTCTGCAAACCTGGATTTCAGAATACAGTTCCAACTATCAATCAAATAAAAAAAAAACCACATCTGACCTGTCAGCCCCTTGCTGGTTCTCTTTTGCCCTCAAGATGAAATTTCAATGAAAACACTGAAATTACACCAGTCTAATCCCAGGGCTGATCTCTCAGAAATATCACTTTTTACTATGACCTCAAAGGTCCCACACAAACTGGCTCTGTTAGTTGGAGTCTCATCCCGTACACCAAAAGGTTGTGGGTTTGATTCCTCATCAGGGCATATACCTAGGTTGCGGGTTCGATCCCTGGTCAGGACGCATATGGGAGGCAACCAATTGGTGTTTCTTTCTCACATCGATGTTTCTCTCTCTCTTCCTTCCCCTACAAATCCATAAAAACATATCCTTGGGTGAGGATTTTTTTTAAAAGGGGGGAATTCCCAAGGGGTGTGAAAAGGACGAGATCAAGGGAAGGAGTAGAAAGGTGGACCTTACAGAAGAGGGGCTCCTCGCCTGCTGAGGCTGATGTGAAGAAAGCTCTGGGCATGTGGTCGCAGGAACATTTGTGAGGTCGCAGGAAGCTGAGAGAGGTCCTGCTGGTGGGCCTCACTGTTCGCTGACAGTGAGAGGGTGGGGAGGGGAAGGAAGTGAACTGTAGCAATATCTGTGAGGAGTGTGGGAGCAGGGGCTGACTAAGAGTGAGGGGAGATTTGTCCTCAGGCAGAGCTGGGCTCATCTGGGAGGCGGGCATGCCTCCTCCTCCACCTCTCAGGACAGGCTGCCTGGCCACTGGAGCCTGAAGTGCCAAGAGCAGTTTTGCGGGCAGAAGTACCAGGACACCAACACCTGGCGCACTCCTGCAGCAAGTGCCCCAGCAAGTTTGCGTCTCCAGCCATTTCCCCCTCTTTCCTGTACACGCACCAGAAGGACATCCCGCCTCCTCACAGCAGGTCCAGGCAATCACCCCTGGCAAAGCTGCTCCACCCTACACTCACCAGGGCTTGCCCATTCCCAGCCCTGGTCTGGGAGCTGGCTCACCTGCACCACCTACTGGCCAAGTTAGGGCAGGGACTCCAGTTCTGTTCTGCTGTTCCCTAACCCACCTTACCCCCCAAACAACTGCAGGAGTGTGTGTGTGTGTGTGTGTGTGTGTGTGTGTGTGTGTGTACGTGCATGCTAAAGAATGAATAGAAATTGGCCAGGCAAAACATGAAGGGAGTCGGGGAGAACATTCCAGACATAGAGACAGAGCCCGGAGAAGGTCCACAGCCCATGGTTTTTAGGGCTCTGTCTCACCTCATGCTGGTTCCCTCTGGGTCCTCTCCCTCACCTCATTCGCACCCACCTCCAGATGAAAACCTCATTGAGAGAAGGCAACATTGGTTGCCGTTACTCAGTGTGAGATCATATGGGTATTGTACACTTATTTGTAATTTTGCAAGTTTTTCCTTTCATCTTCAAATAGCAACCCAGAGAATTTCATCATGGCCTAAACTGGACAGAATAACGAACCAAGAGGGTTGAACAAGTATCCTTGGCTCCACTGGAACCAGACTGTAAACCAAGATTGTCTGTGATTTTAAGCAGCAACACCCCCTTAACTTCCTGACACCAGAAGTCTACCAATCACAAAGCTCTGTTCTCCCTCCACAAGCCAAGCCAGTCAGAAAAGTCCTCTACTTGTCACCGTTGGGAACTATAGAAATACAACACCATCTCCTATGTGCCCAGCTCAGCACCAGGCTGGTGTGTCCAAGTTAACTCGTAGGATTCCGCGGCCATACCCAGGTCAGATGGCCAGAATCCCAGAAGATTCACACTTGAGATGTCAACCTCATTACATGTGTGTAAAAAGACTAAGAGAGAGAGGGCCGTGAAGAATGGAGTTCAAGGATACACTGCCTTTTAGTGAAAAACAAGAATAAGAGTTTCAGATTGGAATTCATAAGAATATTGGTGATAACGGAAGTGATGACTGTGGATGTTCAATAATAAAAGTGGATTGATTAATAGCAATGAACAGTGGCATTTATACACCGCGTGCGCCCTTGTGTGCACACACACGTATTTTACACAATCCCTCTCTCCCTCTGGCAGTCACAGAATCACAGGAATTGAATGATAGATAGTTCCTGTCAGATAGTTCCATTGGTGGCTGGTGCACCACACAGCAGAGACCTGTGGCTAAGGGTCACTGTAATCCTAGACGTAGATTTCTGGAAAAACTACGCCAGGCAATGATGGTGCGGGGAGATGGGCACTCAGTCTGGGCTCTTGAGCACATCTCCTCAGTTACTCACCTGTGAAATGGGACCACAGTGCCCTGGGTTCTTGGGAGGGTCAAATGGGGCGATGCATGTAGGAGTGCCTGGCGCTCATTGCCCAACGTGTGTGAGGGATGATAATGAAGGATTTGAATAAAAATGCTGAAGATGAAGAAGTGAGCAATGGCTCAGAGAGGATGACAAAATCAAAATTCAGAAGGAGTTCAACACATTTTAAACGATGAGGAAACACTTCTCATAGGACACTTCATCAAGGCAAACCGGAGTCCCGCACTGGGGTGGAAAATGGGCCTGGTGATGCGTGATGGGGTGAGAGAAGGGGGAATAGCTGTTGTGATGGAAAGACCCACCAGGCCAGTGGGGCTGACCATGTGACCAAAAGGTACAGAAATCCCGGATTGCATCGATATTATTATTATTATTATTATTATTACAACGTGAATTCAGAACGGTGCCATTTACATGGGCTTTTACATGTATCGCCTTGTTCACTGAAGACTGTAATTGAATCGAGGGCAGTAATTACTTCCGTGATCTCTGAGTCAGGCGACCCCTTGGTGTTTTGTCCACTTCCAGTCACCAGTTGTGAAAGGAATGCGAGCACAGGAGGACAGCCCAATAGTGTGGGACCAGGGACAGAGGCTGCTCTGCACGGGCCTGCACTCCCTAGCTGTGGGGCCTTACAGAGTGGCCTCATCTCCTCAGGCCGGGCCAGTTTCCTCAGCTGCCAGATTGGAACAGAAGCCCCTGCTCTGCAGAGCTTGGATGAAATGAAATCACAAATACGTGCCCAGCACAGAGTCTGCACAGAAAAAAGGTCCCTGTGCATTATTAGGCATCAGCCCTCTCGATTATCCACTTACAATGTGGCGCTGGGGGTCTGCTGTACCCTGGTTTGATCCCAAGGGGCATTTCCTTCCCTCCCTCCATCTTCACACCAGGGCTACTTCCCTTCCCCACCCCTCCCCTCCCCCAGGGGATGAGCCAGTGGGAGCTCAGCAGGGACAGGCCAGACAAGCTACCTGCACTTGGCACCTGCTCCAGGACAAGTCAATAGACAATCAAATCATTGCACCGGCTCCCAGACCTTGTGATCACACCTGTCTAAACCCTCTGCTTAGCACCTACCGTGCACCAGGAGCAGGCATGACATGAATGGTGAAAGCACGCTCCCTACCCGCATGGCGCCTATAATCTAGTGAGAAAGTCAGACAATAAAACCTGGAGAGAAAGAGAGAGAGAGAGAGAGAGAGAGAGAGAGAGAGAGAGAGAGAGAGAGAGATATTCAAAGAACAAGCGCCAAAGAAGAACAGAATAGGAGAATGCTCACCCAGAAGCTTTAAAAGCTAGACTCTTGGGAGAAGGAACCTGTGAGCTGAGCACTGGAGGATGAGTAAGAAATACGCCCCTCCTCCCCCACCTGGCAACATCAGTCTTGGGTTCCAAGTGCTCTGGGCCATGCTGAGGGGGAATCCTCGGGTCCCTACCATGGGGAGGCACTTCTCACTCCAGCCCCCTGTGGAATGTCCCCCAGAGTCCCTGCTACACCTCCCAGGAGCTCCCGCCCCCACCACCCCTCCCAGGTAATAACACCCTCCCTCTTGGGGAACCTGCTCTTCTAACCAAGGCCCTGCCCTCAGCCAGCCCTGCCCAGCAGAACCTGCTGGGCCAGAAACACACCTGTCCCACTGCTGTGTGACTGAGCCTCTGGGAAATATGTACCTTCCCCAGAGCAGCCTCACCCTTGGCCTTCTGCCCCCCCCCCCCCCACCCCCCAGCATTCCTGGCAGCCCTGGGACAGGTAGGGCTTGGTTGGGGGGCCGAGTGAAGCCGATTGGTGGGAGTCCCAGCCCCCTTGTCCCACTGTTACTCCCACGCTGCCCTATTCTAGATCAAAAGAGGGAGGCAAAGACAGGGCCAGCCACAGCAGCAGAAGGGCAGGCAGAGAGGAGATGAGGAGCACTGAGGGGCAGCAGGTGAGGCAGCCTGAGAGGAAGATGTGAGAGACAGCAAGAAGTGCGAGGGAGGCAGAGGCAGAGACAGAGGCGCTGAATGGGGCCTGAGATGTGGGCAGAAAGCCAAGGAGACAGAGGAAGAGCCAGTGGGCACAGGGAGAAGGTGGGCAGGGGCCTCCGGGAAAAACCTTTCCTCATGGGCCAGCTGCCACTGCTGCCTCCAGGCTGCGGTTACCGGTTACCACGGTGACCAGTTACAGGTGAGAAGGTCACAGAAACCTTTGATGGGAGTGGGGGAACCTGGGCCCCGGAGAGGGTCTTCCCTCAAGTCCCACACTGATGTGAGGGCCCGGGAGAGTGGGAGCGGTGGATGGCCTGGAATCAGGATGGGATTGACCTGTGAGAAATCTGACAGGCCACAGTGGTGGATGGGTTTCAGGCAGCCTGCAGACACCTGGGATTTTCCACTCGGTGACAAATGTCCCAAGAACAGCTGGGGGAAGAACTGCCTCTGCTCACCCCACCCTGCGGGGTGGATCTCACCCCTCCATTGTGCAGACACATCAGTGACCCCCCGTGATCCAGGCCTGTGGTGGACCTGGGGATACAGCGACCAGGAAGGTGCAGGCACAGCCGTGAAGTCCAGGCCAAGTCCATGGGCACCCAGGGGAGGGGGTGTCATTTCCGGTCTGGAGGAGCAGGAACCCTTCAGGAAGGGCTCCTGGTGGAGTTGGAGAGGCCAAGAGGGAGGGGGACAGTGTGGGCCACGGCCCCAATAATGGCAAGCTCAGGAGGTGAGCCGGTGAATTGCCCACTTGGGCTCATTCTGCGGAAAAGGGGAGGTTGGAGTGAGAGTGTGGAGAAACCTAAATGCTGCCAAGATGGTTTACCTCATTCTGCCATAAAGGAGGGGCCATAAAGCGCCTTTGACCAGTGGGGTGCTAGGAAGTGTGCCGTGCCCAGAATCTGAGCGTTCCTCCCTTTCCTTAACTCACTGGTGAACTTGAGCAGGCCGTCTGTGCCCTTCGGGTGGGTTTTTCTGTAAAATAGGGGGGCTTATCCAGGTTAGTGTTCTATTCTGGAACCAAAGAAAATTCATTTGGCATCATTTGGTTTTTCAAGCTTATGATTGTGAAAAACAACTGACAAGATGAGCTCTAGACACACACACACACACACACACACACACACACACCCTGACAGGGGCGCCCTGACACCTGCCTAACCTGTGGCCCCGCAGGCTCCCCGCTTCTCATATCAAGGTTAGTGTTCATCCTGCCAAACTCCCCCAGGGCAGCTGAGACCGGTGCCCATGAAGGCAAATCCTTCCATCCACAGGAGAGTTGTAGCAACAATCACAACAATAGCAACAACAGTAACAATACCTCCGCTGGCTTTAATGAAACCACTATTCTAGGCCAACTGAAAATTCTAAGACCCTAACACATTTAATTCACTTCATCCTCATAACAACCCTCTGGGGCAGGGCGGTGGGGCCGGAGTTCAACACTTTAAATGATTAAGGGGACCTGGGCAGGATCTCTTTACACGAATGAGGCAGAAGAGGCAGCAGTGAGGCTGTGTGCTGAGTTTACTTTGACTGTGTCTTTAAGACCAATAAAAAGTGCATAACTTTGAGAGGACAGTATTGCAGGACAGTGTTGTTGGTCTGAGGAGGCCTTGCTGAGTGCTGATGGAGGTGGAGAGTTCACGGCTTCCTTGACCAAAGCCTGCCGGGCCCTCACTGTTTGAAGTGAGGCCAGGTGCTGATGATGTTGTACAAAGCCTTCCCAGGAGACAGGATCTGGCTAACGTCACTATGGCCCACCAGCAGGTAGTTGGGAGCCAGGTGCCCCTGGTCTACCGCACACTGGATCAGGCTCTGGGCCGCCTCCAGCGCTGCGGCATTGGGTGGCTTTTCTGCAAAACACAGGCCCCACCAACCATCAGAGCCTTGCTTAGGGCAGGGGCAAGCATCTGCATTCCAACCTCCCTCTGCCCAACCCCCACTCCCCACCATAGCCAACAAATTCCTCTGTGGCAGCCAGGCACAGAGAGAAAACAGGGTCACTGTGTTCCCTGATTCCTCTTTGCAAAGCTTCTTCTGGAAGGTTCAGAACTGCGCTGGGTGAGAACCACGGCACAGCACACCACCTCTCCACAGGCCGTGAGGCAGACAGGGCACCACTGACTGTCCTCACTCTGCCGTAGCAGGCAGGGATGCTCCTCAACACTGTTGCCATGGTTACCAAGGAAGAGGATGCTTTTTCTGAATGAGCCATATAAGTACCAAAGTTTGCAAAAGATTATGTTCTAGGGCAGTGACGGCGAACCTTTGGAGCTCGGCGTGTCAGCATTTTGAAAAACCCTAACTTAACTCTGGTGCCATGTCACATATAGAAATTTTTTGATATTTGCAACCATAGTAAAACAAAGACATATTTTTGATATTTATTTTATATATTTAAATGCCATTTAACAAAGAAAAATCAACCAAAAAAATGAGTGTCATAGGTTCGCCATCACTGTTCTAGGGCATGGTTATAAAGACAGATGGAACTGGAAATGGGGGTGGGTGGATTTGGGGGAAACTTTCTGTCTGGGAGGGACTCCTGGGTGACCTGCATCTTGTATTGAGTTCCTGAAAGCTAAAATTTACCCCTGACATTGTCAGGCACAAGGTAGCCTTTCCCCCCATGCTCCCCTGACATTCCACAGGAGGTTTCATTACCCAAATCCCTCTGCCCCATGCTCACACCTTACCTACAAAGTTGCCTATGAAGGCAATTCCTAGGGCGATATCGTTGTATCCATAGGTGTGAGAGCCTTGGATATTCCAGCCAACGCCTTCATACACACCGCCATCCTGGCCCACCAGGAAGCTAGGAGTGGGCAAGAAAAATGGAGAAAGTCACTCTTGGAAGAAGAATTGGCTTCATTTACTCCTTGGATCATTCATTCATTCTCCCATTCATTTATCAAATGTTGACTGAACATTTCTTATGTGCCAATGTGCACAGAGACAAAACAGAGAAGCAAAAACAAAAAGACAATCACAGTCTCTGAACCTGAGAAGTGAGGTCAGACCAGGACAAGCAATAATAACAGCCACTTCAGTCCCCCACTGTGACAAGGTCTTTCTCCCCACAATGCCATGGAATCTGACCTCTCCAAGGTGACCAATGACCGCCTTGACGCTAGTACCATGGAAACATATTTTTGATCCAGATCACACTGACCCACGTCACCACTCTCTTCTTGAAATGTTCTCTTCCCTGAGAATTTGCAAAAGCTGTTGTGATTAAGTCATAGATGAATGATTGCAATTTGTCATCCTCTAACCTTACATCCCTTCTATGAAATTCCAAGGCATCTTTTATTTAGCTTCTGCTATTCCATTAGCTCAATGTGTTTTTTATGATAGATCAGCCGTTAAAGGGACAAAAAGAGAACATTCTGATTTCGCTCTCTATCTTCAAGTAGATATGGTATCGTTTTCCCAATTGTAGAGATGAGGCTAAGGAGGCCCAGAGAGGTTAAAAGATCCCATGTGTATAAAGTGGAATAACAGTACCAGAGGCATTGCAGGGTTCTAACATCAGAGAAGCAAGTTGGGGTTGGGCCAGACGGAGGAAGAGGCTGAGCAGGGCCTGTGTCTCTCAGTGTTGGAAGGGGATACATAAAAAGGCACAACCCTTCAATGGTCTTCCATGAGGGTCTCACAGCTTTGCTTTTATCACTATTGCTTCTAATGTCTTCTTTTCAGAGTCTTCCCTAGAGGAGAATATTCCCAGGAGAGATAGCTAACCCTTAGCTGTGTCTGAATGATAGCCCAGAGTCTTGCACAAATAAAAGACGCTGCCTTATGTAAAGCCCCTGGTACAAAGGAAGGGCTCAGTAATGTCGGTTCCTCCCCCAGCCTGCCTTCCTGTAGCCTTGATCCCACTTACTGATAGCCAATGTCACAGAAGTCCAGTCTGTCCATGTGGTAGGACTGTATGTCTCGGACGCGGGTCTGGCAGTCCGCGGATGTGTTGCAGGTCGTCCCAGCCGTGTGGATGATGATGACGTATTTGGCTGGGAGGCTCATTTGAGGGCAGTGTGTCTCTCTGGCTTCCCACGCTGACCGTGGGATGATGCTGGGGCAAGCTGTGGTGAGGTGAGAAACCAAGACCATGGATGGGTGGAGGTGGTAGAGGGCATAGAAGGGATAAAAGATGATGGAAAAAATAAATTTAAAGTAAATTTGAAAAAAAACAATACCCCATAACAACAACAAAAACAAGGCCATGGGAATGCTCCTGTGCCCACATGTGGACAATCACACCACTGCAGGCTGGGCTGCTCCTCGGTCTCCCCACCCTCCGGCACCAGGGGAATATCCTAACATGCATTCAGCTGGGGGGCTCTGGAAAAGGCCACACAGGATTGTCTGGGTCAAGGGGCTGCAGCCAATGGACAGAGGCAAAAATCTACAGGTTTGATTACAACTATGGAAACCGGTGTGTGAGCAGAAGGGGGAGAAACGTTGATTGCAGAGTCATGGCCATTTTGTTCAAAAAACAAAGTGTACCTCCATGCTTGAATATGCACTGCGAATACATGCAGGTGCGTGTGCTTTTTATGTAACAGGACCAATATGCAGAAATCAGCATCTCTGAACTGATCACATGTATATGAAAGTATTTTGAAACCTATAAAGAACTACAAATGTGAAGAGATTATCATTACTGAAGATAGCATTTGTCTGAAAGCAAGAAAAACTTTATTTAGAGATGTACAATTAAAAAAAAATCTTTGTCCTGGCTGGGTGGCTCACTTGGTTAGAGTGTCATCCCAAATGTGGAAAGGTTGGGGGTTTGATTCCCAATCAGGACACACACCTATGTTGTGAGTTTGATTCCAGGTCAGGACATATATGGGAGGCAACCAATCGATGTTTCTTACATTGATGTTTCTCTCTCTCTCTCTCTCTCTCTCTCTCTCTCAATCAATCAATCAAACATATCCTTGAGTGAAGAGTAATATCCTATATAATAAAAGCCTAATATGCTAAGTGTCTGGTCATCCAGTCGGCTGTTCAACCAATCAAAGCATAATATGCTAATAATATGCGAAGGCCACTCAACCACTCATTATGACGTGCACTGAACACCAGGGGGCAGACGCTCTGACTGGTAGGTTAGCTTGCTGCTGAGGTCTGACCGATCAGGACTGAGCAAGATGGGCCAGACATTCCCTGGAGCCCTCCTGCGATCCCTCCCCAGCTGGCCAACCTCCTGCGTCCCTCCCCGGCCCCAATCATGCACTGGTGGGTTCCCTCAGCCTGGCCCACTAGTGCACAAATTCGTGCACTGGGCCTTTAATATAATATATATATATATATCCTTGAGTCCAAGAAAAGATCCACTCTAGAAGAGAATGTGCTAAGCTATTGAAAGTGCTTATTAATTGTACTGGTTTTAGTCTGCTACTTGCTCATTCCAAAATAGGTTATGATTTTTATTATCCAGTTTCTTGAAATATTCACTCTGATGTCAGCATAATCTGTGAAGTCATGTTTTTTCCAATGCTGTGGTCATGTTGCAGGTTGGCTGAGTTTTGCATTTAGAAAGGTGTGTGTGTGTGTGTGTGTGTGTATGTGTGTGTGTGTGTGTATGTGTGTGTGTGTGTATGTGTGTGTGTGTACTCACATAGTATACACAAATATATATACATGTTTACTGCCCCATGACCATGCTTTGTTTTTCTCCATAGCCTTCCTGCCACCTGACATCATATGCATTTTACTTGTCAATTTCTTCATTTTGGGTCTTTCTTCACTGAAATGTGAAGCTGTCTGTTTTGTTCATGGTTGTATCCTCAGTACCTAGAAGAGTGTCTGGTATTCAGTAAATACCTGTTGATGGAGTGAAAATGTGTGTACACATACTGGTGTCAAGAATGGCCCCATGGCCATATCATTACAGTGGGAAGGAGAGGAGGTCAGGAAGGTACCCTCTCAGAACTTCTGGATTCGGCATGAGGTGTTCTGGGTCCCAAGAAATCGATGAACACCAACAGGAAAAAAAACCTTCCCTGGTGTCTGGGTGTCACTGGGAGGGGGAGGAGGTGGGATGGAGGACCTCACCTTTCTGGGGCATTGCTGGCTGCTGATAGGCCAGGCACATCTCTTCCTTCAAGAGAAGTGGCTGAATATACCAGGGGGACAGGTGTCCCTTCTGGATGGCGTAGAAGATCAGGTCCTCTGCGGCTGATAAGGCAGCAGGGCTGGGACTGTGGCCTGAAAAAGGATGACACGGATCACCAAACTGTCAGCAAGAGACTCCAATCTGGTCTAGATCTAGAGGGAGGGTGAGGTTACCATCTGAGCCTGAATAACTGATGGATGGGAAGAGAGGAAACTGGTCCAGTAGCTAGGACAGCGGTACTAAGAGGCAAAGAACTACTTGGACATCTGTTGGAGGCCAAGTTTGTGACCTCTTTCAAGGGCCAAACTAAGACTTGTATCCACTCCATCTCTAGGTGGAAGAGTTGGGAGGCAATACAATCTACATGCAAAGAGAGGCCCACCTGACCAGGTCAGGTACACCTCGCGTGGAGAAAAGTGTGACAGTACTTCCTTAGCAGCTCCCACAATCATGCATGTGGCAACTGCTCTTCTCACCCGTTCACTCATATAGTTCTCACAGAAACACCTCTGCGGTCCATGCTGTGACTTTATCTACCAGCTCTCCACTCCACCCGGCCCTGCGCTCTCCTCTGTTTTGCAGGGGGCTAAACACATACAAAGGTCATTCCCCAGACTTCCTTGCCTGCCTGCTTCTCGGTGGGTCCTCCCAAAGGGAGCCACTGGAGGAAGAGAGAAGGCTTGCTTTTCTGCCTCTGTGCAGGCTCAGTGTCACACAACCTCAGACACCGAGGTGACGGCACCCCTGTGAGCTCACTGGTGGCGTCCGCGACCTCACAGAGTGCAGACCGGAGAAGTGGAAGACGACACGAAGGACGCCACACCATAGAGTCCAAGTGAGGAAAGGACTTCGAGAGAGTGTGGCGGAGGCTGAAAAGACAGGCGTGTGGGGAACATTTGCGATCTTGCTCCCCAGCAGAGGTGGTCAATTTGGCTCAAATAAAGTCTATTAAAAAAATTTTTTTTTAAAAAAAAGAGAAAGGAAAGAGAGGAGTGTGGAGACGATGGAGCGAAGGAAGAGAGTATAGATAACTCTCCAGCAGAGGGTTCAGGGGGAGGACTGTTACCTTCCTTGGTGCCAAAGAAGGCGAGGCCCAGGGAGATGCTGTTGTAGCCCTGGGTGTGCAGACCCTGGGTATCCCAGCCGACACCTTCATACACCCGGCCGTCGTCCCCAATCAGGAAGCTGCCAGGCAAGGACACGTGGATTGAATGGCAAATACCGGTCACAGGAACCCTCTCACCCATCCTCAGAAAGAGGGGCAGCTGTGCTTTAACATTTTGTCCTTATTTTATTTAAAGCAACAGGAAAGGGAAGATGGGAGAAGAGAGAAGAGCCAGTCCGAGTGTCTTTTACTAGAGTAACTTGAGTGTGGCTCTTACTTGTAGGCCAAGTCGCACCAGCCTTTGGTGTAGACGGAATGGGCCTGAAGGCCCCGTAGCTTCTCGCTGCAAACGTTCTGCTCCTGGCACTCCATCCCCGTGAGCTGCTGTGTGATGACATAGGCCACAGGTGGGGTCAGCTGGGCCCAGCAAGTCTGGGATCTCGCTCCCCACTCCTTGCGGGAAACAATGGTGGGGGCATCTGCAGAGGGAACGAAAGGATGGCATGCTGCAGCTCTTACCCAGTTCCCCTGGCCTGCTGCCCACGCCACCCTCATCCTCCTGTTTCAGGGCCTCTCCTGCCCTATGATGGTGGGACAGGCCCTGGGGTAGGCCCTCGCCACCCACAGCCTCCCCTTGGCATCTCCATAGTCTGTTTAGGCTAAAAACATTCCTCATCGGACTCTGTATTCAGCGTGGAAGTCGGGTTGCTTTGTTCTCCAAACACTGGCTTCTTGTGCTTCCCTGGAGGCTACCCACCCTTAACTCCTCTCTGGCCGGCTTCACCCTCCGCCTGCAGAAAGCAGCCCCAGCAACACTCGCACCCAACCCTGGTCCTGAGCTGCCTTCTCTTGAAGGCCTCGCGTGGATGCCTAGGGTGAGCTGTCCTCACTGGCACTGCCCGTGACTCTGATTGTGTCTCTGATTGTATCTTTGGTCTGTCCCTCCCCCACAGGGTAACTCTCAGGAAAGTCCGCCACTGCCCTCAAACTAGGGAGCCCCGGGTTCAGCGCGCCAGGAAGCCCCATGAGCATCAGGTATGTAGCTTCCTCTCTTTCAAATGAAAAGTCACTGCGGGCAGGGCTGTGAGAGGCCCACTAGGCCCCAGGTCCCCTGAGGCTCCCTGTCTGTGTCCATCTTGGGGACTCCAGGAGCTCTCTGAGGGGCAGGGGGTCTCCACCCTACTGCTGAGAGCTGGGAACAGGGGCCTGGTCTCTTCCCCAGGTCTTCTCTCCTGCCCGGACCTCACCTTTGCCTGAGGGCTCAAGTCCTCCATGGCACTCCTTGGCGAATGCCCCTCTTGGGACTCCACCCCACCCACCCACCAGCCGCAGTGAAGTCCTGAGACACATTCCAGACACCTAAGAAGCCCCAGTCAACCCCAAGTCAGCTCACCATTGCGACCCTTGCGAATGAGCTGTGAGATGCCCACAAACAGGTCCACAAGCCGCTCTGACACTTCTCTGGCTTGGGTTTCATTCCAGGAGAACTGAGGAGAATACCCTACGAAGGAACATTGTGCTTGGTGCTGGTTCTCAGAGAACACCTGGACCACCCCAGAGGCATGGGCTCTGCCCGCCCACCCCCCACCCACCCCCAGCACCCTCTCCCCTCCCCCCCCAACCTTCCACAGTCCCCCTTCTCAGTCTCCCCAAGTCCCCTGACTTCCTCCAGGAAACAAGGCAGAAATGTCTCAGGCCTCACCCTGCCTCAGCCTCTCCCATCTGCCCCAGTGAGGCCTTCAGGTTCCCACCCTCCCCTAACCCTCCCCCTTTCCAGGGGCTCTGCAGTCTCTCCATCCCCTTATCTGAGTAGCTCAGCCTTTACCAGTTCAACTGCTTACCTATTAATAGATCAGCATCACACACACACACACACACACACACACACACACACACACACACACAAACCATTGGTCCAGGCAAGGTTCTAGAAATATAGAAAATTTCCAACTGCTGTGACTGCCCTCACAAACTAGATGTTTTCGATAGGATTAATTGAGGGTTAGTCATTACAAACATGCCTCATCCCCCTCTGCCTGGCCAGCATCTGAGGTCATGGGAACAATAACCACCAGAACCAGCAATGTCACCAACATCACCTCCCACAGGCCAGCTCTGAAGGTTACCAAGCATTTTCAAGGGCACTGTCAGGTTTGTGGCTTAAAACAACTTTATAAGATAAGCAAAGAAAATTAACTACTCCTTCTACACAGATGAGAAACTAAATGACTTGTCTAAGATGATACAGGTTTGAAGCCATGGACTTGGATTCTGACCCAAGCTGCCTGGCTCCATAGCCATGTTCATAACCACTACACTCTGCAGCTTCCCCAAAGCTGTCAGACGACCATGGACAGATGCCCTTGTCACTGCCACAGTGTGGCCTGTTTCTCTGTCTATAAGACAAGGTCAGTAAGGGTCTCCACCAAGGCTGAGACCCTGCTCTTTTGTAAAGTCACCCCCATGACCATGACGCTGAAGATGAGGTGTGCTGGGCAGGCTGGGGAGACTGAGAACTAGAGCCCATCTCAGCAGGGAGGAGGGACCAGAGCTGAGCTTGAAAGGGGAACATAGGACTGGTGGGGAAGAGTGATAAACCTGGAGAGGACAATTTGCCAGGGAAACCAGCTGGGGCTTATGCCAAAAGCACTTCTGACCCCACGAAAAAAACTTACCCCAGGCCTGGAGACTCAGAGCCGAGAAGACAAGCAGCCACAGCAGCATCCCCACGTGGACCCGGAACACCAATGAGAAGATTGTGGACCACGGCCCTGGGAGAGACACTGATGGTTAATCCAACCGCGCTCACTCTTCAAGTGGGGCGCACCATTGCATGGTGCTCTGTCTGCCTCCCAGGCCAGCACCTGACCAGGCTTCTCATGGTCCCCAACACAGGGCCTGACCTTCAGCTGGGGCTCAGGAAAGGTGAGGGCACCAATACCTCTGTCTAGCCACCACTCTCATCCACCACCTGTAACCCTGGGAGCTCCTGATGCCTCAGAGGAGCACAGTGCCTCATCTTAGGCTTTCCAGTAGAGACAATAACAGTTTCTAAAACCCTTTAGTAGCTGTAGATGTTTTTACATCTAGTTCTGTGATTTTATATTTAACCAGAGGCCCGGTGCCTGGATTTGTGCACCGGTGGGGTCCCTCAGCTTAGCCTTCGCCCTCTCTCAATCTGGGACCCTTCAAGGGATGTAGTAGTGCACCAAGCAGCAGGCGGCCTGGGAGGAGCCCGAGCCTGGGCTGGGCGCCATGCCGCTCCTACACATCCCGGCCCCACTGTGCCTGCCACTGCTCGGTAGTGCTGCTGCGGAGGTGGGAAAGGCTCGCGCTGCCACAGCTGTGCATCTAGTGCCCATTGGTCAGCTGAGCAGTGCTCCCTCTGTGGGAGTGCACTGACCACCCAGGGGGCAGCTCCTGCGTTGAATGTCTGCCCCCTGGTGGTCAGTGCACATCATAGCGACAGATCATGCAGTCGTTCCGTCGCTTAGACTTTTATATATATAGATCCTTAAAAGTTCCTATAAGATCTTATTAACCCCACTTTTATAAGTGAACACAATGAGGCTCAGAAACAGTAAACTATAAGTAGGGGTAGGACTGGCTTCATCTCTAGCTCTATTTAAGAGTCAGAGGTAAGGGGTACTTCACCCAAAAAAATTCTGACAGATGCTAATTACAATAACAATTACCACTTACTGATCATATCCTATGTTCCAGATATTTTGTACAGACTCCACAGACATTCCATTAATTTTCCTTACAGTGCCCTACAATACCTGCTCTTACCATCAGGAAACTGGGCCTCAGAAAAGGAGGCAAGTGAGACATAATACATACAGATTCAGGGCTAGAGAGAAAGAGAAGAAATTGGGTAGTGGTAAACCCAGGACCCACAGCCAATAGAGAAAATTTTCTTTTTAGGAGAAAGGATTCAAGAGGGGAGGGAGATCAAGGCAGCTTTCTTCACTCTGTTAACATTTTAACCTGATAGAGTCCAGATCCTTCCAAGAAAGAACACTCACACCCACACACAGAAATACCTGGGATCTCATGCAGCTCAGGGTGCAGGCAGCTCACCTCTCATTGGCTGGCAGCTCCTCTCTTTCGGGCTTGGCTTCTGCCCTGCCTTCCTTCAGCAGCTGCCTCCTCTGCCCTTCACTCTCCCTTCACTAGAGAGCTCTCCTCCTGGGGAGGGAGCCTGGGGCTCTGGCCTCCCGGAGAGGAGGAAAGCTAGGTCCCTATTGAAGGTGGAGAGAAGGGCAGAGTTCTGAGGCTCCGAGCCTGCTCCCTCCACAACACTGAGAAGGACTGGGGAAGCCAGACTCGGTTGAGAGAAGGGACCCGCCCTGTGAATAAGACAGGTGCCTCCTCCCTGGGAAAGAGCATGATTGCCCAAGCTCCCTGCGCTCCTTCCTCACCCCAGCCCTCAGGAAGCCGGCCCACCTGGGGATGCCCATGGGCCCTGGGAGTCCTGTCCCACACCTGGGAACTTCCTGCCCTGTGTATAGATCTGAAATGGGTCAGCATTGGGAAATGAGAATAACTCAGTGAATGATTACTTCTCAAATGACCGCCCATGAAGTTACAAAGTCATGCTTGGCTAAAGGACCTGTTCACATTTCCTGATAGACCAATGGATTCTAATTTGACAGAGTACAAAGGATTCATTGATATGGTTTCAGATGCCACATTGCAGCTAACCTTTAAGAAACCCCTGCTTGTTGAGTTTGGGGGAATTATTACAAATAATATCCATGATGATATTTAAAGACTATCTTACCTAATAATAGACAAACATGCAAATTGACCGTACCTTCGCTACACCCACCAGCCAATCGGATGAGTATACAAATTAACCAAACAAAGATGGCGGTTAATTTGCATATGTAGGCGCCCAGCGGCTATTGGAGCCTGCAATCAGAGCTGAGAGGTCCCCTGCCCAGGCCTAACGCCTTGAGGAGTTAGGCCTGGGCAGGGGTGGAGCTGGCGATGGTGGGAAGCAGGGGTGGAGCTGGCGATTGTGGGAGCTGGGGATCCCCTGCCCAGGCATAACGCCTCGGCCACAGGTGTTAGGCCTGGACAGGGACAAAGCCAGTGATGGCAGGGAGCAGGGGTGGAGCCGGAGATGACTGGGAGCTAGAGGTCCCCTGCCCAGGCCTAACAACTTGTCCACAGGCATTAGGCCTGGGCAGGGGCAGAGTGGGAGATTGCAGAGAGCTGGGGGTCCCCTACCCAGGCCTAACGCCTAGGCCAGTGGCATTAGGCCTGGGCAGGGGCGGAGCTGGCAATCACGGGGAGCTGGGGGTCCCCTGCCCAGGCCTAACACCTTGGCCAGAGGCGTTAGGCCTGGGCAGGGGCGGAGCCAGCAATTGTGGGGAGCAGGGGCAGAACGGGTGATTGTAGGAGCTGGGGGTCCCCTGCCCAGGCCTAATGACTCGGCCAGAGGCGTTAGGCCTTTGCAAGGGCCGAGCCGGCAATTGGTGTGAACTACAGAGGAAACACCTTTTCTGACTGCTCATTGGCTAAGCTCCCTGTATGCCACTGGTAATATTCTTAGTAACTTGGGTAATAAGAATCCAAATAGGTGATCTAGGGTTTTTTATCACACTCCTGGAGAAAAAAAGGAAGGTCTGCTGCTGGAGAGCTAAGAAATGTCATAACGTGGCCTAGCTGGTTTTGCTCAGTGGATAATGCCTCGGCCTGCCCACCGCAGGGTCTGGGTTCAATTCTGACCAAGGACATGTACCTAGGTTGCAGGCTCCTCCCTGGTCCGGGCCCAGGTCAGGGCTCATGCAGGAGGCAACCAATCAAAGTATTCCTCTCACTTTGATGTTTCTCTCTGTCTTTCCCTTTCTCTTCCACATTCTCTAAAAATCAATGGAAACATATCCTCAGGTGAAGAGAAAGAGAGGAAGGAAGGAAGGAAGGAAGGAAGGAAGGAAGGAAGGAAGGAAGGAAGGAAGGAAGGAAGGAAGGAAGGGAGGGGGGGAGGGAGGGAGGGAGGGAGGGGGGGAGGGAGGGAGGGAGGGAGGAAGGAAGGAAGAAAGAAAGAAAGAAAGAAAGAAAGAAAGAAAGAAAGAAAGAAAGAAAGGTCATATCCCATGAAAGACACATCTTGAAAATGCCTAAAGATGCCTTCCCCTGATCAGCCCGGCCACCTCCCACAAAGGGAGGCCTGACTGTGGCTTAGGCCCGCTCCCCAAGGGGAGCAGGGAGCAGGGAGTAGGACATCCCCTGAGGGCTCCCAGTATGTGATAGGGGGAAAGCCGGGCTGAGGGACCCCTCCCCCCCTGCTCCAGTGCACAAATTTTTGTGCACCAGGCCTCTAGTTAATATATATTTCTCCATTCTCCAACTACTTATCTGTGTGAGGCTGGATTTTCTTCCTATTTTCAAACTAAACAACATATACAATATATTGAATGCAGAAGTGGATATGAGAACCCAACAATCTTACTTTAAGCCATATATTGAAGAGGTGTGCAAAAATTTTTTTTATTTATGTCACTCTTCGCACTGGCATTTTTTTGAAAAAATGTAATTATTTTGTATTTTAAAATTTTAAAATGTGTTACTATAAATTGGGTTTACTAATACTATTTTAGGTGAATTAATAAGTATTTTAAAATGTTACATTTATAAATATTAATAATCGTACCCGACAGAGATAAAAGCTTTTTGAAGTACTCAAGTCCAAAAAAGTCTTGAGAACAGAAAGATTGAGAACCCAGGCCAAGGATTGGCACAAGCTGTCCTGATGCAGGAAGGCCACAAGGGGGCAGCACGCACTCTGGGAATCTTCCCCCACCTTCCTATCCATCACAACCTCCCACTTCCTCCTTCTCTGTGTTATTCTATGCTGGCACTACTTCCTAATTACAGGAAATAACCATCTTTAAGCATCAAAATCCAGGCAGTCACGTTAATCTGCAAACGTTTTTCAGATCTCTCTCATAGGCAAGGCTTACCATCCAGGGCTGAGTAAGCACAAGAACCCCCACGCTCAAGGAGAGGATAATCCGAGACCCACCCAAAGGCCGGCAATTAAAATGCCAACATGGTAAAGTATGTGAGAGCCCTTTGGCATTGTCTATACAGGGCCGTATACTTCCAAGGGATTCCCGAGAGGCAGAGGGAGCCAACAACAGACACTGAGATAGTCGCCAGAAACTTCTGGAAGGATCTGGAACCTCGGGGACATCATGAGGACAAAAACTAGGTTCTGTAAGATAGAGGGCAGCAAGGAGGAAGGCAGGGGCTGCAAGAAGAGTCAGCAGGTTGAGTGCAGCTGGAAGGGGCTGGGCCCCAGGCTCCACTGCCCTGTGGGGCCTTCCCCTGCTGGGGAGCAGCAGGTGAGCCCCCAGGCCTACAGCATTCATGGGGCCCACCAACGTCCCATGGAAACCTGCCGTCAGCGCTAGACAATACCCGAAGGCCAGCCGACCCTCCTCCACACGGAGTGGGCAAGGAAACAGGCCCCGACATGGAAATAGCTCCCAGACCCCACCAGGCAAGTTGGGCAGAGTTAGGACAAGATCCCAGCTCCCAGCCCTTCAGTCCACTCTTAGCTTTCAGCCAGTGTCCCTCCCATAGACTAGAGGCAGAGTCTGAGAAAGGCCCACATTACACCCCCCTTGTAACACCTGCTATAACATGGACAACTCAGAAGGGGCAAAACTTCCTGAAAGACAACAGCAGGGGCTGGGGAGGGGAAGGGGTGTGGGGAGGGAAAGGGGTGTGGGTAGGGGAAAGAGTGAGGGAGGGGAAAGGGTAAGGGGAGTGGAAGGGGTGCAATGGTTGAGGTGGGGTTACAGCAGCTTTGCCGGCTCACTTGTGCACTGATTTGTTCCTAACACAGCCAAGGAAGCCATACCTTTTCTCCCAGTGGTAGCCTCAAGAGTCACTGTCCAGAACCAGGAATATTGCCCCAATTTATGCCCTAGCAGGAGGCTCCACGTTTCCCCTCTTCTTACCACCCCTAATTCCAACCTCTGGCCTGGGACTGCAGCGAGAAGGCCAGGTGGGGGTGGGGTGGGGCACTTGTTGATGGAGCCAGCAGCAGCCTGCCTGGGTCAGGACCTCCGTGGCTCAGCCCTGGCCTCCCCCTGGCCTTCAGACATGAGGGAACCCACTGCCCACAGGGGATCCATCTATTTGAAAGCCCTGCCCAGCTGCTCCCTGCCACCAGCTGCTGCTCCTGTTCTCCCCGCCCACCCTCACTTTCCTTTCATCCTGAATCAACACGTATGGTCACAGGCCATGGCCCTGCTGATAGTCACAGGGCAATGGGGCATTGTTCTGTCACGCTCCCTCCTTTCTTCCTGTGGTCGTGTGCTCCTGCATTTATTCATTCAACAAACGTTCATCCAGTGCCCACCCCGCCGGGCCCTGCCCTGGGACTGCAGCGGTGAGTCAGGCAACAGAGCAGGGATGAAGAGGGCCTCGAGGCCCAGCGGAGGTTACACACCGCCCGCCTGCATCAAGCTCTGTCTGCCATACACCATGCTTCCTTGTCCATGTCCTGTTTCCCTTTAAAACCAGTTGACAAATTTTATAAGCAGGAGTTTTCACATAGAATTCCCATTTCCTGGACCTTCGGTGGGCCCAGCAACACCTGTTCCCATTTCCCAGGTGGCCACCGTGGCCTGAGGCTGTAGACCAGCTGTCTGGTTAGGAAGACACTCCCACTCACCACAGTCTTCACCCCGCCCTAGTGTCCGTTGCCACAGCTGCCCTGCAGGTGGTGCTGTTGGTATTCTCGGGCCCAGCCAGCCTCACCAGCTTCCTCTGGGTACCTACCTTGTTCCTGCAAGTTGTCTGAGCGCCTCGGTCAAGGGTGAAACGTGCTTCAATAGAGACAGCAGAGGGCGCTGTGGGCGCACAGAAGAGAGGTGCCCAGGTACCTGCTGGGATTGCCAGAAACAAGATTTCCTAACAGCCTGAGGAGGGAAGGTTCCTTGCTGCAGTGTGTGCTTCCTCCATCAGCTCAAACAATAGAGGGCCAGCCCCATTAGGGAAATCCCCTGAAATTTCCAGACGTACTCCTGAGCCAGACTTGCACTGTTCACTCATTCACAAATGATTAACACATTCATTCAAGCATGCATTCAGCAAACATTGATTACATACTTGCTGTGTGCTTGGCACTGTGCCATGCCCCGACCTTAGCTCTCGTCCTGGTATATTATCTTTTCTTTACTGATAAGGAAAATGAACCAGAGAGGCTGAGTGAATTGCCTTAGGGTCACACAGCCGGTCTGAACTCTAAACAACTATTCCATGTGCCGTGTCAGCAGTGCAAGATAGAACATGCTCAGGGCCAGGGCGGGCAGCACACGGGCTCCCTCCGGCTTTCAGAGGGCAGTGCGGCCAGGAGGGGCCTGGCAGTGAGGGGAGGCTTCACGAGAACACGACAAAATGACTCCTGGAAGTGGACGAGGGGAACCTACCTTCCCTGATGAAAGGGGAGAGGCTGGAAGGTCCTTAGAGTGGGTTCTCCAGACACACTTCCTGGGTCGAGGGGTAGGGGTGCCAGTAAGGACATGATCCTTCAGCAAATGTGAGGTCTCCCTGCGCCAAGCCCTGGAGGACATGAACATGAATGCGGATTCCCCTGAGGATCTGCAGGCAGTGATCAGACAAGGGCAGAATTTGCAAATACCTTTGCTCCAGGAAAGGAAGTGCTGAGAGCCAGGAATGGGGTGGGAGCGATTGGCCCAGCAAAGAGACTGTTTCCCATTGGGAGGAACAGAGCAGCTTCCCGGATCAGGTAGCATTGAACTGAGCCCTGCAGGGTGGGCAGGACTGAAACGGACGTCAACTGAGTCCAGCATCCGAGCTACCTGTCACCACCCAGCCAAAGAGCTGGGGATCGAAGTACAGGTGCACATTTAATAGTATCAGTGCCAGATATCTGGGAAGGTGACTGGTAAAAACCCTAACATCCACCTTCTCCGTAAGCTTCTTAGGGGAAAGCTTATATAGGGGAGTTGGGGGAAGGGAATGTGGACGGAGAACGTGGAGTACAGGGGTCCTGGTGATTAGCAGTCTTGGAATTTGAGTCCCTGCAGGGCCTTGGGTCTTGATGAATGTCTTCATCATGGTCCCCAGATCAGGATGGTCAGAGTTCTGAAACAGGGCAAGTGGGGATCCGGTGTGGATCACCCTGTGTTTCTTTTTCGTGTTTTAAAATATATTTTTATTGATTTCAGAGAGGAAGGGAGAGGGAGAGAGGGAGAGAAGCATCAATGATGAGAGAGAATCATTGATCAACTGCCTCCTGCATGCCCCCTACTGGGATCGAGCCCAAAACCCAGGCATGTGCCCTGACTGGGAATCGCACTGGTAACCTCCCGGTTCATAGGTCAACACTCAACCACTGGGCCACGCCGGCTGGGCTACCCTGGTGTTTCTGAAACCTAACTGATCAGCGTCCACATTTCTGGTGGCCAGGCGTGTGAGTTCGGGGCTGGGTTAAAAGTCTCTGTTTTGGTCTGGCAACTGACAATTGCAACAAAATCTTCACCAGAACATAAGGTTAAGCATAGACAGTTGATTAATCAATTACACGGTCTGTGAGTAAAAGCGTGGGAAAGAGAGAGGAAGAGAAGAGGAGGAAAAAATAACAATCATGTTTAACCTATCCTTGTACCCCTATGAGGACTGCACCCCATCATGGGGGAAGGGCACACCTGGGGTGAGAGCACCGAAGACAAGGGCCTGGGGGTGCTCGTGGAGCTGAGGCTGATCAGGCCAGGCAGGGCCGTTCTTCCCTGGGAGATGGGGAGCTACGGGGGGTTTGCAGCCTTGCAGCTGGAGCGGCAGGCTTGCCCAAGAGGCTACATCAAAACAGTTGTCCTGATGCTATAAGCTCTTGAGGGTGTGGCTCTCACGTTGGGAGCAGGATTTACATGAATAATGCTGACAGCCTATGCCCCAAGGAGCTGTCACTTAGATTACAAGAAGGAGATGTAATCCGATTACCCTTAACCCGGAACCTGGATGTCTGAGCCCAATTCCTGCTCAGTCACCAACCAGCTATGTGGCCTTGCTCTGACAGCTCTCTGGGTGTCAGTTTCTTCATTTGCAATATCAGGAGGTTGACCCCCTACCCTACCCCACCCCCTACCCTTCTGACCCCGATTCACCCCCTGTGAATCTAAGACCTCCACTCCAGCCCCTCACAGACCCAAGAAGGGGAAGGCTCAGCCATCCTTGTTGGGCTGCCCACTTTGGGGAGGCAGAGTGGGTCCGCCCCCACCCAGGGGTCCTCAGCCCACCACCAGCCTCTGGCTATCAGGTGGGAAGGTGGTCCCTCAACAAGAGGGGGTTGGGGTCAGAGGGAAGGAGGGGTGCCAGAGGAGAGGCAGCTTGCTCAGGGAGGGCAGGGGTGGGGTGAAGGGGAAGTGAACTAACCAAGCAACTTCCTCCCCAACCAGCTTCAGGCCCAGGACTGGGAAATTCACAAAAGTACAGAAAGATCTGTGTGGACATTTCCTGTTCCACCCTAGTCCCCCTTCCTGGCCGCCCAGGTCTGGGTTACCACACTGCTCACCTGTGAAGCAATCTTCCCACTAGAGGGCTGAGTGTTCTGGCCAGGAGAGGCCTATAAATGCTGGGCCCACAAGACGCCGTCAAACCCCTCTGCGTGACTCTTCAGCTTAGGTAAGTGAGCTGCCAACTTCCCTGGGTAGCAGCCTGCCTGCCGAGTCTTTCTTTATACCTGCTACCCATCTGCCTTTCCAACCCTCCTCCGGGAAGCCCTCCTTGATTAACCTGCTCACTATAAAGCTTCCTTCTCATCTTGTTGGAGCCTCCTGCTCTCAAATCCTCTGCTTTTTTACATTCTCCAGATATTCTAAAAGTTATTTCTCCCATGTCTGGGTCAGGGTCCTTTCCCAGTTCAATGCCCCTTTCTTTTTCTTCTGTGTCTGCCCCTGCCCCCCACTTCATTTCTGCAAGCAGCCAGGAGGAGGTGTCTAGGAAGGCTTTTTCTTCTAAGCACCTGACCCCTTGCTTCTCCTCAGCTCAGAGAACAGGAAGACAAGGACAAAATGTCGCAGACTCTGATGGAATGCAGCGTGGAGACCATCATCAACATTTTCCATCAGTACTCCACGCGCCTGGGGCACCCAGACCGACTGAACCAGAGAGAATTCAGCCAGATGGTGAAGAAGGAGCTGCCTAATTTCCTCAAGGTAGGGCTGGACTCCTGGCCACTATGTGCCGAGAGGAAGTAAGAGAGAAGCTGGGGGAGAGTCGGACTGGGCCGGGGAGAGGCGACTAGTGAGGTAGACAAGAAGGTGACATTTGAGCTGAGACCTGAATGTGTGAGAGGAGAGAAGCCGAGGGAGGAGGAGCCTTGGCAGAAGCCAGGAGACTGAGCCCCAGACGGAGGCGGGAGCCCCGAGGGCACTCTTCTGGTATCCGGATCTCCCGTAGGAAACAAACCCAGGGCATGTGCAGAGCCCCACCCAGCACAGCCTGTACACAGCCCTCGGGGCGTGTGATGTACTGACTGATCTAAAAGGGATCAGGCAGTCCTCGGGAAAAGGAGGCTTGGTTCCAGCAGACCTGTTCTGTTTACACTTTTGGGGACTTTGGGGAAGAGAGGCCTGGACTAGGAAGGGTGGCGCACCTGGGTACCAGTCTCAGGTCCACTCCTGGAGCGATGTCCTGGGGCAGGTGGCCAGCCCAACCTGGAGCCACAGCTCCCCGTAGTGGGGACCTCAGCAAGCAGGACGCTGGGTCAGGCTAGACCGCAGAGGGTGGAGCTGGCGAAGCTTCCTCTGTGTGAGGCCTGTGCCTGCCACCCTCCCCCCTGTGCCGGAGGCAATGACAGGCCAGGAGGGGCGGCTGGGACCTTGCCAATGGGCTGCTACCCATTGGATGACTGGTCTCCCCCAGGGCAATGGCAAGCGTGCAGAAAGAATAGACCGTGCAGAGGCATAGCAGGAGGGAAGGCCTGGGCGAGGAGCTGGGCACCCCCAGGTTCTGGAGGGGACTTAGCTGCCATGCCCAGGCCAGCGAGTGGCATAGCTGGGACTCGCTGGAGCTCGCTCTGCCTCGCCTGGTTCCTCACCTCCCCGTGCCCTCCTCCGGACACGTTATCTCACCCTTGGTCAACGGAGCACCCACGCTGCTCCCTGTCCTTACACAAGGGCCCGATCACCTTGTTTCCTCAAGTGCTTCCTGCTACACAGGTGTCACTAATTTGTGACCGTGAGAGGGAAGGGAGAGGCAAGGGAGGGAAAGGGAGGGGCCGGGCCGAGTGGACAGGAGCAGAGGGGAGGAGGCGAGACGGGTTCTGAGTCAGCCCCGGGCGGTGTGTGGGATAACTGGAAAGTAAACGGCGTCCCGTCAACGGTCATTTTTAATTTGGGGTTGAGGCCCAGAAGCCAGGTTTCCCAGTGCCTTTGCCATCGGGTCTTTGGCTGTGCTGCCCGCCCCTGGCCCTGGCCACCCCCAGCCCTGACCACCCTGTCTCCCAACCTGCAGAAGGAGAGGAGGAATGAAGCAGCCATTAGGGACATCCTGGAGGACCTGGACACCAGCGGAGACAAGGACCTGAGCTTCGAGGAGTTCATCACCCTGGTGGGCAGGCTGACGGAGGCCTCCCACGAGGAGATGCACAAGAACACCCCCAAGGGGCACGGCCACACCCACGGGCCAGGCTTCGGGGGGTCTGGCCCCAACCCCTGCAAAACCCAGGGTGGCAACCAGGGTGGCAACCACGGCCACAGCCATGACCACGGCCACGGCCACGGCCACAGCCATGATGGCCACGGCCACAGCCACTAATCAGGAGGCAGGCCACCCTGTCCCTGCCAATCCAGGGCCCCAGGCTGTGTGCACACAGCTGAGGCGGTGGCCTGAGCTGCAGGGCTGGGGTTGAGATGAATAAAGAGTTCCTCCAAGCCAGTGCTCTGTGTGCTCCTTCCACCCCCTCCGCGGCCTGTCCTTCCCGGGCTCTGGCTTAGACTCCATGCCCCTTCATTCAGCCCTTTGTTTGCAGTCACAAGAGGAGAAGCCTCAACAACGTGGTCCTATTCTGAGTCCCTTGCGCTCGCCTCCCTGACCATTTTCTCGCCTCTGACCTCAGGCCCTGCTGCTCAGGGCCTAGTCACCCCAGCCCAGCTCAGGACTTCCCTGTGCAACCTGTCACCTGGGCCCTGGCCGCCACAGAAAGCGAAGAGGGGGCACCCCATCCCCTCGACATGCCAGCCGCCACCACACCACCCACCCAGCCACCGCCCCCTTCACCCATGCTGCCCACACTGCCGTCTCTCTGCTGCTGGAACCTGGTGCCTCTGGGAGGTTCAGACAGGCCCTGGACAGGCTGAGTCTGAGGAGAGCCCTGGAGTCTGGGCATTGGAGACAGGGTCAGGTTGGGGGTGTTTGTCCACCAGTGAAGTTCTGAGTCCACGGGAGCAGTTGGTGCCTCTTGAATGAGGGGTCTCTCCTCTTCCCCGTGGACACCGGGGCAGGCGTGCACGTGGGTGAGAGTCGGGGAGTCCAGCCCATGCCCAGCAGCCCCGTGAGGAGGTTGGACTCTGGGCCCAGCGAGCCTGTCGGGCCTGGTTCCAAGCCTGAGAGCAAGCTGAGCTCCCCAAGGTGGCCAGGTTCCTGCAGCCCCTGGTCAGCAGGCACTTCCTGCAAAGCCTGAGGTCGGGCCTGGCTCCCCGCTTCCGCCCTCCGCAGCCTCCAGACCAGGGGTCCTCAAACTTTTAAACAGGGGGCCAGTTCACTGTCCCTCAGACCGTTGGAGGGCCGGACTATAGTTAAAAAAAAAAACTGTGAACAAATTCCTATGCACACTGCACATATCTTATTTTGAAGTAAAAAAACAAAACGGGAACAAATACAATATTTGTATTTGCATGTGGCCCGCGGGCCGTAGTTTGAGGACCCCTGCTCCAGACCCCACCGCTCACTTCAGAGACATCCCAGTGACTCCTGCCACCAGCCCTGCCCTGTGGCCGGAGAGCGCCAGCCTGTGCCCTTTCCCAGTTCGTCTCCAGGCTGGGGTGCGCCTTCCAAAGACCACAGCCCAGACCAAGGTGTCTGCCCTGCCCTGTCCTTCCACAGAGAAAAGACGGACCGCATTGGGGTCGGGGAGAAAGATCCACAGGCATCCATCCCCCGAGTTACCATGAAGAAAGCCAGGTGCAGAGTGGGGAGGGACCAGTCCAGAGTCCTACGGCGGTGGCGCTGGACGAGACAGTGCGGAGAGGAAAGGGCCTGCAGCCATCTTCTCCCCGGGCTCATCTCGCAGCTCGTCCCCAGCGCTGAGCGTGAAGAAAGGAGCTGCGGTCGGATGGCAGATGGAAGGTGGCAGCTCTCCCACTTGGCCTGGCTGCAGCGGGCCAGGCTGACCCAGCCCTAGGGCCCAGGGGCCTCTGCCATGGGGTGCAGATCTCGGGGCTCCTGCTGCAGGGCAGAGGGTGTTTCCAGCACTGCTCCAGGCTGTGAGCTGGGGAACCATTTAGAAGCCCCCCCGCAGCCCCCTCCCCTCCCCCCCTTCCTTCCCTGCCTGTCTTGGAGACGTGACCACTATAGACACTCAGCTTCTGAGGGTGCTGCTCAGCCACTCTCCTGCCCGCATAGGGTCACCCCTCTGCCTACAGCTTGGCAGGGGCAAGAGAACCGCCTGGGAGCTGGAGGCCTGGCTTCTATCAGTGGCTTTGCCAGGACTCCATGTTTTGGGTAAAGTAGGGTAGGGTAGGAGAGGGAGCAGGAGAGAGGGGGAGAAGAGGAGCAGGGGAAAGGGGCAGGGGCTGGGAGGGGAGGGGAATGCACCATAAATATATCTGTGACTGCCTCCCACTAGACTGTGAACTCCAAGTTGGTGCCATCTGGCTTGTTCTCTGTTTTTTCACCAGCACGTGGTGGGAGTGATGGCTGGTACATAGCAGCTTCTCAACCAATGTTGACTGTACAGATGTCCTCAGATTTCTGGAATGTTCCATGCTCTCTCCTCCGGAAAGGGTGTGGAGAAAGGAGGGTTGGATTGAATTCACAGATGGAAAATTTCTGGGTGTCATCGTGGAATTCAAAAGGGCAGGTAGGGGCAGCAGGGTGGTGGGGCCTGCAGCCCCCTCCCAGCTGTGTTCCATCTCACCAGCCCGCATCTGCTGCACACTACAAGTTCTGTTTGAAGGAAGGGATTTGTCTGGAGAAAAAGTTGGCAAATTGTTGATTTAACCCAGCCTGCCCCACCCCACGCTGGAGTGATTCTCCGCAACATGCCTGCCAAGTGGTTGGCAGGGCCCTGCCCGCGCCGCTCCAGGGAAGGGAGTTCCCTCTTGGCACCGCCACTTAGAGAGTCTGTTCTTACACTAAGCCCGAACTTGTCTCCTGGTGCCCGCTGGGCATGAACGCCACTTTCCCTCCCCATCCACGGGGGCACAGAAAAACCCTCAGCCTTCCATCTACGCAGCCGCCCATCCACGTCTTCAAAACACTTCCCTTCCTGGCACCCAGGCTTTCTCTGGCCTCTACTCCTTTGCACCAGGAATGCCCTCCCCACCCTGGGGTCTCTGCGTCACTGACGACTTCCATGACCAGCCCCCTTCCTCGAGCATATAGAGGCTCCCTCGGCCAGGCCCATGCAACTCTCTGGTACTTCTACTCCTGCGCTTCCAATATGGAGTTAGAGCCCCTTGCCAGCAAGTCCGACAGGGCCCTGAAGGCAAGGACTATGGCTGATTGGCAGCATACATAGCCCAGGTGCCAGCAGGGAGCAAGCTGGGTGAGCCTTACTGAGTGAAGGTGGTGGTCCTAGGCCTGCTGGAGCTGGAGGGGGAGGTGGGGACAGCTTTGGACATTAGGGGCACGCCCACGTGGGACCTAAAGGCTGGGAGAGGGTGGAACAGCAGGATGGCAGGGGACAGAGCTTCTGGAAGCCAAGTTCTCCCTTTGCCTCGGTGCTCTGCTTGCTCATTCTGAGAGTAGGAGATTGTTCTAGACTAGCCGTGGGCAAACTACGGCCCGCGGGCCGGATCCGGCCCGTTTGAAATGAATAAAACTAAAAAAAAAAAAAAAGACCGTACCCTTTTATGTAATGATGTTTACTTTGAATTTATATTAGTTCACACAAACACTCCATCCATGCTTTTGTTCCGGCCCTCCGGTCCAGTTTAAGAACCCATTGTGGCCCTCGAGTCAAAAAGTTTGCCCACCCCTGCTCTAGGCCCAGGGGAAGGCCTGGCAGCAAGCCCCTTTACACAGCCCCGTGGGGTTTTCCTTAAGCATGTTTAAGAGAGCTGGTCACGGTGCGTGAGCCCCTTCCATCCCGTGAGCCCCTCCCATTCCAAGAAAACTGATTCTGTTGCGTAGAGGAGAGCTGGCCTCTTCCCTGAGACAGGGAGCAAGAGTGTCAGGGTCAAGGTTAAGGCTCCACCCCAGGTGAGAACGGGTTTTTAATGCATCCTTTGGGAAATAAGAACTTTGGGGTCTCCCTGGCATCACAGTTTCTGAGGAACAGAGAACCTGTCATCAGAGGGCTCTGCTTCCCTTCGCTGTGGAACCTGAACTTCTGGATGGCTTTTGGGAGGGATGAGGAAGCAACAGTCGCAGCCTCAGCTGCAGGACTCTGCCCAGACGCTCCGAGGCCTGGGCGATGCTCCCGGAACTAGGGGACAGATGACTGAGGGCATCACTTACTTGTTGGTCCACTCACTCACTCACTCAACAGGCACTAATCGCGCTCACTGTATGTCAGGTGCTATAATGCTCAGAGGGGCCCCAGGGTGAATAAGGCTTGTCCTGTCCTTAAGACACTCCCAGGCCTGCAGGACAGCTCCTCAAACAAGTCTGACACAGAAGAGGAAAGACCAGAGAGGCGAAAGTTCCCTAAGACTTTGAGGAGGGAAGGCTGTCCTTCATCTGGGCTGTAGTGGTGGAAGGCAACAATTAGAGTAGCTTCAAGCGTGGGGGCAGCAGGCATCCCCCCCCCCCCAAAATCATGCAGGTGCTTGAGACAGAGAACATGTGTGCACGGGCCTGAAAGTGGGCAGAGGTGGGGTCTGGGCAGGAATGAGGAGCCTCGGGTTCCAGAGGAAGAGGAGGAGAGAGGAAAGTGGGCCGATGCTAGGCCACAGCAGGAGAAGGAGGGCAGGAGCAGTGGGGGTTTGGGGGTGGGGGCGGGGAATGATATCATTGGTGTTTGGAAGAGTCTCCCTGTGGGGTGTGGATTTGGGGTGGGAATGAGACCAACAGCACAAGGCCCAGGAGGGGGCTGCACCATCATCCAGGGGGCACTTCTCAGAGAAGATGGATTCAGCCGGGATCTCCAATACCCCAGGCCCATCCCAACTAGGAATCCATACCCCACAACCCCCCGAGTTTAAAGAAGATCATTTCGTACTGTTCCCCAAGACCTTGCCTCAGCTTTCGCCAGCCCGGTGAGGCAATCTTACACAACCCTGACTCTGAAACAAACTCCAGAAAGCAACCTCAGTGTCCTGCCCTGCCTCCCAGCTGTTGCTGAAAACGTACATTTTAGAAAGCCCATGTCATGGATTTTGACATGCCAGTGGCCAAAGTGACAACAGGACTGACACAACTGGTTGCTCAAGTTCTGTTGCCTCTTGGGGTTCAGGCCTGAAACAATCCCTCCACCCCAAGTCTTCTGTCAGATCCTGGCCCAGATTGAACCCCAGTCTCTCTCTCCCCACCCCACCCCCCTGCCCTCGGAGCATCACAGACCCCTTCCATCCACAGGAGACTGGGAAAGTGAGCACCCACCAGAAAGGCCTCTGGCTCTGTGTGGAGGAGGGATGATTGATATGATTGACAACCGGGGGAGATCATTCAGGCTCTGTGAGGAGGAGGGATGATTGATATGATTGACAACTGGAGGGGGGATGGGGACCAGTCTGAGGGCTGCTGTGGGACTAACTGAGCCTTAACTCTGCATCCTCAAGGGGCAACAGACACCCAAGTAGATACGTTCAATATTATGTTGTGGGAAACAGAAAAGCGAAGGTGGGTGATGAGCAGACACCCTGGGAGCGCAGAGCAGCTGTTTCTGATGCCTTCTTGGCTGGGCTGCAGGCGAGGGGCACACAAGGGAGGGTGAGGAAGCTTCCTCGGGTTCATGCTCAGGTGAGATTTGCAAGGGCAGAACTTAAACCTCTGTGTGCCCAGCACTGTTAGGTAACGAGAGAAATCAGAGACACACAGGAAGTTGGGTATACAACCTAGTTTGCTTTCTTTCAACTTTTGAAGACTTTTTACTGGCCACGTTAAACGCTGAGTCCCAGAGGTTCTCACTCCGGAGCTCCGGAGCCCTCCCCCTGCTTCTCCTAGCTTCTGAAGCCCGGTGCCCACGTGGGCTGGGCTTGCGGAGTGCCGTGGCCTGCCAGACTGTTTTCCTGAAGGACATTGCACCCTAGAGATGGCACTGGTGTCCCCTATGCACACTGATGCCCTTGCCCAGAGGACGCTGACAGACTAACCTTTGTTGCTGCAGCCCAGCAGCTTGACCAGCAGGGGAGCCCCCGGGGTCCCCAAGCTGAAAACTACTCTGGATGGGAGGTGGAAATGTGAGGGTGTGTGAGTGGGAGGGCTCCCTGGAGGAGGGGACATTTGGGTGGGGCCTTTGTGGACAAGCAGGAGTTCCAGAGCTAAAGAAAGGCCCAGTAGCCTGGCGCTAGCACAGAGCAGGCACTTGACAATGTTTGTGAGTGAACGGAAGGGAGGGCACCTAGACAAAAAGAACAGCAGGACACCCGGTACAAATCCGAGAAGTCTGACAGTTCACAGGGAACCTGGAGAATGTTCTGGAATGGCTGCAGACTGGACAGAAGGCTGGTGGTGAGGTGCTGGAGAGGACAGGTCCAGTCTCCATGGTCCTGTGGTTCTATCAGCCCTCGTATCTGTTGGCTTGTTTCGTGGTACCTGCCGTCGTCAGGGGACGAGGCTGTGCATTTTCATGGAGGGACTAGATGTCACCTCATCCAAGCTTTGCACTTGAGAGACAAAAAGACTGAGATCCACAGAAGGGAGAGGCCACTTGCTCAGACTCAGAGCCAAGAAGCAGCTGAGCTGGGAGGCTCACCTGGATGAGGGCTCTTCATTGCCCTCAGGTGCCGCTGATGGACTTCGACCAAGCTTGGGGTTCCTTAAATTTTTTTAAAATAAGATTTAAGTTCAACTTGTGGTTCAGTTGGTTATTTTCGAACAAAATCATGGCTAGTAAATGTTTTCAAAGTGGCAAATACACTGAATTTTATTCTTGTCCGTTGTTTGTTTGTTTTACCAGATTCCAATACTATATCCCTCAGAAGTGATCACAGACATATGTGAGTGCATTGAGCAGGAATCCTAGTTTGCAGAACGCAGCTGGGTCTAGTTTAGAGGCCTTGGGGGAAAGATCACACCTAACTGCTAACTGCCCTTGGTTACTTGTCTAACACTGGTCAACCCTAACTGAATGGTTGACCCCTAAAAATAATCTCAGGCTTTGCTTTTGGTTTAAAATAAGCTTCCCCTGTAGTGTCTGCAGGAGAGAGAGAGAGAGAGAGAGAGAGAGAGAGAGAGAGAGAGAGAGAGAGACCGCTGACCAGCTACAACTATTACCTCCTATGTACTAGTAAATTACTATCTACGGAGTGCTCACTCGGTATCAGGTGCTGTGCTAAAGTGCTTTACAAGTACCGTTAGATGATCTGATCCTCAACTCTTGGAGGTGCTATTGTTATTCCCATTTCATAGATGAGGGAACTGAGGCTTAGAGATTTTAAATAACTTGTTCAAGGTTTCACAATTAGTAAGTAGTAGAACTAAGCTCTGAAACCAGAAATTTAACTTCAATATTCATACTCTTGGCCACTAACTACCCTTTAATCCCAAGAATTGCACTGAATAAACAGAAAGACAAACTTACCCCAGCCCCAATATAAAGCTCTCCTTCTTCTCACTTTCCCTCAAATCTGTCAGACCTGGCTCTAGCAAGTTACCTAATCTTTCTTTTTTTAAAATCTGTTTTTATTGATTTTAGAGAAGGTGGAAGGGAGAGGGATACAGAGATAGAAACACCGATGAGAAAGAGACATCAGTAGGCTGCCTCCTGCATGCCCCCCATGGAGGATCAAGCCCACAACCTGGGCATGTGCCCTGACCTGGAATTGAACCAGGAACCTCTGAGTTCATGGGTCTACACTCAACCACTGAGCCACACCAGCCAGGCTGCCTAATCTTTCTTAAATTTTGTCACAAAGTCTGTCCTTCTAACCTGTTCCTCCAGCTGAAGAGGGGCTGAGGACCAACTTCTGGAAGGTTTGCCAGAGCTCAAGACTGTGCCTGGCTGCTATTCCTTTCTTCTTTTTCTTCTTCTTCTTCTTCTTCTTCTTCTTCTTCTTCTTCTTCTTCTTCTTCCTCTTCAAATTAAACTTACTGGGGTGACATTGGTTAATAAGATTATATGGGTTTTAAGTGTACATTTCTGATACATGACCCGTATATTGCATTGTGTGTCCACCACCCAAAGTCAAGTCATCTTCCATCACCATTTATTGGTCCCCTTTACCCTTTACTCCCTCCCCACACCCTTCCTTTTGGTAACAGCCATACTGTTGCCTGTGTCTATGAGTTTCAGTTTTATATCCCACATATGAGTGAAATCATATGGTTCTTAGCTTTTTCTGAATGACTTATTTCACTTAGCATAATATTCTCAAGGTCCATTCATGTTAATTTCCTCAAATTATGGCTTCAAGTAATATGGCTGCAAGTACATATACGATGGCAAGTGTGGCCCCATTATATTTCTCTTGGCCAGGGCTACTCTGGAGAATCCCTCCTTGGCTGGTCTCTCTGCTTCTACTCTTGCCTGCCTCTGGCTAGCTCTTCTCCACCAAGGCAGCCAGAGTAATCCTTTGCAAATATAGGTGAAATCATCTTGCTCCCTCACTCAAAAGCCCCCAGTGGCTCCCGAGTGCTCCCCAACATCCGCAGATAGGGCCTGCTCCCTGCTCCTTGTAGGCGCACACCTCCCACCACCCCCATGTCAGCCCCTGCACATTGCCTTCGGTGCTGTTCTTTGAGCAAACCAAACATATGTTCACCCCTGGGCCTTAGCTGCACTGCAAGGAATTCTTGGACCCCAGATATCTGCACGCTGCTCTCCTTCCTATCTTTCAGATTTCTGCTCACATGCATTCCTTAGTCATCTTCTCTAAACAACACCCTTCCTCCCCCAATCTTACTTCCCTACTTTAGCTTTCTTCATATCACCTATCATTACCTACCGGTGTATCATAATATATATTTTTATTTGTTGGTCTATTTATTTTCTATCCCCTCCCCACTAGAATGCAAACCCCAAGAGGACAGAAACTTTGTGTCTTTGGTCTCTAGCTATCATAGAATATTTGTAGAATGAATGAATAAATGCATACGTGGTGGACATTTAATAAATAGGTGGTAAACAAATGAACAGAGAAGGGGGTCTCGGGGGTCTAAATGAGGCCTGTCAGAATAGCAGGGGTAAGTTGTCATCAAGTTTGAAAGCCAGGGACATGGAAAGAAAAGAAGTGCACAGACACGGTTAAGAACTTTTCAAGCATACATTTATTAACTCTCACTCCCCTCAGTTCTTCTTGCAGACATTGCTGGGGAAAAGCCACTCAGAGCTGCTTACTCTGTGTGGATATTCACATGGGCAGTCACCAGCACCCTGGACACTAGGACCACGAATTCATTAAAGGTGACCTGTCCGTCTCGATCAGCATCCAGTTCTTGGAATATCTTGTCAATGGTGGCTTGATCTTTGGTGTTCTAGGAGAAGGGGACAGCAAACACAGTGAGTTCAGACTCTCCCTCCCCCTTTCCCATCCTCAGAGCTCAGCTTAGGGAGGGCCCAGGGACATTCATTCATTGGCCAAAACTGTGTAGGGGAATCCAATGTGACAAAACAGAAGGCAGAGAGGCAACCGTCATGAGCCATGTAGTTCACTAATCCATCCCCTTTCCCTGCCCCACCCTTCTCCACCTCACCTATGTGCAAACACTTCCAGAGGGGGAGAGAGTTCAGCCTGAGGGACAGAGTGAGTTAACCCAGAGAGGGAGGTGGGGCCCTTTCCCCCCAGTAGGGGAAGAGCTTCCTTGGGTGCTGAAATTGGGGCTGAACCCACCCACGTCCTTGTTTCTTCATCATCCTTCAGTCCTTGCCACTGTCCTCAAGGTAAAGGGGGGTGGAGGGAGGTAGTTCACCATGATGGGCGTCACCCACCTTGATTGTGTTGGCAAGTTCCTTTGTGATCAGCTGCTTCAGCTCACGCTTGTTGAGGGTGTCAAAATCTCCCACCCGAACTGAGTACTGGTGAAAGACATTGATGATTCCCTCCAGGTGGTCTTCCAGCTTAGTCATCTTCTCAAACCTCACGTTAACCTTCAGGAGACAAGGCAGGTCTAGGACAGTTCCTCCTCCACCCCTACGCCCCCTCTCCCCTCTCTTTCTGCATTGAAAGTTTAAACAAGGGATGGCTTCCCCCTGCATCTGCTTTGTGTTCTCTCTGCTCTCCATTTGTGGATTGGATGAGGGAGGACATATAATACCATCTAACGTTGAAAAGAATCAGCCTCAACTGCCACAGTGGTCCATGTCCCCCTAACTCCTGGATAGTATAACCAGAGAGTGTTGCTCACTCAGGCTCAGCTGGGAAGGGTTCTGTGGTTCCCCAGCTGTTCCTTTTCCCCAAGTGAAAGGCCACGGTCCCTTGTAGACATTCACCGGCCCGCCCGCCTTTGCCATCCTAAGTCCTGAGACTGGGTCCACCTCGCTCAGCAAGAGCTGTTCTCCTTGGTCCAACATGCAGTCGGCTCTTTACTTCTTAAGGTACATAAATGTCTAACCATTATGTTGTACACCTGAAACTAATATTGCATGTCAACTGTAACTGAAAAATAAAATTTCAATGAAAAAACAACAACACATTTTTTAATGTAGTCATCCCAGAGGAGCTCCAGCAAGCGGAAGGTTGTGGCTTCCAACAGCCTGCAACGTGGCCCCCTACCATCACCACTCTGAGGACCCCCAAGGCCCAGCAAGGAAAGGACACTTACCCTCAATGCACAGGAGTGTGGAGCTCTAGCAAGAAGTAAGCACTGGTGAGGAGCACTGAGCAGGGAAGGTTTTTATAAGGCACTCTGGCCTCCCCTTTGACCGCAAGTGAGGAAACTTCTCTGATTCATCTGTCTTGAGGCAATAGCTGGTACACACTCTGTTGCTCAATACAAGGTTCAAACCTGTGGCTTTGACCGCAACAAAAGAAGTTCAGGTTGTACCCATCACACCCCCTGCTCAGCCTGAAGCAGAATGTCCAACCCCACCCTATACACACACAGAGGTGCCTCACACATTTCTCAGCTCTAGGGCAGGACCCAGCCTTCAGCTCTAACTCAGTTTCCTGCTTCCTAATAGAAGGCCAGGGGAGCAAGTTTCACTGCCTGGATGACTCCTACCTGAAAAGGAAGGACTGGGAGAGGCATTTGCTGTGTCTATTTCCCCCCAAATAATAACGATGATAAAAACGAAGTGAGCATGTAATCCTGAAACAGAAAAGGGATGTTGGTTTAAAACTAAGGAAGTCTGAATAAAGTACAGAATTTAGTTCATAATAATATATCAAGAGCAGTTCACTAATTGTAACAAATGTCCCAGATGAATGTGGAATGTTCACAAGAAGGGAAACGTATACAGGTGTATGGAAACTGCCTATATTATCTCCTCAACTTTTGCCTAAATCTAAAATGCTTCTAAAAGCCCTGGCCAGTTTGGCTCACTGGACAGTGTCAGCCTACGAACTGAAGGATCCCAGTTACAGGCTCAATCCTGTGCAGAAGGCAACCAATCAATGTGTCTCTCTCTCATCGAAGTTTCTCTCTGTCTCTCCTCCTCCCACTCTCTCTAAAAATAATGGAAAAATATCCTCAGGTGAGGATTAGTAATAATAATAATAATAAAGTTAAAAAGTAAATAAAATGCTTCTAAAAATAAAGTCTACATGTTGTTGAAAGCGAGCATGTATTGAGCACTTACGACATGCCAGACACTGCTTGACACCACCTTCCCTTAGTTCTCCACAGAGCCCTGAGGGGCATGCTCATGGTGTGCCCATTCTGCAGATGAAGGAAATGAGTTTAGAGAGGCTAAGTAACTTTTTAAAGTGCCAAACCCTAATTTGTCTGCTCTCAAAACCTCTGCCATTGTTGCCATTTTCCCCCTAAAGTAAGAATAGTTTTTTAGTTATTAAAAAAAAAGAATACATGCTCATAATTTTTGGTAGATGCACTCTTATCAGACTCTGATCTTTTTCTTCCAGTTTCCCCCCTAATGCAGTCAATTCTTGATTAGCCTTTTAAAAATTCTTTCCTTGATGTACCCCCACCACTCCCCATCCCCTCCCCCACGTGGAAAGTCCCTAGGTTCAGGGTCAGAGCAGCACAAATTCCGTGATGCCCTCTTGGAATTTGGTATTCGATGGGTTCAGACACCTTCCTAAATCATAACACAGAGAATTCACCTCACAGGACCCAGGTGGGGAGTACTGAGTGGGGTTCAGGCCAAGATTGGAACCCGGATCCCACACTGGGCTGGGGTCTGATGCAAGGCTGCTTTGCAGGCCACAGTGGGGGTGAGGGAGTCAGTTCTGTGCCCTTGGGCAAGCCCTTGACTTCTGTGAGCCACTTTCTTCATTTGTGTGGTCATCTCACTGGCCTCATTTAGTTCCCAGAATTGCGATAAGGCCCAGCTGGGAGACTATGTGAGAAAGTGCTTAAAAACAATGAAGTGCGATGTTTAAATTTTACTTTTGCCCTTACCCACCGATCCATGGATGTGGATCATTCAGACCGGCCAGCATATAAGTGAGTCCAGAGCCAGCCTTCTAGCGGCCTGGTCACTGGCCACTGGGAGTCTCCTACAAGTGACCTTCCTCCTCTGTGTCCTGACAGTGGTCCCAGGGTGGAGGGGCCTGCATGCTGGTCTTCCCTCTGCCGAAGCTGCCCTCAGCCCCCTGAGCACCAGCCCAGCATCTGTGCCACCCAGAGAGGCCTTTGGGAGACAAGGAAGCCAACACACAGCAGGCGCCTGGCACAGGTCCTGGCACATAGAATCTTGCCACTTGCCTGACCTTCCTCCCTCCTCCCATCTGCACCCCAATGAAAAGGCAGGATTGGCCCCGGGGGAAAGTTCAAGCCCTAGGGATGCTCCCTCCAGCTCCCTGGTGAGTGTCCCGCTGCTGGCCTTGGCTTTTCAGAGGCCGGGAGGGATTCCTGAGACCTGTGGCCTGGCTGTCACCTGGACTTGTCCTGCCGCTCCCACTCGATAGAAACTGCTCAAGGGTGGGACTGTGCAGAAAGGCTGATGCTCGGGGCAGCCAAGGAGGATGAAAAGGATGGGAAACTCGTCTGTTGACAGTTTGATGTAGATGATACTACAGTGGTGAATACAAGCCATTAGGCATTTGTCAAAACCCATAGATGTGCGATGCAAAGAGTGAGTCATAATGTGGACGATGGACTTTAGTTATTAATGATGGATGAATGTTGGCTTGATTGGAACAAATGCACCACACTAATGCAAGATGTCAATAGGAGGGGCACTGGGGGAGGGGAGGCCAAGGGGGATATGGGAACTACTTCCTGCGCAATATTTCTGTAAACCTAAAACTTCCTCTAAAAAATAGTCTACTGCTTCATTAAACAATTACTGCTACACCTAAAATCACTATGTACAAGTCGTAAGAGCATGCTACACAGCAAGAAGGAAACTTTTCAAATAAGTTTTGAGCCAAATTGATAACAGACTCACTTTCACAACTAGAAATAAATGTGTATCCTTAAAACAGACTTTCACCTTCAAGGGAATTGAACTAAATGTGATCATGCAAACAGCCTGAAAAGCATATCAAGGTAACTTCAGTCTGGCTGGTGTGTCTTAGTGGTTGAGCGTCAACCTATGAACCAGGAGGTCACAGTTTGATTCCCAGTCAGGGCACATACCCAGGTTGCAGGCTCAATCCCCAGTGTGGGGCGTACGGGAGGCAGCTTATCAATGATTCTCATCATTGTTGTTTCTGTCTCTCTCTCTCTCTTTCCCTTTCTGAAATCAATAAAAATATATATTTTAAAAAAGATAACTTAAAATTTTCATAAAGTAAAGAAACATTTATATTATGAAATGGGAAATCTGAATAGGGGGTATATGGGAGTTTCTTGTACTATAAGTGCAACTTTTCTGTAAGTTTGGAATTCTATCAAACTAAGTTACATCAAATTATTTAAAAATTACCTCACACAAAATGCTCATGCAGCCATGGGACTCTGTTAGTCACACCCAAATAGTGGGGTGAGGCATGCCAGAGCTTAAGGTGTGGCGGGGTGACCAGATGGGGCAGGATCGCAGTCCACCAAGGTGGGTTTACCCCCCAAGTTAGCCTGGAGACTGCCCTCACAGAGACACCTTCTCTAACGTTACCCTGTCCAGGAGGGAAATGGACTCTCGGGTAAGCAAGGAGAGAGAAAAAGAAGGTGATGGTGCTATAAAGGATGGGAAACTGGATCTAAAGGGATTCCATCTCTGGAGACCTCTGAGCAATGGTGAGGAACCAGGGGGCGTGGGTCCTTCACCAGGCACAGACTTCCTTGCCCTTTATAGCTGCTAGTCGCTGGCTGGCAGGCGCTGGGGGAGGCCACCATGAACTGGACAGACACTGTCCTGCCCTCAGTGAACTTACTGTCTGGGGAGGAGGCAGAGTCCCAGCAGGTGTCTCGTGAGGTGGGGAGAGAGGTGGCAGAGCCAGGAAGCAGAGAATGAAATACATTGCCAGCCCTACCCTCAGTTCTGGCAAGCTGGAAGCCAACTTAATGAAGATCTTTGTGCCTCGGGGTTGGGAGATGCGGGAAGGAAGTCTTCTCCCTAAGTTGTTCTGGGATGCAAAGCCAGTCACCGATGGATTTCCAAGAAGGACCTCAAGGTTTTCAGGAAGTGAGACACCAACCCCTCTGTGTCTTCCCCATTCTCCTGCTACAATCCCCGCACTTGGCAATGAGAAAGCTACCAAATTGGATGAGGATGATCACCACCAAAGCACCAAGGCTAGGAAGAGGTTATCAGGCCTCTGAAATAAAAAAAAATGTTTAAGTCTAACCTGGGAACCTTGCATTCAATACCTTGCATGCTTGGTTAGCACAGTTGCCGTGGCCATGTGGACTGTAAGGGGTCACAGTGGGCCCCTGCAGTAGTGGGCTAGGTTCGTCCCTAAACCTGCACCTCTGGCCTTCAGTAGCCACACCATCCATGCAACTGCTCTAGAGGAACAGGTGAGTGAGACCCTGGCTCCCCGCCCTCCGCCATGGAGAATTGAACAGTCCCCCGCAGTGCAGTAGGAAAGCCCCTGAGGTGTTTGGGCCGTTCAGGGGTGGGGAGGCCACAAGAGGAGAAACTGGACAGATGGCAGCATGAGAACTGATGGGGGAAAATAAGATCCGTGTAATGGGGTTCCATCCTAACACAGTTACAATTCGGAACCCCATCCAGCTTACTCAGCGTTAAGGCCTGCTTTGTTCCCCCGGAACAAATGTTGAACAAATGTTGACTGACATTGGGCAAGGCTGTAATCCTATGAGGAAATCAGGTGTGGCAGAGACTGTCCAAGTCACTGCTTCCTTCCTTTTTTTTTCCCCTCTCAGGAGAAAACAACTCCTTTCTACAGCTTGATTCATGTATAATTAACATACAAAAAACCCCTGCACATATTGAATGTGCACAATTTGATGAGTTTGGACATGTGTATGCACCCGTGACACCATCACCACAACGGTAAACGCAGCCGTCGCCTCCCAAGTTACCAAGGGCCTTTGTTTTTGTGGTGAGAGCACTTAGCATGACATCTACCTTCTTACCAAACGTTCAAGTGCACAGACCTGTATTGTTAACCGCACCGTGCTGACCTGCAGGTCTCTAGAACACCTTCGTCTTATGTAACTGGAACTTTGCACCCATTAAACCACGATAGTCACCGCTTCCTTGGAGGAATCCAGTCAGGAGGGACAAGACCGCCTGAAGAACTCCTGTAGCTGCTTACTTTTTGTTTGTTGATTTTTCCCTTCTTTACAATTACATTCCATATCTTTTTCAATAAATGGGTTAAAAATTGATTTTAGAGAGAAGGGGGGGGAGAGAGAGAGAGAAACATCCATCGGCTGACTTCTGTACACCTCCTATTGGGGTTCAAGCCCGAAACCTGGACATGTGCCCTGACCAGGAATCAAACTGGTGACCTTTCGGTGCACAGGCCAACACTCAGCCAACTGAGCCACACCAGCCAGGCCACATGCCATATCTTTTTGAGACATACGCAGACTGTAGGTAGCACATACGTTCATGTAAGATGAAATAAAACAACAAACACCTGTAAATGTATAGGATGTGTTTAGGCCCTGGACAGATACCAGGCGATTGACAGAATACTCCAGAGAGCAGAGAAGGGAAATAAAGAATTTTTTGTTTGCTAAAAAATTCAATTCTTTGAGAGCCCCTAGACAAGCTAGCGGAGTATCCAGGTGTGCTTCAGGAATGATTTTTTAGCATCTCTGCCTCACACCCTGAGTTTTTAAACACACTGACCCTCTTCCCAGAGAAGGGGGTCCTGACCCACAGTGCCTAGGTCCGAGGGTGCTGGGGATGAGGTCACCCTGTGGATCTGAGCCAACCTTCAGGGCAGGTGGCAGGGCCAGTGAGGTGCCGGGAGAGAGTGTGGTTGATCGGAGTTGACATTAAGGCCTCAGGGAAGCAGGCATTCCAGGGAGGACTAGAACTTGGCTGAGAAAATTAAAAGTGGCAGACATCAGAGAAAGGAGGGAGGAGGGGGTCATAAGATGCTCACAGGGCCGTGGTGGGCTTTGTGTAGGGAGAGCCCCCATAGCCACGGTGAGAACGGAGGCCACGCGATGTGTGCTAGAGCTGTGGGGGGTTATGTGGCCCCAGTGGCATTTCCTAGACCCTGGGAGGCGATCAGTGCTGCTACTGGAGAAAGAGCCCGGGGCCAATGTTGCACCAGGGAGGCTTGCCCAGGCCCAGTCATGGCGGGGCCGTCCACAGAGGGCTTGTGCCGAGGGCTCCTGGCTTCATTGGAGTCACTGAGGCTAGTTCCAGAAGGGGAAGAAAAGGCTCCTGTCTAAAGCCAGAGGGAAAAGAGAGAGACACACATACACACCTCCTTTGAGAAAATGGCTAAGGCAGTGGTTCTCAACCTTGGCTGCACATTAGAATCACCTGGGAATCTTTTTTAAAATCCTGATTTCTGGGCCTCATCCTCCGGAAATTGTGTTTCTTTGTTATGGGGTGGGGTCACAACATTAGTAACAAAGACAGAATTTCCGGAGGATGAGGCCCAGAAATCAGGATTTTAAAAAGATTCCCAGGTGATTCTAATGTGCAGCCAAGGTTGAGAAACACTGGGCTAAGGGCTCTGTCCGGGCCCGGGCACCAGGCTGGGACTTGGAGTTCCTTCAGAACATCAATCCAGTGGTATGCCGCGCCAGCACGGCCAAGGGTGAACCTGAGTGGGGGCGGTGAAGAATTAGAAAAGACAGACAAGAGAATAAAGCTGAGGCTGGGTGGGACGCTGCCCTCTCTGATGGAGAAAGACAGTGCCATGAACTACAACCCGTGTCCTTATTTTATATCCGGATTCACGAGGCAAAGTAAGGGCATGGTCAAGATGTTGACAACATTCTGGTGGGTTTCGATCCTACTCAATTACATGCACCTGAACTCTATCAAGCCCACACCACTCAGGCACGTGGGGCCACGTGTTCAGACCATAGGTTCAAGCTTACAACTAGAGCTGTTGGCTATAATTGTGCTGGGGAGGGCTCTGCCCTCCAAGCTGGGACTTGCACGTGGCCACGAGAGGACTGTGCCCTCTCATTAGTCCGAGGCTTGAACCTGTCCAAACACTGTAGCCGCTCTACACACAGTGGGAACTTCCGGAGCTCTGGAGGTCTGGGGAGGGCTTGAAGGAGTCCTATGGGATACCCCCGAACTTTGGACAGCACAAGTGGTTGGCAGGATATTCTGGAGGAAAAAGAAGTCAAAGAAAGCATGTCTTAAATGTGTTGAAAGGTTAACTTTCTGTGAGACCCAGAATAGATAGCAGAAACGGGAAGTGCAGGAGAAATGATTTTTGAGGTCTCTATCTCAGACTGTGAATTTCTAAATTTCTGAACCTTTCCTGAGAGGAAGGGACTCAGAGTAACTGATTTCTCCAAGTCTGAGAGTATGGCAGCGTCTTTCCTGCTCCAAGCCTGGGTGTTCAGATGCAGGCTATGGGAAGGCCATTCAGCCCGCAGAGAAAAATAAGAGATACCAGCAAGTCAGTGTGTTTTTCAGTAATGGCATTATTAGCCTCATGGGAAGAACCAAGTCTAATTTGGTGGGGGCACATTTCTAAAAATTCTGCAAGAAAGGCTGTTATTCACAAGGGAGAAAGGAAGGAGGCAATGAAATGCAGAAACGGGGGTGCCCAGCAGGGTATTCGCTTACTTCATGTGGCCAGAGCCTCCAGAGCTCCCATTACTTCTCATTTATTTGTTCGTGTCTTATAACGCTGGCTAGGGCCTCCAATACAAATTCTAAATAGAAGTGGTAATGGGGGCACCATGTCTTCTTCCATCAGTAAAGAGAAATGTCTATCATTTCTTTTTGTTGTTGTTCATCCTTGCCCAAGGATATTTTTTCCATTGATTTTTAGGGAGAGTGGAAGAGAGAGGGAAAGACAGAGAGAAACACTGATGTGATAGAAACACATCAATTGGTTGCCTCCTACACAAGCCCCAACCAGGGCCCGGGCTGGGGAGAAACCTGCAACCAAGTTACGTGCCCTTGACCCGGAATCGAACCTGGGACCCTTTGGTCCACAGGCCGACACTCTATCCCACTGAGCCAAACCGGCTAGGGCAGTGGTCGGCAAACTCATTAGTCAACAGAGCCAAATATCAACAGTACAAAGATTGAAATTTCTTTTGAGAGCCAAATTTTTTAAACTTAAACTATAGAGGTAGGTACATTGTTATTAACTTAATTAGGGTACTCCTCAGGCTTAGGAAGAGCCACACTCAAGGGGCCAAAGAGCCGCATGTGGCTCGCGAGCCGCAGTTCGCCGACCACTGGGCTAGGGCTCTATCATTTCTTCATTAAGAGTGATATTTACGGTTAGGTCTTAATAGATGCACCTCATGAAAGGTCTAGGACAAAAGTAGGAAAGGAATCCAGAGCATCCTATTTTGGTTAAATATTTTGCTCTGCAAAGCTCAGGGGGGAAATGTGCTAGAGCAAAAGAAGACACCGGATCGGAGCCCTTGCTGGGCTGGGCTGATGAAGAGGCTCTGCAAGGGCTTCGGCTGCAGGAGAGCTTCATGCTTTCTGCTGCTAATTGTGCCTGTTCAGCAGGAGGAAGAGGAGGCCCCTGTCCGCTGAGAGAGGTTGGGGGCAGATCTTTTGAAAGAGTTGCCAAAGGTCCATACCCCGGTCCATACCCGCAGCCAGTTCAGGCCGTGATTTTGCAAATCAGAGAGTTGTTTACACAGAAACGTCTACAGCTCCTCAGACTGCCAGGGAGGGCCCCCAGCCCAGAAGGAAGGGGAAGTTACTACTGGAACAACACCTAAGAGGTTAAGGAACTCAAAATGCTGATCCTCTTGTTGTATTGTCTAGAGGATTGCTCACACCAGGAAAAAAACAAAACCAAAAAACCCCACAGTAGCTCAAGTCCTGAGCTGTGCCTGGTGAGTCGGCCCCAGAGAGAAGCTCATTCTGGCCCCTGCGACCTTTGTTTTATGCCCCGGGATGGCAGAGACCATGCAGGAGGTGAGGACCGAGAGGCCGGCAGAGGGAGGCCCTCCACGCACCCCCAGGCTGGAAGCTACTCAAAAGAGAGGGCTTTCATGGCATATCTTAGCTAACAGGTTTCTCGCTAGAGACTGTTGGGATCTAACCCTCCCTCTCCCACTTGCCAGATTCGTCCATTTTAGCTTAACCTCTCCGAATCTCTTCATATACAAACGGAAATAGGAATGGCCTCTTTCAGGGTTGTTACAAAAAAATAAATGAGATAAACTGTCCCAAAGTCTAGTGCTGAGAAGTGAAATTATCAACACACATAGTGGGCCCATGTCAAAATTCTTATTTTAATTCATTCATGAAAGATCGATAAAGATGTTTGTTGTTGTTTTTTTAAGCTGGTTTGAAGAATATTTGAGAATAGATAAAGACAGCCAGGAAAGGTGTGTCTAAGTAAGACTCTTAAGTGAGATGAGAGACTCTTTTAACTTTAAAAAGAGTGATGAAACCCCTAACAGTGAGGGGTTTGCCATCTCTACCAGGCTATCCAATCATATTACTCCATCAAGCAGGTAAACTGGCTTTATCCACTGGGACTTGTTAGTCAAATACTAGCATACTGTGTTGACCTTTGACATTTCCCCAAAGTGTCAGATGGTGGAGATTAACAAGTCGCCGCACTTGCTTCGCAGAGATGAGAGATATAAGCAATCAGCATTTTGTCTTTTTCCAGGTCCGAGATGTTATTTCTCATTCACACTGACACCCAGCAGAAGCCCAGCACGTGTTGGTAGTTTGCCCTCCCTTCTTCAGCCCATTTGATTTTAGGCTGAATTCCCAGGTCAGGAGGCCAGGAGATAGACTGGGATCTGGACCCCAACAGGATGGTCTGGCTCCCAGGTGGAGGGATGTATGGGACTTCCTTTCCATGGGAATAAGCTCATTTGTTCAGCTGCTAGACACCAATTGCCCAATTCCAGATCCTCCCCCTGCCTTTAGGATTTTTGTCACAACCGTGAGGAACCTGGAGTCAGGAGCCTGGGGTGGAGAACCTGGCTGAAGAAGCAGGATTTCTGACAGGTCATCCTCACAGGCCCCGGAAATCTCAGTGGCCGGATCTGCCTCAATTGGTGAGCCAAGGTCTCCTTTGTGGGCCCAAATGTTGCATGGGCTTTCCTGCTAAACAACTTATTTCTCAACTTCCCACTGCCCTGTTCTTTGGTAGCTGGGGAAACAGGAAACCAAATCACCTTGCTCTGGGCGACAAGCTTGTCTGACTCTGCCCAGTGGTTCCTGTAATGAAAACAGTCCTGTTTGTAAACCACAGTCTCCACGCCTACCACCTCCCTGAACCTTCCAGTGGTGCCCCCCTCACCTCCACCTCTTCCTCTAGGCGGCCAGTGCCAGTGGGGTCACCTCCCCTGCGCACCATGGGCTCGAGTATCAACTGTTGAGAGCTCGAGGTCAATGCGATTCTTCACAACCAGTGCCCATCACGGACAGTGAAATTCCAAGGGTGCACTTTGTCACCTTCCCCATGGTTTCCGAGTGGGGTTAAAATCAACAGACCCCTTGGCAAACAAAATTTGATAATGATAAGTCTCTCCCTCCCACCTCTCCAGAGGGGGTTCCTCTTCAGCCCAGGCTCCTGGGGTCAGAGGCACACAGCCATCCCCCAAGGGGTTGAAGGGCCCCTGGGGTGCTTAGGCAGAGGCTCAGAACCTCATGCACACAGAGGGACCCCAAGCCCGGCTTTGTCTCCCCCAGACAGTGCACCCCAGCTTCACTGGGCAGGAGGGGAGGGGAGAGGGGGGTGGGTAGCAGGAGAGAAACTGACTGTCCCTTAGCAGCGTGCCCCTGCGAAGTCCACCCACTCACCCACCAAACTACAGACCATCATGGAATCACCACACTTTTCATTACTAACATCCAGCTGGAGGACAAGGGGTCTTAACCTTTTCGGGGTCTGGGACCCTCTTGAGAATCTGAGGAAAGCCAGGGAGGAATGTGCTGATGCCTGTACGCAGAATGATGCATCCACTTCCGTTCCACTTAGAGATGTATAATACACCTCCATCACCAACACCGCTGCCTCATCACCCCAGTGGGGCAACAGAACATTTCCCAAGGTGCGGCAAGAAACCCAGCTCAGGGCTGGGTTCTGAAATTCCCATTCACCAGGCCCTGAGATGTTTCATTGGTCACCAGAGCCATCACCCCACAGGGCAGCGTTTGAGTTACCTGTTCTTGGAGTTGAGTTTTATGAACGTACTGGCCCTGTCTGCCCATTCCTTTATTTTTTCATTGACTTGGGAGAATGGAAGGCAAGAGAAAAGGAAAGCTTCCAAAATCTGGGCCAGGGGCTATTAGTGTTACTTATCGTAGAATTCTAAACACCCACCTCCTGTCACACCACACACAGAATCTCTCTCTCTCTCTCTCACACACACACACACACATACACACACACACACACACACACACACACACACACACTTCTATGCAGTTATTGCCCTAATTTCCCAAGAGTCTCATCTAAGACATTTAGCTGGAAATTAATATTTAGTTGAGAGAACAGTAGTTTTCCTTACATCACCCTGTTTCCATATCACCATTTGGAAGACCATTAGCTACAGTGTCATGGGCTTTTTAGAGCCCCAAGTCCTAGAGCCGGTGACTCAGGGCCAGGGCTAGAGGAGACTCAGAAATCACTTAGGGGGAAGGCAGAGAGGAAACCAGACACATGGTAAGAACGGAAAGTTCATGGGACATAGGGAGTGGGGGGCAACAGAAGCTTGGTTTTGTCCCTGTGGGTTTTCCAACCCTCCCCCCACGCCCTAGGAGTCTCCTTCCACAAGAGGAAAGCAAGAGAGGACAAGAGGCCTGAGGTATCAATCACTTTATTATTCTTCAGGGACCAGTCCAGGGGCCCAGCCCCAGGCCCAGCAGGCCCTGCTACTCCTTGTGGATTTCATCATGGGCGTGCAGGCCCACCTTTATCACCAGCGTCAGGTACTCCTGGAAGTTGATTGCATTATCTCGATTGATATCCAGCTCTTTGAACCAGGTCGCTGCATTCTTATTCTGTCAAGATTGAGGAGAAAGAAGCAGAGTGTCAAGATCAGAGTGGGAGCTGAAGCATGGCCATTTACCTGGGGCAGCAGGGGGGCCAGTGGCCCCGGGCATCATCAGAGCCAGACAGAGAGCCAGGGGACACCCAGCCACACCTCACCTGCAAGAAATGAGGGCACTCGTCCTCTAACAACTTCTTGAAGTCATTGCCGTAGAGGGCGTGGTCGCTCCCTTGCAGCTTGGAGTACTTGTGGTAGATCTCAATGAAGTTGTTCAGGGTGTTCTCCATTTCCGTCAGCATGGTGCCCAAGGATTTGCTTCACCTGGAAGGGGAGCACATGGGTGGGGATGGTGCCTCTGCCCACAGTGGAGTGAAGACTAAGGGGACACTCAGAAGGTCCATAACCCAAGTAATGGCTTTGTCCTGGCCTGCACCATCCAAGTAACCAAACCCAGAGGATGCTATAGCTGTGATGAGAAGGGGTGGGATGAAACGGATCGGAGTGTGGTAGGGGGTAGGTACACACACACACACACACACACACACACACGCACACACACAGTGCCTGCCAACTCCATGCCCTCACCCTCTGCCCAAGAAAAGCCCAGTTTAGGAAATGAATATGCCCTCACCTAAAAGTCTCAGAGGACTGGCTCTTTCTTTGTCCCTGTCTCACTCTTCTCCCGAGGAGGTCCGGAGCTTGGTCCAGCCCTCCCTGAGCTTTCCTTCCCCTCTCTCAGCGAAGGCTGCCTGCTCCCCCAGCCTCCCCTGGAGAAGCCCGAAGTGTGGGGCCAGCCAGGGCAGTCCACTTACCAGGTCTTCCTGAAACAGCGCTGAGAGTTGACAGTTGACAGAAGTGACAGATACTCAGGCTGAGTGGCACTCCCTTTTATAGCGGCTGGGCTTGGCTAGCTGTCCCGTGAGGGCGCGGCAGCTGCTCCCTTCCAGGGTTGCTACAGCCTCAGGTTTCCTAACCAGGTGAATGGGGCAATCACAGCAGCCTGAACATTTCTGAGGGCGGGGGGAGGAAGAGGAAGAGGAAGGCTTTTTCCGGGCAGTAGTGCCCAACAGGGGAAACCAGGAAGAGACCAGGGTGACCAGGCGCCCCCTCCCGAGTCCCCCGCTGTTCCGGTTGCTAATCTCCTACATGTGTCCTGTCTGTCCATCTCTGAATGGAACGGAAGTGGATGCATCATTCTGCGTACGGGCATCAGCACATTCCTCCCTGGCTTTCCTCGGATTCTCAAGGGGGTCCCAGACCCCAAAAAGGTTGAGACCCCTTGTCCTCCAGCTGGATGTTAGTAATGAAAAGTTTGGTGATTCCACGATGGTCTGTTGTTTGGTGGGTGGGTGGGTGGACTTCGCAGGGACATGTTGCTAAGGGCCAGTCAGTTTCTCTCCTGCTGCCCACTCCCCTCCCCTCCTCTCTTACCCTGTGAAGCTGGGGTGCACTGTCCGGGGGAGACAAAGCCGGGCGTGGGGTCCCTCTGTGTGCATAAGGCTCTGAGCCTCTGCCTAAGCACCCCAGGGGCCCTTCAACCCCCTGGGGGGTGGCTGTGTGCCTCTGACCCCAGGAACCTGGGCTGAAGAGGAACCCCCTCTGAAGGTGGGGTGGGGAGGGGTACTTTGGAGAAGCCAGAAGTGCTTCCTGTCCAAGAGGAGAAGAGGAGGTGGCCCACTCCCCAGGATTTCAGGAGGAGCAAGCTGCTGCCTAACCCAACAAAATGCCACTGAGATTAACTGGCTTCCAACGCTGAAGATTCCTCATGCCATTCCTCTGGCTACAAAGCACTTCACAATCACATAATCTACTTAGAGCCTCAGAACATGCTTGTCAGGAAGGTGGGGCATGGAACCCACCCAGTATAGACGCGGAAGCTGAGGGCAGAGAGGCGAAGACCAGATCCTGGAGCTTGGGGCTCCAGAGTCTAATCTGACAAGAACTTGACTCTGCAGGGAAAACCCCGCTCCTCTCTCCTTCCTTCATACAGTCAACAAGGGCCTGGGCCACCAGCGCCTCCTGGGGGAAGTAGATGGAATTAACCTTGGGCTTCAATATGTCAGTAACTTCATTGCTGTGTAACCTAGGCCAACTACTTACCCTCTTTGTGCCTTAGTTACCTCACTTATTAAGTAGAGGTTTAAAATACTTCAAGTAGACCATAATAGGAGAAAATATTTACAGATCATATATCTGACAGGAGTTAATATCCAGAATATCTAAAGAACTCTTGTCACCTAACAACAGCAACAAAACAACAATCTGATTGAAAAATGGACCAAGGACTTAGACATTTCTCCAAAGAAGATACACAAATGGTCAATAAGCACATGAAAAGACGCTTCACATCACTATTCATCAGGGAAATGCAAATCAAAGTAAGACAGCACCTCATACCCAACATAACTAGAAAATAACTATCAACATAAACAGAATATAAAAGCATTGGGGAGGATGTGAAGAAACTGGAACCCTCATGCAGTGCTGGTGGGAATATGAAATGAGGCTGCCACTGTGGAAAACAGTATGATGGTTCGTCAAAAATTAAAAACATGCCCTGACCATTGTCCCATGCAACAAAAGGTCGCTGGTTCGATTCCCAGTCAAGACACATGCCTTGGTTGCAGGTTCCACCCCGGTCGGGGTGCATATGAGAGGCAACCGATCTATGTTTCTTTCTCACATAGATGTTTCCCTCTCTCTCTCTCTCTCTCTCTCTCTCTCTCTCTCTCTCTCGTCAATAAAAACATATTTTTTAAAATTAAAGACGGAATTATCGCATGATCCAGCAATTCCACTTCTGGTATATATCCAAAATAATTGAAAGCAGGGTTTCCAAAAGATATTTGTACACTCACATTCATAGCAGCATTACTCACAATAGCCAAAATGTGGAAGCAACTCAAGTGTCCATCCACAGATGGACGGGTAAATAAAATGTGGTGTATATATACAATGGAATACCACTCTGCCTTTAAAAAGGAAAGGACTTCTGACACAAGCTGCAACATGATGAACCTTGAAGACATGATGCGAAGTGAAATAAGTCAATCACAAAAAGACAAAAGCTCTGCGATTCCACTTATGCGATATACCCAGTGTAGTCAAATTCATGGAGACAGAAAGTAGAATGGTGGTTGCCAGGGCTGGAGGGAGGAGGAGACGGGAGTTGTTTGTTGAGTAGAGTACAGAGTTTTAGTCACAGGATGAGAGATAACAGGCCTGGAGATTGAACATGGATGTACTTACCACTGAACTATACACTTAAAAATGGTCAAGATGGTCAATTGTATGTTCTGTGTATTTTGCCACAATTAAAAATAAAAAAAATGTAATGTTTCCACCTAAAAAGAAATAGAATCTACCATAGAGTGTTGTTGTAAAGATGAATAATAGATGCAAAATATTTAGGGTTTGTAGACTTTTCTTAATATGTACAACGTTTCAATAACAAATTTACAAAAAACTGTGTAACGTGCTTAGAGCAGCGCATAGCAAGCCAGCATCGGGTGAGGGTAGAGCACCTTTGCTGCCCCGTGAATGTGCCTGAAACCCCAGCCGGACTGTGAACCCGCGAGGACCCAGACAGGTCCATCCACCTCTGCTTCCCCAGCACCCAGCATAGGGCCCGGCACACGCCATAATAGCAACAGCACTCAATAATAAGAACAAATAATAGCAAAATCGTAGCTAATATTTATTGGGCTTTTACCAGGTGCCACTTGCTATTGTAAGTGCTTTACTTCCATTGATCCACTTAATTCTCACAACAGATTGATGAGGTAGGTGCTGCCATAATTCCCATTTTACAGATGAGGAACCTGAGGCCCACAGGGAGACACACATTCAGTGCATCGAATGCCTTAGATGACTTATGACATGTTGTGATATCATCTACTTCCTGACACTCCCTGGAATGCCTCTTTGCCCGTCAAGTCCTCCTCATCCTTCCTGATCCAGGCACCATCTGGTGGCCACCCCTGTGCCTCCCTGAGCCTCCTTCCACCCCTGTGGACACCGAGTTCATTCTTTTCTCCTCCGTGTTACCCAAATCCCCATGCATCACAGCATCCGCCCTGCTACACTAGGATCCATCTGTTTATCGTCTGTCTTTTCTTTGAGACCTGGGGCCCCTTCAGAGCAGAAACCACATCACAACCCCAGGACCTGGTCCATACTAGGTGCTCAGTTAACACTTGCTTGGGGTAAACATGAATGCGAAATGGAATGCTTGGTCTATCCCCCTACCCAAAGCAGAAGTTCCCTTTACCCCCTCCCAGCCACCTTGACTCACTTCTGGAGCAAGGCAGGATATAAATCCACCAACCAAATGCAGTCTCACTTCCTTGGCAGGAGGTCAGTCAGTCCCATTCTCAGGAAAATAGGACTGTCTCTGACATGCGACATGTTTTCAGCTCAGGCTGGAGCACTTAGTGCTTAGCTATTCCTCAGGTCCTCTCCTCTGTGACCTGGTATAACAGCACCTGACCCCAAACAGCACCTCATGTTTTCAAAGTGTTCTTATGTCCACTATCTCACTTGATAACCCTGTAAAGTGGGTGTTACAGGTACAATTACCCCTCTGTGACAGATGAGGAAACGGAGGCACGGGGAGTTACTCAAGCTCCTTCTTATGGGCGTGTGTTCTGCTCTGTCTGGGGGCTTAGGTGCCAAAAAACAGGCATTAGAACAAGCAAGCTGGCTTTCCCAAGACTCTTCTTAGGACTTGCTCACCTGCCCGGGATGGAGCTCACGCTGACCTCTCTCAGTGGGGTGATGAGGGGGCTGATGCAGATGATGCCTTCCCAGACCCTGACCTTCGGGAGGTGCCATTTAAAAATATATTTTTATTGATTTCAGAGAGGAAGGGAGAAGGAGAGAGACATAGAAACATCAATGATGAGTGAGAATTATTGATCGGCTGCCTCCTGCATGCCCCCTAGTGGGGATAGAGCCTAGAGCCTGCAACTGGGGCATGTGCCCTTGACCAGCATTGAATTGTGACCTCCTGGTTCATAGTCAACGCTTAACCACTGAGCCACCATGGCCAGGCGGGAGATGCCTTTTTTAAAGCTCCCCCCCCCAAGAATGGTCCCTGTGGGGACAGCTTTCTTCATCCAGAGATTAAGGAAAACAGTCTCCAGATGCAGCGAGGGAGACTCAAGACAACAGGAGTCCTGAGCTCCTCCCAGGATCGCGTGCTCATCAGGGGAGCATGCTGAGCAGCGAGGCCACAAACTGCCTCCCCCAGAGACGCCCCTCCAGACAGACGGCCTGGGGGGTTCGGGGCGAGCCAGAGCCAGGCTGAGTTGCCCGGATAGCAGAGGATGTTGGGAATTGGGCAAGCATATTGGGGGAAAGGCAGAGCCCGCAATCAGACTGTGGGTTGTGGGGCAACCTGGGGGAGCAGAACCTGGCCCCATTTACAGGAAACAGCTCCGTCCTGTGTGTGTGTCCCAACAGACCTGCGCAGGCCGGGCCCAGGCTGACGAAATCAGGACCGGCAGGCAGGGCCGTGAAGAAATCCCCCAGGAAGGGGCCGGAGGAAGGCGAGGAGGACGGGGCTGAGATGTCCCCTTAGTACTCAGTGGCCTGTGAAACCCAACTCGGTTCCAATGAAACGGGCAGGAAGAATCCTCCCTGGGCCCGGGAAGGACGGCCTGGGTCTCTGGACGTGAGGATGAGGCCCACGGGGATTCCAGGCAGGTTCCTGTATTCCTCCCTCCAACACGGCGGACCACCCACTGTGTGCTGACACTGGCCCGGTGGGAAGGATGGCCCCTGGCTTGGTGGAGGACAGACAGCAGCCCCACCGTGGTGCAGCAGGACACACACCTCCACAGGGAGTTCAGGCCCCGGGGCGGGGGGGCGCACAGGAAGGTCCAGAGGGAAATGGGTGGGGGCCCAGCTGAGTCCCAAAAGGCAAGTGTTGGCAGACGGGCAAGTGTGGAAGGGATGGTGATGGGGCCCCACCAGGGAGCAACAGGGCAAAACCCCCCTTCAGAGCTTGACTGACCAGACACAAAGGTCCCCGCTCAACCTGCAGGGCACTTCTTCTCCTCTGTGATACACAGACCCAGCTGGGAGAGAGCCAGCCAAGGCCCTTAAATGACACATACCCCCCCCCGCCCCCCCGGCCCAATCACCTGCACGGGGGAGCAATGAGGATGATGGCCCATCATTCCCTTAAAACTCATTGTTTCTACCACAGTCACTTTAGGACGTGGGTTCCCAGACAATCCTCAGAGAAGAAACCCACCAAGATGAGCCTCGCAGGCCTGAGGCAGAGGAGACCCTCCCAGAGAGATCCTGCTTCCGATTCCCGAGCTCTCGGAGAGAGAAACACAGACAACACAGACAGGGCGGGGCAGGGCTCAGCTGGGCGGGGTCAGGGGCCAGGGAGGACTGGGATCCGTGAGTCACCAGCAGCCCTGAGCTGGAGTGACACCGAGTCTATCATCATTTTTTATTAGTAAAACCAGACCCAGCCCTCCTTCCTCCAGGAAGACTTCCCTGATTGACAGTCACCCACGTGCCACTCATCGCTCTTCCCCTAACAGGCTGGATTGTTGGCTCTGCCCTGGTCCCTGTCTGACTCAGCGGCACAAAACCCACCTCACGGTCTACCTCCCAGACTGGCCCTGACCCCGAACCCCAGGCAATTGCCAGCATCATCTTCCCGCCCGTCCAGGCCCCTTCCCAGGCACTCCCTTTGCACACTGATCCTTGGGGCTCTCATCCAGAGACAGAGACCTTCAAGCCAGGGTCCATGTCGAGTGTGCCTCTGCCCTCCTGTCCCGTCCCACCATGTAGGTGCCTGAAGGAGTGATCAGCATCTCGTGTCAGAGGGTCAGCTCCCCAAAGAGAAGACTCCTCTCCCTCAGACAGAGGCTGACAGCAGGGGCTGCCTCCCCCCTCCGACAGGGGCTCCTGGGGGCAGGGGCTGCCTCCCCCCTCAGACAGGGGCTCCTGGGGCCAGGGGCTGCCTCCCCCCTCAGACAGGGGCTCCTGGGGCCAGGGGTTCTGTCTGTCATCCAAAATAGATGACCTCCTATTTGGGGATCCAAACCTCCCCTCCTGGACCCATGGCTGACGCCCTAACCATGAAGAGAGAGACACCAGAAACTGCTGTGAAGTTGCTTTATTCTCTTCCCTCCCTGGTGTCCTTCCACATCCATGCACAGGCGTGCACACACACGGGCACACGCAGACACGCGTGGCAGAGCTCCACTGGGCCGCCCGGCTGGGTCACATGGCTCCTGGGGCAGGCCTGGGGGGCTGCCCGCTCCCTCTAGTAGAGGCTGTGCTGGGCGCAGTAGTGGGCGCACAGCTGCCGGTGGTACTGCAGGTGGTAGTCCCTCAGCAGCTGGCCCAGGACGTACAGGAACTCGTCAAAGCAGATCTGGTTGTCCTTGTCCTTGTCCGCTGCCCGGAACAGCTCGGTGACGAAGTACGGCTTCTCCCGGCCCTGAGGAGGGGCAGAGGGTCAGCCAGCCCCCAGGCACTCGGCCCGGGCAGATGGTCCGGCTCCACCGCCCACTGGTGAGGAACTTGGCCCTGCCTGCCAGGGGCTCGCGGGAAACAGCTCCTCGCTCACTCGGTGGCCAGGACACTGCGCGGCAGAATCAGGCAGAAGGGGCACAGGGTGCCGGCACCTGGACCTGGGCCGCATGGGCAGACAGATGGTGCAGACTGGGCACCGCTTGCTGGCTGGCCGGCTAGTGGCTGAGCAGGGCTGCCCTCTGCTGGGGGCTTTTAAGCCTGTCTTCCCAGCTGCACATACACCCTGCAGGGGCCGCCCAGCCTGGGGCTGCACACCGGGAGCTGTGGAGTCACCGCCCACCTGTCCCTCAGGCTGCACCTCCAGCACCATTGCAGGTCGGCACCCAGTGGGTCGGATTCCCGCAGGGCGTGCCATCCGCCCAGGATTGTTCATGGCAACTGGCCTGTGTCCTCAGGGAAGTGCAGGATGGGGGAAGGCCACCGCCATGGGCCCTGGGACTGTCCGATGTCCCAGAGCAGTGGCCCTGAGGGCTCAGGACTGGGGGTGGCGTAGGAAGGAGAGCAAAGGAGCTTTCGAGGTGGAAGGGACAGCAGGGAGGAGGCCAATGGTCAGCGTGCATGGAGGAGACAGGTCAGGCGACGATGAGGAGAGCCCCGGGCAGGGCAGGGGCAGTGAAGCAGGTTTCAGCAGGATTGGGCTGGAGGCGGGGGACCCAGGGTGCAGCCCTCAGAAAGCCTCCGGGGAGGGAAGTCACTGCCTCAGGAAACAGCTGGGGGCCTGGAGGGCAGCTCCCACCCTGGGGCAGACTGGCACCCTCTGCCCCCCCTCCCCAGCTACTTCCTTTAATCTGTCCCCTCCACAGAGCTGGCTGACCCCACAGTGCACAGGCCTCCAGCCTGGGGCAGCTCTCCCAGGCTCCCCTCACTCAGCCCTCCTGCCCAGGCCGCCATCTCCGCCCTGTGCCCAGGTGCCTGCCCCGTGGGCCCCGTACCCAGGTGGAAAGGTTTCCCTAGAAACAGGGGCCTAATCACAGTCCCCCCGTCCCTGCTCTGTGACCTCATGGCTGCGCTCCAATAAGCCCAGGACCAGACTCTCTCAGATGTTCCCCAAAGGGAGGCAAGGCAGACCCGCAGGGACGAGGGGTGCTTGTCCCGGATGAGCAGCCTTGACTCACCCGGGGGCATGGCACCGAGGGCAGACACTCGGGTTGGCCTTGCATCCCCAGGAGCCGGGTAATCACATGGCTCGTCCTGATGGCAGAGGAGATTCCAGGCCTGAGCAGGGTGGCTGAGCAGCCTAGACTCGGGGCTGGGCCCCTAGGCTGGTCTGAGACAACCTGGGACAAGAGGGGGAGGGGAAGCTCCATTTCCTACCTGCCCACACCTAGTCCCTCCTGGCTCCCCTTTAACCCAGTGATCCTCCCCAGCGTGGGGGTGGGTAGGAGGGGGCTGTGCTAGACCCCAGGAGAAGGGGCTGGGCTTGAGGGGCAGGCTGGGCAGGGCCGAGGGGCAGAGGGAAGGGTTAGGACCTGTTCTCAGGGGAAGCAAAACAAGCAGAGCGACAAAGGGCTTTGGGGTTCGGATGGCGTCTCAGGGATTAGCGATGCTTGGGCTGGAGTGGGGCCAGGCAGGGAGTCTCGGGAGGAAAAGCCGCCAGGGCCGTCCTCCCTCTGGCCGCTGATCCTGCCTCGGCCCTCCCCTCCCCTAAGTTCAAATGCTCCTGGGAGATGCTCCCTGTACCAAACCCTCACTTCAAACCCCACAACCCACCCTCCACTCCACCCACCTGCCCCCAGGCCCCACACACCAGGCTCTCCATGAAGCGGGGCACGTTGTCCCTGAGCAGGGCCTTCAGCTCCTCCAGGGACAGGGTCTCCACGTCCCCCTCCCGGGCCGCGTACTGGTGGTAGCTGTGGATGATTTGGAAGAGGGATTCCTCGACTGGCGTGTCCGTCATGGCAGCGGGGCTCTCTGATGGCAGCGGACAAGGGCCAACTCCAGAGATGTGGAGGTGGAGCAGCTGCGGACAGTGGAGAATCGGGGAGAGAGAGCAGCACCTCCTCTGGGCCAGCCCTTCCCTTCCTGCCCACCTTGTCTCAGGCCCCCTCCCTGCCCATCCTCGGTGCCTCCAATTACAGCAGCCAGTGTTGTGACTCCTCACAGGTTCCTCGGCAGCACAGCTGAGCCTTCACTGCATTCCTGGGATGACATCACACGCACTTGCTCCCTAAGATGCACTCAGCCAGTTTCAGGGACCCACCTTCCCTCAGAGCCTGATCTGAAGCATCTCAGACCCACACGAGGTCACAAGGTTATCCATCTCCCTGCCTCCAGCTCATCCTCCCAGCTCCAGGGCTTGGGTGGGGCTGCCCACACAGCTCCAATACATCTCCTTGCATGTCCTACCTCAATTAGTGAACCCCCAGACTCCACCGTCATGAAGGACAATCACTCATCCGACAAATATTTCTCGAGGCTCCACAGCGTGCCAGGGCTCTCCAGGCAATATGAGTAGGACACGCGGCCAGCTCACAGGGCGGGAACGAGCGGAGGGGACAGTGACACAGTGTGAACACTGCTGATTTAGTGGCACAAACGGGGCACCCTGGGCTCCCAGGAAGGGACACCGTCTGCCTGGAGAGTTGAGGAACACTTCAGTTGAGGCAACATTTAGGTGGGATTGAAGATGTTGTTGCGAGGAGAAGCACGGAGGACCAGCACTCCAGACGGAGGAACCGCATGGTCATAGGCGTGGGGGTATGAAAGTGGGTGGCCTGCGAAGGGAAGGTGTCCACGGGGTTCATGAGGAGCAGGTAGGAGACACAGGGCTGGAGAGGAGGATTGAGGCTGATGCGAAGGGCCCTGTGTGCCAAGCTAGAGCTGCACCTTTCTCCTGTGCACAGGATTTCAGATGGTAGGTGATGGGTGGGAGATCAGAGGCAAGTGGTAGGAACGGCTTTTAGGAAAAGCTTTATTATAAGGCAATAATCGACTGCTGTGTGGAAATGGCCCTCCTCTAAAAGAAGCCAGGTGTGTAGGCTTGGCCTCCAGACAGCTACCACCTGAGCCTTTGAGTGGCAGGTGAACTCCTTCCCCCATCTCCAGCTTTCTGTCAGCCAGCCAGCCCTTCTACCCCTGCCTTGCTTCTCCCCTGGGATGGGCACGCAGCGGGGGAGTGAATCTCCCAGAAGGGGGCGCCAAAGGGCAGGTTATTGAACCAGAGATTAAGCCTCCACATCCCTGAAGGTTTGAGAGAAACAGGTAAATACTGAAGCCAAACTTCTTCCAGTTTACAGGGTGAGCCTTCATCTACCCAACATAATGATTTCCTCGGCAAATAAGTGGTTCATCAATTCACCAAAATAAAAAATGGCCCACGTGTCTAAGAGGTAAAACAATTTGGCAATGCCAAGCTAGAGTCACAGAGAATTTATGGAATACCTTAGATTCAGCCATCATTCCCCTGGGAATTGATTCCAAGAAAGTATTTAAAAAACAATAAGTCTGGTAAGAAAAAGCAATAAGTAGGTGTTGACCACAGCAATCTCTATAGCCAAATCGCAAAAATAAAAACCTAGAAGCCACCTAATTAAGGAATTTGGTGTGCCAATACGACCTTGGACAATTGCTAGATAACAGCTTGTCACTTAAAAAAAAATCAATTTTTGACACAGAGCTTGTTGGGGGTAGAGGTTTCATATTGTACCCCCTTCACCCTGCCTTTTTTCCAATCTGGGACAAAAACAACCCCCCACATACTGTCCCAATACACAGTGATGATCTCCTTCAACAGCTGTGTTGCAACTAGTCTTTTCATTAATACTGTGCTGTGGACATCTGCTCACACAATAAGTGAATGGAGCCTAATTTTTAACGAGTGCATAGTGATCATTTACTTGCATATATCAACATTTGTTCTTTAATCCATTACCAGTAGCCATTTAAATTATGTTAGGTTCATACAATTCAAGGTTAATTCTTGCTTAACACTGACATTTCTTCCAAATTTTGCCATGTGTGCTACGTGCTAGGCACAGCAATTCTCAACCTGTGGGTCGCGACCCCTTTGGCGGTCGAACGACCCTTTCACAGGGGTCGCCTAAGACCATCCTGCATATCAGATATTTACATGACGATTCATAACAGTAGCAACATTACAGTTATGAAGTAGCAACGAGAATAATTTTATGGTTGGGTCACAACATGAGGAACTGTATTTAAAGGGCCAGAAGGTTGAGAACCACTGTGCTGGGGGAAGGATAGAAATGAATTTCCACCACTTCCTCTGCCTGAGCCACACTGTTTCACTGCCAGTACCTCCCACAGCCATACGAAGAGGCTCTGGAACTAGGTTGTGATGCGATGTGGTGGTTGTGGAAAATTGTGAATGTACTTAATGTTGCTGGCATGTACATTTTAAAAATACATTTTATTGATTTTTTACAGAGAGGAAGGGAGAGGGATAGAGAGTCAGAAACATCTATGAGAGAGAAACATCAATCAGCTTCCCCCTGCACACCCCCCACTGGGGATGTGCCTGCAACCAAGGCACATGCCCCTGACCTGAATCAAACCTGGGAACCTTTGCTGCAGACCAAGATCAACAGTAATTGATATAAATGTGAGAAGTCTGGCAGAAGGCTGACCAGGACTCCTTTTGATATTCACAGGGTGAATATCTACATTTTATTACCTGCTGCTGACTCAATGGCCTAAAGCAAACTCCCCCAAGACCTGACAATCTTACTGTGTGCTAATCATTACCATTGATATGTCTGTTGGCATTACTAAAGGCAATTGTGTATTCTAGCTAATAAAAGCAGCTGGGAAAGGAACAACTGAGAGAGCTTGACCTTCATGGTTAGGCTGTCCTCTGGTTCCCCTGGTAATTATAAAAATTAATATTCCATCTTGTGTGTATCATTTGCTCGTCAGCCCTCCCTCCAAGTCTTTGAACCCGCGAAAGCCACGCTGGCCCTGGACTCTCGCAAACCTTCAGTCCGCAGGCCGACGCTCTATCCATTGAGCCAAACCAGTTAGGGCTGGCATGTACATTTTGAAGGATCATAGACAAATTACATTATATTTAAATTAAATTTTATTAACATTTTATTATATTTCATGTGAAATACATTTTATTTTAACTGCATAGGACAAAAACGACTAGTAAAATTTTAAGTATATGTAAGATAAACACAAATATTTAAAAACTGCATATCTAGGGAGAGCCCTCTCTGTCATGGCAGCTACACACACTGCGGCCCAGGACCAGGGACCACAGGCCTCACAGGAGCTGAAGCGAGTTGCCCACACGCTGCAGGTGGTTCTTCTGCCTCTAGAAGGTCAGTGAAAGCTGTGCCCGGAGACCGCTCTGGCTCTGGAGAGGCTACTGGAGTCGGCATTGCCTCTTGAGTTCTTTTAAGAACTTGCTCTGGAGCTGGTTCTGTAGATCCCAGAAGAGAACATGCTACCACCATGACTGCCTCGATGTGCCTTCTAAAGACAGAACATCTCTGCTATCCATTGATGGAGTCCCATTTCCAGAGCCCACCCCAGGAAGTCTTCCCAGACTGCAGGTCATGGGGACAGTGATCAGAGCAACACTTTGCTCCTGCATAACCCTCGCTTCTGGAAGCTCTTCTCTGCGTGGCTTAGACCCACAGGCACCCAAACCTTCCACCCCTAGACCTCCTCATCTTCTGCCTCTACATCTGTGGGCTCACAATGCTCCAGCTCTGAAAGGAGCAGCTGGGCCCAGTGCTCCAGGTCTGAGCTGGTTCTGTAGATCCAAGGAGGACAGAGGCAGATGGGAAGGGCTCTGTGTGGGTAATGGCACGCCTCTTTCCATGGCTAGTGGAGTGGACTGTCACTGATGACTCAGCATGAGCTTTCTGCTCATCATTCCCTGCCCTCTCCTCCCCTCTCCTCTTCAGTCCTGTCTTCTCACTTGCTGCCCAGACACTCTCTGGACTCCAGCACTAGCTTTACTTCTCATGCCTGGAACAGCCATCACTCTATGCTTTCCCCAGACACCCAGCTCCCAGCATTTAGCAAACCATTGGGAGGATCAGCTCAGCAGACAGGCTGGCTCTCACCTCCACAAGGACACCCACACAGGCTAAAACACACACACACACACACACACACACACACACACGCACAGGGACAGAACACAGCCCAGAAGCCCAGGACACAGGCAAGGGATCCAGTCCTCTGGGTACTGATGAGTGTCCCGTTCACAGTGCCTATGTGGCCCCTATGCCCGCCACCCAATGTCTTTTTCAGTGGTGCCATCTCCCCTTTGTCCCTGGGGTCATGCTGGGCAGGAGCACGTGGGCATGAGGCACCGTGTTCACATCTCCCGCGGCTCCTGCTCCCTGCAGTTCCTGGATCCCCAGAGGCTGATCATGGCTTGAGAAGGAAAAGCATGGCTGGGCCAGCAGAACGCTCTGCACTGCTGACCCTGGGACCTGGCACGCTGGCTGCACTAGGGAGCAGGGGCAGAGGTGGACAGAGGCCCTGCTGAGGGAGGTGGTCAGTTATGCTGGAGGCCAAAGGGAGGTCACCCTCCTGGCACATTCCTGGGTAAGTCCCCCCATGGAGAATCCACAATTACATTCAGCAAGAAGGGGTGGTTTTGACAGCATAAGTAGCCAAAGAAAAGCAGGAAACAGGCTGTATCTGGGCAAAAGACACACTTTATTGTTTCTTGGAGGCCTCAGGCTGGGCTGGGCTCAGTGTCCTCCCCCTGAACAGAGCGGGGCTCCGTGGCTGTGATTGTGGTAGTCCGTGGCTATGACTCCCAACACCGACAGAAACTCGGAAAACTCGATCTTCTTATCGTAATTCTTGTCCTCATCCTCAAAGATATGGGCCAAGAAATCTTTGCCCTTTTTTTCCTGTGGAAAAGACAAATTCAGTCCCAAAAGTGTTGTGGGTGGAACAGGAGGAGGCACAGGCAGAAAGGGGGAGAGAAGCATCTGGGGCCACACAGGTGTAGCTGGTGTGGGCCAGTGGAGGGTACCTGGGGATGAGGGGGACGTTTCCCTATCCTGCAGGTCACTGAGGGAGATTCCTTGGATCAAGTATCAGCATGAAAGAGAGACCTAGTGGTGGTGGGCAGACTCAGCCCAGAGCCTCACTGATCAATGAGCTGGTGGGTGGGTGGTCTTTAGACCCAGAACTGCTCCTCCGACCCACTTCTATGACTCCATTTACCTAAGTTCTACCCAGAAACTAAAGATAGGCCCTACCCCTTGTCTCTTCATTCCTAACCCTCCTCTCCTATCTCCTATTTGCCTTCCTGAATCTTCCATGCTCAGTGCCCTCTTTTGCTCACCTACTCTCTGTGTCACCTAGTAGCCTCTCTTTTTGTAATCAGTCCAGTATATTCTAACTATCAGACTAAATCAGGTCTACGAATGAGCTTTTCATTGTTATGAAAGGTATTAAATTTTATCAGCCATAGAATTTCTATCACCTTTCCTTGGATCTCAGAGAACCTAATGGCGGCTTCTAGAGGCTTCAGTGTCCTAGATGGAGAGTGACAAGTGGGAGGGGACCGTTCTTTACTCTCCTATTTGAACACCTGATAACTACCCTTGACCTCCAGATGCCTTTACACTTGGCCATCTGTACCATATCTTTCATCCTGATAATAAGTCAGGAAAGTCCTCTTGTGCCTTTTTGCAGATGAGAATATTGAGGATGAGAGAATGGGGTTGACTTGACCAAGGTCCCACAATAAAGCGTCCTGTGCCATTGCAGGACCTTGAGAAGTCACCCAGACTCACACAAGCCATGAGGAAGTTAGGGAAATTCTCCCTCAGCATCTTCAGCAGGCCCCGCTTGTCAATCTTGTCATCAGGTTTGGTGTATTTGTGGAACAGGACGATCAAGTCCATCACGGACTGTTCAACTGGAGTATGGCTCATCTTGGTTTTCAAGGAAGCTGCCAGAGAGAAAGATGGGGACCTTTGTTATCCTTCTCCCCAGGTGAGGGTCCCTAAGTCAGAACAACGGGGTGGGAACTGAGCCTCCAGTGAAGTGAGGCTCAGGTGGAACAGAAAGAGCTGTATCAGCCTAGGAGGTGGGATGCGATGCTCATAAGGAGGAGAGTGTGACCAAGGCTGGGGCCTGGGCCCATGCAGGTCAGAGTCCAGAGGAGATGGAGGAGAACAGAGAAGCCCACTGTGAACAGAACCACAGGAGGCAGAAGCAGAGAGGGTAGGGGTCAACCACAGTGAAAAGGACTGACATTTAGTTGGGACCTGAGCCAAACAGCATTTGGATGACTCTGCTCTTCAAGAGCATCAACACCATCTCCTCCAGGGTCAATGTCAGGGTTAGAGTCATGGGGACAAAATAACTTCCTGACTAGTCTGGCCTGACCCACCCTGGGCTGTTCTTAGAACGAGACCCTTGAGGTGCCCATCCTGAACATAAAGCAAGCTCTAAATGAAATGGGCCCTAGAGGCTCCCAGAGGTGAGTGTGAGTAGGATGGTGAGTGTGAGCAGAGAAGCACAGCCCTGTCCTGAGCTCCCACAAGGTTTCCTGAACCATCCCGACCAGTGGGAAAGAAGGACTGCTGACCTGTTTTGGCATCATGTTTGAAATAAACAGAAATACCTGCCTCAGTTTTAGGCTATTGGGTGGAATGCGGGCAGATAGGCTCCTTCAGATGACCTTTGTACCTCCCTGCTATCTAGAACCCCAAGGCTCGACCACATTTAAGTAAAGATATCTGACTATTCAAAGCCAGTACCTCCACCAACAGTCTGGACCCCAAGCAGAGAAATGGGACAGTGCAGCTCTCACATCTCAGACTTTCCAAAACTCACAAGAAATGTGTATGGCTCCAATGTGTGGACATCTAAGAAAAACTTCCTTTGTCTCCTAATCTGGGAGAAAGATCCTCCCGGTTATGTCCCTAACTGAAAACACCTAAGGCCTTCTGTCAATTTGGCCAAGGCCTTAGCTGAGCCCTGTGCACAGAAGGTCACTGGTCATTCCCTCAGCTGGTGACGAGGTCCAAAACCTTAGTTTATGGGTCACTGAATCACGTAGTGGCAAGTCTCCTCACCAGGGCAAAGTGAGTGGACATCCCAGGCCTTTGTTTAGGAGAATTTGCAAGACGTTGGGAGAGCCACCCACTCTCCCCAGAGGTTGGGATGCAAAGTCCATGGCCTGAGAGTCAGATGATTCCAGAGAGAAAAGTAGACAAGGAGCAGAGGAAGGTTCATATACTGAGCTCCCACCAGGGATGCTTCAACAGAGTTGTCACAGAAGAGCCAACAGAGCAATGGGAGGATCAGTACAGACATCTTGTTGTAGATAGGCGCTTGGGACCAAGTGGGTTCAAGTTGGAAAGACCCATAACAGGCAGAGTTGAGACTGGATACAGGTTCCTGAATCCGCTCCCATCACCGCTCTCCCTATTCCTGGACACAGAAGAACACCCTGGGCCCTGATGAACCCCCCTGGCAAACAGTTAGGTGCAGACTTACCGGAGCTGACGAGGTGTCACTGAGGAGAAGGTGAGTGTGCTGTGCATCTGGGCAAAGACTGGTCCCTTTATAAGGCTCAGTCTGGCTCCTCCCAGGCACTAGGAGCCCTTAGGCCATGTTCTTTCTCTGTTTCCTGGACCATTGCCTCACTCAGGTGGGTGGGACACACCTAGGAGTGTGTTCATCATGTTCCTGTACAATGCCAGGCAACTCCCAAGGGATTGCACTATTCTAGAGGATTATTCTGTGGCTAAGGAAATCTAGGGCTGGGGTGGGGAAGACAATGGGATTGTCTTAAAAGCACAGGAATTGTGGTCGAGAAAACTGGGTTTCTGAACTTAAAGAGGATGTGTCTCTGAAGGCAGCATGGTCTCTGTTTGCTCATCACCCAGTCCTTCCACAAGTTTGTCTGACATCTAAGAAAAGTCTCTCCAGCGGTTTATAAGTCCATAACTATACTACGCATCGCCTTACCTGTCATATAGATCTTTCTCCTAAACCTTCAAAACCTTATGAGATGGTGCTGTTACCCTCATGTTGAGGACAGGGAATTGAGGGAGTAAGAGGTAAGCTAAGTTCCTATGTGCACAATGCTAATAGACAGCAAGGTCAAGATATGACCCAGAAAAGCCTGATTCAAAACCTCCCTCCTAACCCCACTACTAGACCTCTGGGGTCACTGCAGGGCCTGTGAACTTGAAGTTCAGGGGAGGGAAGCAGGGTCACCTCAGTTCCATCTTCATGTGGAGTCCTCAGTGTAGTACTAGGAGAGAAAGAGGTGGCATGACCCACTGTGACAGGTAGCACAGAGTGAATAGCACCTCACCTACAGGTGAGGGAAGAGACAAGGTCAGAACTTTCAGTTCTGGCGTTAGCCCCACACTCTAGAACTTCGCTATGCAGCTCCAGGGACTGCCTGAGCCCACCAAGGAAGCCACTGTCTGTACTCAGGGATGGTGACCACCATAAAATGAGCCAGCAGGAAATTGGGCAATGTTGCCTCCCCTCCCATGATGAGGCCTTCCTATGAATTCTTCAATGATGTCCCTCCTTCCCTTATGCAAAACAGTCTGCTTAGGAGTCAGTGGCCATGCCCCGTGGTCTGCTATGACCCAACCTGCTGTGGAAAATCTAGTTCAGGTGCAGGAGACAGGAGCTTGGAGTTTAGGATGAGGCCTGGGGACCTCTGGGGAATGGCCCTGCTGACTCACTGAGGAATCCTTGTTCCTGCTCTCTGCTTCCCTTAGAAGGTTAGGCCATGAGTGAGGGGACGGCTCAGGCATTGGGCACCTTGGGACCAGGCCCATTGCTGAGCCTGGGTCAGGCCCCCCCTACCACAATGCATTGGGCTTCCACACCTGGCCCTTCTGTCCCCTGTTATGTCCACATTTGCACCAGCACCAGCCCTCTCTGGTTCACTTATGTAATGTGTTCTCATCACCACTAAAGCCTGCTGTGCAGGATACACAGGAAACCTGGAGAGGGGGTCACTTGGAGCAGAGGAACTGAAATGTCATTCCCACATTCGCCCTGGTATAGCTTTTGAAATTTGAACAATGTCAAGATACTTCAATTTCATTTTTAATTTGTATATTTAAGTTTGCTTTGTTCAGTCTTGGCCTCACTTTCACAGTCTGAGCTATGCATAGTCCTTGGCTTCCGGAATGTGAACATCATTAATCTGTTGCAAGGTAGCTTATTTTTACTTATATACTTATATTCCTTTAATCTTCATTACCATTCAATTTCCCCATAAAAAGCCAAAAAGGAAATATTTGTTTTCTGTTTATTTTTATGCTCACCAATGTAAATAGTTATTTTGGCCTGTGTTCTCTCCATGTTTTTTTTAAAATATAGATTAATTATGCAGAAAAGTACAACAAACTACTATACAGAGCCTAATGAATCTTACACATGTGACTGTCCCCCACGTCAATGAATAAAACATTGCCACCACCCGCACCAGCCTGCTTTCTCTCTTCTCAAAACCATCATCTGAACTTTTATGATGAGACCCTCTCTCTGTTTCATTTTATCACCTAAGCATACATTCCTGTACACTGACATTTGGCCCGCTTTCAAATCTTACTTGAAGGGAAACATATTCTATGTATTCTATTGTGTCTGCCTTATTTTTCTCAGTATTACATTCACAAGCTGTATGTTGTACTGTGTTTGTTCTTCATTGTATACTATATATATCTTTATATGAATGTGCCATAATTTTTTAAAATTCTACTTTAGATACCACATGCTCATCACTTTGTCTTCTTTTTCAATGGTTTCCAGCTCAGGTGACGAGAGGTTTTGACCTCTGACCCCACATTCCTAGGGGAATCAGCCACCCTGATTGGTGAGGTATGTGGAAAGGGCCCAGGGCAGGCCCTGGTTATGAAAGTCTTGGATATTTAATGAATAAGAGGGGATGAGCCCATGTTTCAGGGACCAACTTCAAAACATCCCTGTTTGTTGTCAGAGACATTAGTGTTTGCAACTCTTGTGACTAACAGCCAAGTCCAACCCCAGCATCCCCCTTGTCACTCACCACCAGCAGAAAGGCTGGAGGTATCTTCCATTCCCTGAGTCAAACGTTCTTTGGCAACAGGGACTACACATCCATGTCAGTCACTTGGAACCATGTCGCAAGCATTTACTGTTTATCCTGAGCCTCTCTTTCATTCATCCCAATGGATTCTGGACCCGAGCTGTCCTCGGCTGTTTGGAACAAAGACCTGGACCATTTGTTCAAGGTACAAAATTTATGAAGAAACCACTAAGCACCGCTCACTGTGCTTTAGGATGAATATATGGCAAGAAAATTTTTAAAGAATTATCTCCCCTCTATGCTCACCCTTTAGAAGTGAAGACGAAACGAATAAAATAGAAAATGTGGATGTTGGAGATGTTCAATGACACAGTCTATAACCCAAGAAGAGAGGTGTAACTTTCTGGGGAAGAGAGGTGGATAAGCCAACGAATTAAAACAAATTGGGACCAGTTAGCATGGCTTAGTGGTTGAGCATTGACCTATGACCCAAGAGGTCCCATGTCCAAGTTGTGGGCTTATCCCCAGTGTGGGGCATGTAGGAGGCAGCTGATGAGTTATTCTCTCTCCTCATTGATGTTTCTATCTCCCTCTCACTCTCCCTTCATCTCTGAAATCAATAAAAATATTTTTAAAAAATAAATAAATAAAATAAATTGGTTAAGTAATTTCCTGGTGGACAGAAAATCTAAAATGCTATTATGTTTACCTGCAGAGACTTAGTTCTCAAACAACAGATTTGATTTATTAGCTAGCTTTTAGATAAGATTGTAAGAGAGCTCCAGAAAATATAGAAAAGAAAAAATAGAATGCTTGCTCATAACCTGGCATCATATTCAGGAGGGTACACCTTGTTAACACTCCAGGGCTATTTGTTTCAATCAAACTTGGCTTACAATAAAAAGAAACTCAATCTTATTATCTTTATTATTAATATACTCTAATTTTTAGAACACTTTTATATTGGCTGAAAATTTTGAAACAGAGAGTTTATTTCCTATATACCCCCTCTCCCCTCAGTATCCCCTGTTAATTAACATCTTAATTAGTGTGGAACATTTGTTATAATTGATGAACCAATATTGATACATTATTCAGAACTAAAGTCCATGGTTTAACTAGGGTTCAGTTCCTATTGTGAAATTCTGTGGTTTTGGACAAATGTGTAATGCCACATATTCATCATCACAGTATCATGCAAAGTAGTTTCATTGCCTTAAAAACACCGGTGCCCCAACTATTCAGCCATCCCCTCCTATCCTGAATCCTGATGATTACTGATATTTTAATTGTCAATATGGTTTTGCTTTTTCTATAATGTTATATATTTGAAATCATACAGTATGTGGCTGTTTCAGAATGGCTTCCTTCACTCAGCAATATCCTTGTAGTTTCCTCCATGTCTTCTTGTGGCTTGATAGCTCAATTCTTCTTCTTGCTGGATAATATTCCACTGTATGGGTGTGCCAGAGTTTGTTTATTCATTCACCTTTTGAAAGACATCTTGGTTACTTCCAGTTTGGGGCAATTATGAATAAAGTTTCTAAAGTCATTCATTTGGAGGTTTTTATGAAGCTGTAACTCTTCAACTCACTTGGGTAAGTATTTTTGATGATTGCCTGTTTCCCGGACCAGCAACCCAGGCATGGGGTGAGGCATGGCAGGGCCAGCTCTCCCTGTCCCCTCCTGTCAGAAAAGCAGAGTCCCAGAGGCCTGGCCCAGCATCACTCAGTGTCATTGGGCAGAACTGGTGGGACACACGTTCACTCTTGGTTGCAAGGGGCATAGGGAAAGCAAGGACAGGACTGTCAGAATGGCTTAGAGGAGACCAGACACACATGGGGGTACTGGGCACCCTAAACCCCAAGCAAAACTGGGCTCTGTAGTTCAGAAGAGGGGTTGGGTCCTGGGTTGGACATAGTTGGTGCCTGTCCCAAACCTCTCACTTCCAACACTCTTGGCTCTAGATGTGTTTCTGTCCTCCTGATGTCATGTCTGTTCTGTGCTATAGTTTTGCTCACATGTCAAGGTCTGGAATCTTTTTCCCTGGTTTGCTTGCTTGAACATTAGGTGTTGACATTCATTCAAATCCCACATCTAAGGTGTCTTGGTCAGCCTCTCCTCCTCAGAAAGTTACCCCTCTCTTTTTGGGTTATACAGTGTGTCACTGTACATCTCCAGCATCCACAGTTTCTATTTTATTCTTTTTGTCTTCACTTCTAAAGGGTGAACATTGGAGGGAGATAAATTCTTTACAAAATTTCTCTTGCCATATGTTCATCCTAAAGTACAGTGAATGGGGCTCAGTGGTTTCTTCTTAAATTTTGTACCTTGAACAAATGGTCCAGGTCTCCACTCCAAACAGCCAAGGACAGCTGGGGTCCAGAATCCATTGGGATGGATGAAAGAGAGGCTCAGGATAAACAGTAAATGCTTGCGATATGGTTCCAAGTGATTGACCTGGATGTGTAGACCATGTTGCCAAAGAATTATTGATTCAGGGATTGGAAGATACCTATAGCCTTTCTGGTGGTGGTGAGTGATAAGGGCGATGCCGGGGTGGGACTTGACTGTTAGTCACAATATTTGTAAACACTAATGTCTCTGACAATAAACAGGGCTGTTTTGAAGTTTGTCCCAGAAACATGGGCTCATCCCCTTCTTATTCCTTAAACACCCAAGTCTTACACAATCAGGGCCTGCCCTGGGCCCTTTCCACATACCTCACCAGACAGGGTGGCTGATCCCCACAGGAACATGAGGTCAGAGGTCAAAATCCCTGGTCTCCTGAGCTGGAAACCATGCAAAAGGAAAACAAGAAAATTAAGGGCATGTGATATCTAAAGCAGAATTATAGAAAATGATGTGATATTTACACCAAGATATATAGTATACAATGATGAACAAACAGTACAACATGGATATCACTTAAAAATGTAATACTGAGCAAACTAAGGCAAACATAGAAGAATATATAGAATCTGTTCTCCTTCAAGTAAATTTGCTTAAGTGGTAAAATTCAAATGAAACAAAGAGAGAGCTTTACCATAAAAGTCGTGATGATGGTTTTCAGGAAGAGAGAAAAGGGCAGTGACTGGTAGGGGTGGTGGCAATATTTTATTCATTGACCTGGGTGGCAGTCACAGGTGTTGGAGATAATTCATTGGGCTGTACATTGTAGTGTATTTTATTTTCCTTTATGATTGATCTATATCACATAAAGGACATCTATAAAACATAGGCCAAAATAATCATTTACATTGATGAGTATGCATAAAAATAAACAGAAAACATACATTTTATTTTTTGGCTTTTGGGGGGAAAGTTCAAATAGTAATGAAGATTAAGGGAAAATAAGTATATAAGTAAAATAAGAGAGAGACCTTACAACAGATCAATGATGTTTAGATTCCGGAAGCTGAGGAATATACATAGTTCAGACTCTGACAGTGAGGCCAGAATTGAACAAAGCAAAACTTAAATTAAACTAATTAAAAACTAATTTAAAGTATTTTGAGATTGTTCAAATATCAAAAGCTACACCAGGGACAAAGTGGGCATGCCATCTCACTTCCCCTGCCTGGAGTCAGCTGGTGCTCCAGGTTTTCTGTGTGTCCTTCCTGGGAGGCTTTGAGTGGGGGTAAGAGGAAATTAAATGAGTGAACCAGAGAGGTCTGGTGCTGATGCAAATATGGATATAACTGGAGACAGAAAGGCCAGGCTGAAGCATGGAGGCCAGTGCATTGGGGGGCCTGACCTGGGAGCTCAGCGGTGGGCCTGGTCCCAGGGTGCCCAATGCCTGAGCAGTCCCTTACTCCATGGGAGCATGTTCTAAGGGGAACAGAGAGCAGGAACAAGGACTCTTCAGTGAATCAGCATGGTATGTCCCCAGAGGTCCCCAGGTTTCATCCTGACCTCCAAGCTCTTGTTTCCTGCACCTGAACCAGATAGTCCACAGTAGGTTAGGACATAACAGACCTCAGGGCATGAGCTACTGAGGGAAGCTCATTTGCATAAGGGAAGGAGAAACATCATTGAAGAATTTATAGGAAGGCATCATCATGGGAGGGGTGGCAACTTTGCCCCATCTCCTGCTGGCTCATTTCATGATGGTCACCATCCCTGAATCTAGACAGTGGCTTCCTTGGTGAGCCCTGGTGGGCCCTGGAGCTGCGAAGTGAATTTCTAGAGTGTGGGGCTAACGCCAGGACTCAGAGCTCTGACCTCCTGTCTTCCCTCGCCTGCAAGTGACATGCTGAGCCACTACTCTCTCTGTGTTCCCTGGTTTGTCACTGTGGGTCATGCCACCTCTTTCTCTTCTAGCGCTCCAGTGAGGACTCAACATGAAGATGGGAGTGAGGTGACCCTGCCTCCCTCCCCTTGACTTTGAGTTCACCAGCCCTGCAGTGACCCTAGAGGTCTAGTGGTGGGGTTAGGAGTGAGGTTTTGAATCAGGAGTTTCTGGGATCATATCTTAAACTTTCTGTCTATTAGCCTCGTGCACATAAGAACTTTGCTTACCTCTTACTCCCTCAATTCCCCATCCTCAACATGAGGGTAACAGCTCCATCTCAAAAGGTTTTGATGGTTTAGGAGGAATATTAATTTGACAGGTAAGGTTATGCGTGATATAGTTATGGAATTATAAACCACTGGAGAGAGTTTGTGTTAGATGCCAGAACAAAATTGTGGAAGGAGTGGGTGATGAGCAAACACAGACCATGATGAGTCTCAGAGTCCCATCCTCTTTAAGTTCAGAAACTCAGTATTCTGTACCAGAATTCCTGTGCTTTACAACACATCCCATTGTCTTCCACACCCCTGACCCCAGGGAAGTGAGGACAGAAGGCTCTAGGTGTTTTCCCTTGGGAGTTGCCTGGGATTTTACTGGCACATACTGAACACACACTCCTACGTGTGTGCCACCCACCTGAGTGGGACAATGGTCCAGGAAGTAGACAGATATGACCCAAAGGCTCCCAGTGCCTGGGAGGAGCCAGATTGAGCCTTATAAAGAGACCAGTCTTTGCCCAGATGCACAGAACACTCACCTTCTCCTCACTGCCTCCTCGTCAGCTTTGGTAAGTCTGCGCCTATCTCTTTGCCAGGGAGGTTCCTCAGGGCCCAGTGTGTTCTGCTGTCTGCAGGAATAGGGAAAGCAGTGATGGGAGAGGATTCAGGAGCTTGGGTCCAGATGTAATGGGGTTCTGCCTGTAACGGGGCTCTGCCTGTTAGGGGACTTTGCCTGTTATGGGGCTGTGTAACTTTATTCCACTGGGGTCCTGAGGATCTCATCTACAAGATGGCTGGACCGATGCTCCCATTGCTCTGTTAGCCCCTGTGTAACAACTGTGTGGAAACCTCTGTGGTGGGACCTGAGGAAATGACCCTTCCTCTCTCCTTCTCTTCTTTTCTCTCTGGACTCACCTAACTCTCAGACCACAGGTTGGGGAAGACTCAATTTGCACCCCAAGCTTCAGGGAGAGTGGGTGTCTCTATCCAAGTCCGGAAGGTTCTCCTGAACCCATGCCTGGGACTCCCACTCACCTTGCCATGGTGAGAAGATCTGCCAGTATATGGATCAGAAACCCATCAACTAATGTTTTGGACCTTCTGCCCAGCTGAGGGAAAGACCAGTGACTTTCTGTGCACAGGGCTCAGCTCTGACCTTGGCCAAGTTCACAGAATGCCTTGGGAAGTTCCATGTAGGGACATAGCACCAAGGTTTGTTTGTTTTTTCCCAGATGATAAGAAAATGTAATTTTTGTTAGAAGCCCAAACATGTGGGCCATGCACATTTCTTGAGAGTTTTGGAAAGTCTGGGGTGTGAAGGCTGCACTGTCCCATTTCTCTGCTTGGGGTCCAGACTGTTGGTGGAGGTACTTAAATGTGGTGTAGGCTTGGGGTTCCAGAGAGCAGGGAGGTACAAAGGTCATCTGAAGGAGCCTATCACCCCACTTTCCAACCAAGAGTCTAAAACTGAGGCAGGAATTTCTGTTTATCTCAAACATGATGCCAAGGCTATTCAGCAGTCTTTCTTTCCCACTGATGGGGATGGTCCAGGAAAACTTGTGGGAGCTCATCACAGGGATGTATATCTCTGCTCACACTCACCATCCTACTCACATTCACTGCTAGGAGCCTCAGGGCCCGTTTCATTTGGAGCTTGCTTTATGTTCAGAATGGGCACCTCAGGGGACTCATTCCAAGAACAGCCCAGGGAGGGTCAGGCCAGACTAGTCAAGAAGTTATTTTGTCCCCATGACTCTACTAACCCTGACGGTGACCCTGGAGGAGATGGTGTTGATGCTCTTGAAGAGTAGAGTCATCGAAATGCTGTGTTTGGTTCAGGTCCCAACTAAAACGTCAGTCCTTTTCCATGTGGTTGACCCCTACCCTCTCTGCTTCTGCCTCCTGTGGTTCTGTCCACAGTGGGTTTCTCTGTTCTCCTCCATCTCCTCTGGACCCTGACCTGCATGGGACCAGGCCCCAGCCTTGTGCACACTCTCCTCCTTATGAGCATCTCATCCCTCCTCCTAGGATGATACAGTTCCTTCTGCTCCCAACTGAGCCTCACTTCACTGGAAGCTCAGTTCCCACCCCGTTGTCCTGACTGACAGTCCCTCACCTGGGGAGAAGGATAACAAAGGTCCCCGTCTTTCTCTCTGGCAGCTTCCTTGAAAACCAAGATGAGCCATACTCCAGTTGAACAGTCCGTGATGGACTTGATCATCCTGTTCCACAAATACACCAAACCTGATGACAAGATTGACAAGCGGGGCCTGCTGAAGATGCTGAGGGAGAATTTCCCTAACTTCCTCAACGCTTGTGTGAGTCTGGGTGACTTCTCCAGGTTGCTTGGGCCCTGTCATGGGGGAGGACTTTGGACAAGTCAATCCCATTCTGTGATCCTCAATATGCTCATCTGCAAAAAGGCCTAAAAGGACTTTCCTGACTTATTATCAGGATGAAAGAGGTGATACATGTGGCCAAGTGTAAAGGCATCTGGAGATCAAGGGTAGTTATTAGGTGATGAAATAGAAGAGCAAAAACGGTCCCCTCCCACTTGTCAATCTCCACCCAGGAGTCTGAAGCCTCTAGAAGCCTCCATTAGGTTCCCTGAGATCCAAGGGAAGGTGATAGAAAAAATCCCATCGCTGATAAAATTTAACACCTTTCATTATAATGAAAGTGCTCATTCATAGACCTGATTTAGTCTGACAAAATATACTAAACTGATTACAAAAAGAGAGGTTACTAAGTGACAGAGAGAGTAGGTGAGCAAAAGAGGGCACTGAGTATGGAAGATTCAGGAAGGCAAATAGGGGATAGGAGAGGAGGGTTAGGAATGAAGACACAAGGGGTAGGACCTATCTAGTTTCTGGGTAGAACTTAGGTAGATGGGGTTCTGGAAGTGAGTGGGGGGAGCAGGTCTGGGTCTAAAGACCACCCACCCACCAGCTCATTGATCAGTGAGGCTCTGGGCTGAGTCTGCCCACCACCACTAGGTCTCTCTTTCATGCTGATACTTGATTCAAGAAATCTCCCTCAGTGACCTGCAGGGTAATGCTAACGTTCCCCTCATCCCCAGATACCCCCCACTGGCCCACACCAGCTACACCTGTGTGGCCACAGATACTTCTCTGCCCCTCTCTGCCTCCTCCTCCTCCTCTCCACCCATAACACTTTTGGGACTAAATTTGTCTTTTCCACAGGAAAAAAAGGGCAAAGATTTCTTGGCCCATATCTTTGAGGACGAGGACAAGAATCACGATAAGAAGATCGACTTTTCCGAGTTTCTGTCGGTGTTGGGAGTCATAGCCACGGACTACCACAATCACAGCCACGGAGCCCCGCTCTGTTCTGGGGGAGGACACTGAGCCCAGCCCAGCCTGAGGCCTCCAAGAAACAATAAAGTGTGTCTTTTGCCCAGATACAGCCTGTTTCCTGCTTTTCTTTGGCTACTTATGCTGTCAAAACTGCCCCTTCTTGGTGAATGTAATTGTGGATTCTCCATGGGCGGACTTTCCCAGGAATGTGCCAGGCGGGTGCCCTCACTTTGGCCTCCAGCATAACAGACCACCTCTCTCAGCAGGGCCTCTGTCCACCTCTGCCCCTGCTCCCTAGTGCAGCCAGCGTGCCAGGTCCCAGGGTCAGCAGTGCAGAATATTCTGCTGGCTCATCCATGCTTTTACTTCTCAAGCCACGATCAGCATTTGGGGATCCAGGAAATGCAGGGAGCAGGAGCTGAGGGAGGTGTGAACATGGTGCCTCATGCCCATGGGCTCCTGCCCAGCATGACCCCAGGGAAAATGGGGAGATGGCACCACTGAAAAGGGCATTGGGTGGCGGCCATTGTGGGCACATGGGCACTGGGCACTGGTCACTGTGAACGGGACACTCAGCAGTGCCCAGAGGACTGGATCCCTTGTCCTGTGTCCTGGGCTTCTGGGCTGTGTTCTGTCCCTGTGCTTGTGTGTGCGTGTGTGTGTGTGTGTGTGTGTGTTTTATCCTGTGTGGTGTCCCTGTGGAGGAGAGAGCCACCATGTCTGCTGATCTGATCCTGGCAATGCTTTGCTAAATGCTGGGAGCTGGTTGTCTGGGGAAAGCACAGAGTGATGGGTGTTCCAGGAATGAGGAGTAAAGCTAGTGCTGGAGTCCAGAGAGTGTCTGGGCACCAAGTGGAAGAGAAGATTGATGAAGAGTAGGGAAGAGAGTGCACAGAGGGAGGAGAGCTCATGCTGAGCATCCTAAGTGACAGATCCCCTTATCTGTCATAGGAAGGGCCATGTCATTACCCTTGGGCTCTTTGACATCATACAATGTGCTAGGGGCTGAGGATTTCAGAAATAAGAAGGACACAAGTGCTTCCTCAGCAAGCAATGGCTCTCCCACACATGGGGTCTCTCCATGGTGCCAGGAGGCCAGTCAGCACTCACCTGCACATCCAGGGCCACCTCTAGGCATGTCCCTGCTGCTTCAGTAGCTCCCCTCCTTGAGGATCCCATCATCCAGCTGGGTCACTCCCTACCTCCTACTCACAGTCTCCTGCTAACCCCTCAATCAGGCCACATTCTTCAGGGAGAAATTAGGCAACTGCCTCCAAAATCTCCTGTTCCACCTGCAGGAAACTCGGTGGGGGAGGTATTTGTCCATGTGGATGACTCCTCCACCTCCTACTCTCACCGTGTCATTAGCATCTCAGTTCTGAGACCATCACCTCCCTCCAGTGTGGTGTAACTGGACTAAGAATGAGGGGAGGGGCCAGGGTCAGGGGGTATAACCTGTGTGACTTGGGCTGGTCACCTCCCCTGCAGTGAGCTCTAGAGTCTTGACCTTTGGTTAAATGCAGCAGCTTTAATGCTGGAGTCAGACTATCTGGTTTCAAATCCCAGCCCTACCCCTGGTTAGCTGTATTACTCTACCCTCTCTGAGCTCCATCTTTGAGAATTAAATTACTGCATTTAAGAATTAAATTAGCTCACTTATATGAAATGCTTAGAGCAGTGCCCAACTCATGGAGTGATTAGGGTTAGGATTATTGGCAGCTTCAAACAGGACCCAGTAATTCTCACCCTAATAGGCTGGAACGATACCCTTGAAAACAAAACTCTAAAGTTGCATATAAATGTGAGAAATGTGGTGTGTAGTACATTAAATCTCACAAACATTAGGAGGCTGTTAAGAGGCCAGTGTTTCTAACCCAACATGTTAAATAATCACTGTGGCTATAATACAAACCATGTTGCATGGTCTTTAGAACTTTTTATTAAGGTAGGTAACTAATTTTATTTGATAATTTAATACAATATAACAAAGTCAATTTGTGTGTGTGTGTGTTTTCTTTAATCCTTGCCCAAGGATATTTTTTTCCATTGATTTTTAGAGAGAGTGGAAGGGAAGAAGAGAGGGAGAGAGAGAGAGAAATATCGATGTGAGAGAGACACATCAATTGGTTGTCTCCCATGCATGCCCAGACTGAGGCTGGGAATCAAACCTGTAACTTAGGTATGTGCCCTTGACTGGGAATTGAGCCTGCAACCCTTTAGTACGAAAGGCCATGCTGTAACCACTGAGCCCAACAGCCAGGGCACAGAGTCAATTTTTTAAGAGACAATTTTTTAAAAGTGTATCAATTAACACTTTAAGAAAAATATCACACTCAGGCCAAATTGAGAACACGGATTACTAAATGGGATGATAGAGATTGCCAAAGAACATGTCCCCAACTTGCTGTGGGATCTCCAGCAAACTCCTCCCTTATCGGCCTCAGTCCACCCCCCACCCATCAGCTACACTAGGCACAGGGTGATCTCTGGGCACTTCCAGGTCTGCACCCTGTGGACCTGTGATTTGGAGAATCTTTTAGACCAGTGGTTCTCACCTTCCTAATACTGCAACCCTTTAATACAGTTCCTCATGTTGTGGTGACCCCCAACCATAAAATTATTTTTGTTGATACTTCATAACTGTAATTTTGCTACTGTTATGAATCGCAATGTAAATATCTGATATGCAGGATGGGGCATCCTCTCCTGCCCATCCTCTGCAGCTTGTCATCATTTAGGACATGTCAGAGCTTTTCCCCGCCTACATCTTACTCTCTCACTGGTATTGTCTGTCCCCTCCCCTCCCCCTCCTTCTCATTACACCTGCTCTCAAACTCAGGGAGACCTGCTTCTCTGGACCTTTTCACTTTTCTCCTGTCAGTACCCTCTTCTGTCTCTATGCAGCCTGCACCCCGTGATCCACCACACCAACTGCTCTCCACTGACTAAGATCCCTGGTGCTGACTTGCCTCAGGGCCATACCCTCCCTGCAAACCTCCCAGCTTGGACTAATCCCTCCACTTGTCTTCTCTTCTCCTGCACCAGGACTGCTGGTCCTGCTAGGAACCATCCTGCCAGTGCTCCCAGAGCTGGTGTCTGACTTCCTCTCTGCTCAGCCATCCCTGTTCCCCTGTTCCTGTCCTGGGAACTTACCTCCTGATGGTCCCAGTCCATCCCAATATATCTTATTGTTTCCTGACTCATTTCCATTTTTTTTAATGCTTCTCTTTGCCTGAAATATCTTTGAATTCCTCACCTTCCTGTTTAATATGATGTATCTCAACAGACTAGAAATCTGAACTTCTCTCTAGGGATTCTCCTTGGAAGTGGACACAGACTACTTCTCCACAATGAAATGTGCTCTTCCTCCTTTATGCTGCCTGCCACCTAAGCCCACTTGTACTGTGGGAACCACACCACATCATTGTCCCCATATGTCTGTATTCCAAATTAGGGAGGAAAAAAACTCATTTTAGCTTCACTGATCTCTAGTACCTAGCAGTTCCAGCACATAGTCCTTACTCTAAAACTATTATTTTGTTGAAATATAATTGTTAAAATTCTGGGCCATCCCATCTAATGTTAACAGCAATAAAAAATATAAAAACCTCCAGTTTTGAAGTCTGCTGTGAAACTTAGTTAAGGACCCTGGAAAGTGAGGCCAGGTTAAAAAGTGTAATTTGAAAGAGTGAACAGCTGCTGTGGAGACCATAGTCCTGATCTTCCAAAAGGAGGAGTTGCTTCCCACACGGTGGGAGGCCGCACTTCTCAGGACATTGCTGGTATGTAAAAGTCTACTGACCATGGCCTCTAACGTGGACCTAATCTCCTTGAATTCTCCAACCTCTGTTTAATCTCACAATGCTTCCCGCATTGCCATGCTCCATGAAAAATTAGGATGAAGTGGATAGACATACAGTTACTCATTTTCTGGTATGATTTAGGAATCACATCCTGAAGAGAGCTGTGATCCCCAATGGGCTCATGTTCTCCATACTTACCTATGGGAAAGGTCAACGGTAGAACTCATCACATCCTATTAGAATTGTGTTTCATACCTGTGTCAACCCAGAGAGCTGATCTCCTGGAGGCAGGGGCATGAGTCTGGTCCAATGCTGATACCCGTTTGTCCTGATACATTGTAGCGTCTGCCATGGCACGGTGCCCGAGAAGGGTGTTAGTCCGATCTCTCCAGGGTGGTTTGGAGGACTGATGTAAAGAGAGAAGCCAGGCCACGTGCACAACCTTGTTCAGGTGGAAGTAATTGTTCCTGGGCTCAGCTGAGACAGAGAACCTTAGAAAAAGGCCCAGCTGAACCAGTGCTCAGGGGCTGAGGGCTGAGAGAGGTTCGGATACCAGAGGAGATTTGCAGGCGGTGCCTGCAGAAGAGAAGAGTGTGGACCCAGGACCTGGGATATTTCCTGTCCCCTGACACCTCTTTGGTGCTCTGCATCTACAGAGGTGATGCTCAGGATGCTGTTCAGTGGGAGTGGAACAGGGTGGAGTTTCTATCCCAGGTGCAGTGTTCAGGAATATTTTCTGTTGGTTAAACCCTACAATTTTCTGCAAAATGGAAGATGGGGTGGGGGTTTAAGAACATAATTTGCCCATGTGCTGTTAGGAGAGGAAGGAAAATGAAATGTGGTCGCCCAGGGATAGCCCTGACTTAAAGGGACCCTGTCCAAATGCACATTGGTCAATTCCACCAGAGCTACCTTGTCTCGAGTCTCAAGAATTCCACATCCTTAGAGCTAGATGGCTTCTCAGAGATAACCTATTCCCAGCCTATCATTCATAATAACAGCACCGAGGCCCAGAAAAAATGGATTTGCACGACACTCTGAAGGTTCATAGTTAAATTTGATTTAACTTAAATTAAATTTAGTTTTAATTGTATTTCATCCCATTTTCTTTAAAGTAGATTGTATTTTACTCAGTAGTATCAGAAAAATACAATTGAATTCTAAGCATATGTAACATAAACACAAAAATTCAAAAACTGTATCTAGAGGGGGAGCCCTCTCTGCTGTGGCCGCTGACACACTGTGGCCCAGGGTCTGGGACTGCAGCTTTCAAGGGAGCTGAAGTGAGTTGCCCATATGCTGCAGGTGGTTCTTCTGCCTCGTGAAGGTCAGTGAAAGCTGTGCCCAGAGCCCACTCTGACTCTGGAGAGGTCACTGGAGTTGGTGTTGCCTTTGAGGTCTTTTTTGAACTTGCTGTGGAGCTGGTTCTGTAGATCCCAGAAGAGAACATGTTATCGCCATGACTGCCTCGATGTGCCTTCGAAAGACAGAACATCTCTGCTATCCATCGATGGAGTCCCAGTTCCAGAGCCCACCCCAGGAAGTCTTCCCAGACTGCAGGCCATGGGGACAGTGATCAGAGCAACACTTTGCTCCTGCCAAACCCTAGCTTCTGGAAGCTCTTCTCTGTGTGGCGTAGCCCCCCATGTACCCACACCATCCACCCCCAGGCCTCCTCATCCTCTGCCTCTACCTCTGTGGGCTCATGGTGCTCCAGCTCTGAAAGGAGCAGCTGGGCCCAGTGCTCCAGGTGTGAGCTGGTTCTGTAGATCCAAGAAGGACAGAGGCAGATGGGAAGGGCCCTGTGTGGGTAATGGCACGCCTCTTTCCATGGCTAGTGGAGTGGACTGACACTGATGACTCAGCATGAGCTTTCTGCTCATCATTCCCTGCCCTCTCCTCCCCTCTCCTCTTCAGTCCTGTCTTCTCACTTGCTGCCCAGACACTCTCTGGACTCCAGCACTAGCTTTACTTCTCATGCCTGGAACAGGCATCACTCTGTGCTTTCCCCAGACACCAGGTTCACAGCATTTTGCAAACCATTGAGAGGATCAGCTCAGCAGACAGGGTGGCTCTCTCACCTCCACAGGGACACCACACAGGATAAAACACACACACATGCACAGGGACAGGACACAGCCCAGAAGCCCACAACACAAGACAAAGGATCCAGTCCTCTGGGCTGTTGAGTGTCCCATTCACAGTGACGAGTGCCTATGTGCCCCCAATGGCCGCCACCCAATGCCTTTTTCAGTGGTGCCATCTCCCCTGTGTTTCTTGGGTCATGCTGGGCAGGAACACGTGGGCATGAGGCACCGTGTTCACACCTCAGCTCCTGCTCCCTACAGTTCCTGGATGCCCAGATGCTGATCATGGCTTGGGAAGAAAAACCATGGCTGGTGCAAGCAGAATGCTCTGCACTGCTGACCCTGGGACCTGGCACACTGGCTGCACTAGGGAGCAGGGGCAGAGGTGGACAGAAGCCCTTCTGAGAGAGGTGGTCAGCTGTACTGTCGGCCAGAGGGAGGGCACCCTCCTGTCACATTCCTGGGTAAATCACTCCATGGAGAACCCACAATTACATTCACCAAGAAGGGGCGGTTTTGACAGCATAAATAGCCAAAGAAAAGCAGGAAACAGGCTGTATCAGGGCAAAAGACACACTTTATTGTTTCTTGGAGGCCTCAGGCTGGGCTGGGCTCAGTGTCCTCCCCCAGAACAGAGCGGGGCTCCGTGGCTGTGATTGTGGTAGTCCGTGGCTATGACTCCCAACACCGACAGAAACTCGGAAAACTCGATCTTCTTGTCGTTATTCTTGTCCTGGTCTTCAAAGATATGGGCCAAGAAATCATTGCCCTTTTTTTCCTGTGGAAAAGATAAATTCAGTCCCAAAAGTGTTATGGGTAGAAAAGGAAGAGGAGGAGGCAGAAAGGGGGAGAGAAGCATTTGGGGCCGCACAGGTGTAGCTGGTGTGGGCCAGTGGAGGGTATCTGGGGATGAGGGGGACGTTTCCCTTTCCTCAGGTCACTGAGGGAGATTCCTTGGTTTAAGTATCAGCATGAAAGAGAGACCTAGTGGTGGTGGGCAGACTCAGCCCAGAGCCTCACTGATCGATGAGCTGGTGGGTGGGTGCTGGTCTTTAGACCCAGAACTGCTCCCCCGACCCACTTCTATGACTCCATTTACCTAAGTTCTACCCAGAAACTAAGATAGGCCCTACCCCTTGTGTCTTCATTCCTAACCCTCCTCCCCTATCTCCTATTTGCCTTCCTGAATCTTCCATGCTCAGTGCCCTCTATTGCTCACCTACTCTCTGTGTCACCTAGTAACCTCTCTTTTTGTAATCAGTCCAGTATATTCTAACTATCAGACTAAATCAGGTCTATGAATGAGCTTTTCATTGTATGAAAGGTATTAAATTTTATCAGCCATAGAATTTCTATCACCTTCCCTTGGATCCCAGAGAACCTAATGGTGGCTTCTAGAGGCTTCAGTGTCCTAGATGGAGAGTGACAAGTGGGAGGGGACCCGTTCTTTACTCTCCTATTTGAACACCTGATAACTACCCTTGATCTCCAGATGCCTTTACACTTGGCCATCTGTACCATATCTTTCATCCTGATAATAAGTCAGGAAAGTCCTCTTGTGCCTTTAGCAGATGAGAATATTGAGGATGATAGAATGGGGTTGACTTGACCATGGTCCCACAATAAAGCGTCCTGTGCCATTGCAGGACCTTGAGAAGTCACCCAGACTCACACAAGCCTTGAGGAAGTTAGGGAAATTCTCCCTCAGCATCTTCAGCAGGCCCCGCTTGTCAATCTTGTCATCAGGTTTGGTGTATTTGTGGAACAGGACGATCAAGTCCATCACGGACTGTTCAACTGGAGTATGGCTCATCTTGGTTTTCAAGGAAGCTGCCAGAGAGAAAGACGGGGACCTTTGTTATCCTTCTCCCCAGATGAGGGTCCTTAAGTCAGAACAACGGGGTGGGAACTGAGCCTCCAGTGAAGTGAGGCTCAGGTGGAACAGAAAGAGCTGTATCAGCCTAGGAGGTGGGATGCTATGCTCATAAGGAGGAGAGTGTGAACAAGGCTGGGGCCTGGGCTCATGCAGGTCAGAGTCCAGAGGAGAAGGAGGAGAATACAGAAGCCCACCATGGACAGAACCAAAGGAGGCAGAAGCAGAGAGGGTAGGGGTCAACCACACGGAAAAGGACTGACATTTAGTTGGGACCTGAGCCAAACACAGCATTTGGATGACTCTACTCTTCAAGAGCATCAACACCATCTCCTCCAGGGTCAATGTCAGGGTTAGAGTCATGGGGACAAAATAACTTCCTGACTAGTCTGGCCTGACCCACCCTGGGCTGTTCTTAGAACGAGACCCTTGAGGTGCCTATCATGATCATAAAGCAAGCTCTAAATGAGTGGTCCTCAACCTTCCTAATGCCGCAACCCTTTAATACAGTTCCTCATGTTGTGGTGACCCCAATTTCATTGTTACAAATTCAACATAATTAAAGCATAGTGATTAATCACAAAAACAATATGTAATTATATATGTGTTTTCCGATGGTCTTAGGCGACCCCTGTGAAAGGGTCCTTTGACCCCCAAAGGGGTCGCGACCCACAGTTTGCGAACCGCCTGCTCTAAATGAAATTGGCCCTGGAGGCTCACAGTGGTTGAGTGTGAGTAGAATGGTAAGTGTGAGCAGAGATATACATCCCTGTCATGAGCTCTCAAAGGTTTTCCTGGACCATCCCCACCAGTGGGAAAGAAAGACTGCTGACCAGCGTTGGCATCATGTTTGAGATAAACAGAAATATCTGCCTCAGTTTTAGACTCTTGGGTGGAAAGTGTGGAGATAGGCTCCTTCAGATGACCTTTGTACCTCCCTGCTATCTGGAACCACAAGGCTACACCACATTTAAGTAAAGAGGTCTGACTTCCCAAAGCAAGTACCTCCACCAATAGTCTGGACCCCAAGCAGAGAAATGGGACAGTGCAGCCCTCACACCCCAGACTTTCCAAAACTCTCAAGAACTGTGCATGGCTCACCTGTATGGGCATCTAACAAAAACTATATTTCCTTATCATCAGGGAGAAAAAAACCTTGCTGCTATGTCCCTACATGGAACTACCCAAGGCCTTCTGTGAACTTGGCCAACTTCAGAGCTGAGCCCTGTGCACAGAAAATCACTGGTCTTTCCCTCAGCTGGGCAGAAGGTCCAAAACATTAGTTGATGGGTTTCTGATCCATATACTGGCAGATCTTCTCACCAGGGCAAGGTGAGTGGGAGTCCCAGGCTTGGGTTCAGGAGAACCTTCCAGACTTTGGTAGAGACACCCACTCCCCCAGAGGTTGGGGTGCAAATTGAGTCTTCCCCAACCTGTGGCCTGAGAGTTAGGTGAGTCCAGAGAGAAAAGAAGAGAAGGAGAGAGGAAGGGTCATTTCCTCAGCTCCCACCAGAGATGTTTCCACAGAGTTGTTACACAGGGGCCAACAGAGCAATGGGAGCATCGGTCCAGCCATCTTGTAGATGAGATCCTCAGGACCCCAGTGGAATAAAGTTACACAGGCCCATAACAGGCAATGTCTCATAACAGGCAGAGCCCCATTACAGGCAGAACCACATTACATCTGGACCCAGGCTTCTGAATCCTCTCCCATCACTGCTTTCCCTACTCCTGCAGACAGCAGAACATCCTGGGCCCTGAGGAACCTCCCTGGCAAAGAGATAGGTGCAGACTTACCAAAGCTGATGAGGAAGCAGTGAGGAGAAGTTGAGTGTGCTGTGCATCTGGGCAAAGTCTGGTCTCTTTATAAGGCTCAATTGGCTCCTCCCAGGCACTGGGAGCCTTTGGGTCATATCTGTCTACTTCCTGGACCATTGTCCCACTCAGGTGGGTGGCACACACCTAGGAGTGTGTGTTCAGTATGTGCCAGTAAAATCCCAGGCAACTCCCAAGGGAAAACACCTAGAGCCTTCTTCTGTCCTCACTTCCCTGGGGTCAGGGGTGTGGAAGACAATGGGATGTGTTGTAAAAGCATAGGAATTCTGGTACAGAAAACTGGGTTTCTGAACTTAAAGAGGATGGGACTCTGAGACGCATCATGGTCTGTGTTTGCTCATCACCCACTCCTTCCACAATTTTGTTCTGGCATCTAACAAAACTCTCTCCAGTCGTTTATAAGTCCATAACTAGACCACGCATCACCTTAGCCCCACACTCTAGAAATTCACTTCGTAGCACCAGGGCCCACCTGGGCCCACCAAGGAAGCCACTGTCTAGATTCAGGGATGGTGACCACCATGAAATGAGCCAGCAGGAGATTGGCAAAGTTGCCACCCCTCCCATGAGGATGCCTTCCTATAAATTATTCAATGATGTTTCTCCTTCCCTTAGGCAAAATAGTCTGCTTAGGTGTCAGTAGCTCATGCCCTGACGTCTGTGTATGTCCTAACCTGCTGTGGAAAATCGAGTTCAGGTACAGGAAACAAGAGCTTGGAGGTCAGGATGAAACCTGGGGACCTCTGGGGACATACCATGCTGATTCACTGAGGAGTCCTTGTTCCTGCTCTCTGATACCCATGGAGTAAGGGACTGCTCAGGCATTGGTAATCCTGGGACCAGGCCCACCGCTGAGACCCCAAGTCAGGCCCCCCAATGCACTGGCCTCCATGCTTCAGCCTGGCCCCTCTGTCCCCAGTTACATCCATATTTGTGTCAGCACCAAACCTCTCTGGTTCACTCATTTAATTTCTTCTCACCCCCACTCAAAGCCTCCCAGGAAGGATACACAGAAAACCTGGAGCACGAGTAGCCTTCGGGCATAGGAAGGGAGATGGCATGCCCACTTTGTCCCCAGTGTAGGTTTTGAAATTTGAATAATGTCAAAATACTTTAAATTAGTTTCTAATTATTTTAATTTAAGTTTTGCTTTGTTCAAATCTGGCCTCACTATCAGAGTCTGAACTATGTATAATCCTCAGCTTCCGGAATCTAAACATCATTGATCTGTTGCACGGTCTCTCTCTTATTTTACTTATATACTTATTTACCCTTAGTCTTCATTATTATTCAACTCCCCCCCCCAAAAAAAAGCAAAAAACAATAATATATATGTTTCCTCTTTATTTTTATGCATATTCATCAATGTAAATGATTATTTTGGCCTATGTTCTATCTATGTCCTTTATTTGATATAGATCAATCATAAAGGAAAATAAAATACACTACAATGTACAGCCCAATGAATTATCTCTAACATCTGTGATTGCCACCCAGGTCAATGAATAAAATATTGCCACCACCCCTACCAGTCACTGCCCCTTTTCTCTCTTCCTCAAAACCATCATCTGGACATTTTTGTTAAGGCTCTCTCTTTGTTTCATTTGTATTTTACCACGTAAGCAAATTTACTTGAGGGAAAACATATGTATATTCTTCTGTGTTTGCCTTAACTTCCTCAGTATTACATTTATGAGTGATATCCATGTTGTACTGTTTGTTCAGCATTGTATACTATATATCTTGGTTTAAATATCACATCATTTTCTATAATTCTGCTTTAGATATCACATGCCCTCAATTTTCTTGTTTTCATTCTGTATGGTTTCCAGCTAAGGTGACCAGAGATTTTGACCTCTGACCTCATGTTCCAGTGGGGATCAGCCACCCTGCCTGGTGAGGTATGTGGAAAGGGCCCAGGGCAGTCCCTGATTGTGTAAGACTTGGTGTTTAAGGAATAAGTGGGGGATGAGCCCATTTTTCAGGGACCAACTTCAAAACAGCCCTGTTTATTGGCAGAGACATTAGTGTTTGCAACTATTGTGACTAACAGTCAAGTCCCACCCCGGCATCTCCCTTATCACTCACCACCACCAGAAAGGCTATAGGTATCTTCCAATCCCTGAATCAATAATTCTTTGGCAACATGGTCTACACATCCAGGTGAATCACTTGGAACCATCTCGCAAGCATTTACTGTTTATCCCGAGCCTCTCTTTCATCCATCTCAATGGATTCTGGACCCCAGCTGTCCTTGGCTGTTTGGAGCAGAGACCTGGACCATTTGTTCAAGGTACAAAATTTAAGGAGAACCCACTGAGCACCACTCACCGTGCTTTGGGATGAACATATGGCAAGGGAAATTTTTTAAAGAATTCATCTCCCCTCAATGCTCACACTTTAGAAGTGAACAAAAAGAATAAAACAGAAACTGTGAATGTTGGAGATGTACAGTGACACACTGTATAACCCAAAAAGAGAGGGGTACTTTCTGAGGAGGAGAGGCTGTTCAAGACACCTTAGATGTGGCATTTGAATGAATGTCAACACCTAGTGTTCAAGCAAGCAAACCAGGAAAAAGATTCCAGACCATGACATGTGAGCAAAACTACAGCGCAGAACAGACATGACATCAGGAGGACAGAAACACGTCTAGAGCCAAGAGTGTTGGAAGTAAGAGGTTTGGGACAAGCACCAACTATGTCCCACCCAGTACCCAACCCCTCTTCTGAACTAACAGAGCCCAGTTTGCTTGGGGTTTAGGGTGCCCAGTACCCTCATGTGTGTCTGGTCTCCTCTAAGCCATTCTGACAGTCCTGTCCTTGCTTTCCCTATGCCCCTTGCAACCAAGAGTGAACATGTGTCCCACCAGTTCTGCCCAATGACACTGAGTGATGCTGGGCCAGGCCTCTGGGACTCTGCTTTTCTGACAGGAAGGGACAGGGAGAGCTGGCCCTGCCATGCCTCAACCCATGCCTGGGTTGCTGGTCCGGGACACAGGCAGTCATCAAAAATACTTACCCAAGTGAGTTGAAGAGTTACAGCTTCATAAACACCTCCAAATGAATGACTTTAGAAACTTTATTCATAATTGTCCCAAACTGGAAGTAACCAAGATATCTTTCAAAAGGTGAATGAATAAACAAACTGTGGCACACCCATACAGTGGAATAGTATCCAGCAAGAAGAAGAATTGAGCTATCAAGCCACAAGAAGACATGGAAGAAACTACAAGGATATTTCTGAGTGAAGGAAGCCATTCTGAAACAGCCACATACTGTATGATTTCAAATATATGACATTACAGAGAAAGCAAAACCATATTGACAATTAAAATATGAGTAATCATCAAGATTCAGGATAAGGGGGGATGGCTGAATAGTTGGGGCACCGGTGTTTTTTAAGGCAATGAAACTACTTTGCATGATTCTGTGATGATGAATACGTGGCATTACACATTTGTCCAAAACCACAGAATTTCACAATAGGAACTGAACCCTAGTTAAACCATGGACTTTAGTTCAGAATAATGTATCAATATGGGTTCATCAATTATAACAAATGTTCCACACCAATTAAGATGTTAATAAACAGGGGATACTGTGGGGAGAGGGAGTATATAGGAAATAAACTCTCTGTTCCAAAATTTTCAGCCAATATAAAAGTGTTCTAAAAATTAGAGTGTATTAATAATAAAAATAATAAGATTGTGTTTCTTTTTATTGTAAGCCACGGTAGATTGTAACAAATAGCCCTGGAGAGTTATCTACAAGTTCCTTCCTGACCTATAATGCCGGGTTATGAGCAAGCATTCTATTTTCTTCTTTTCTGTATTTTCTGGAGCTCTCTTAAAAGCTTATCTAAAAAGCTAGCTAATGAATCCAATCTGTTGTTTGAGAACTAAGTCTCTGCATATAAACTTATTAGCATTTTAGTTTTTCTGTCCACCAGGAAATTACTTAACCAATTGATTTTATTTATTTATTTATTTTTAAATATATTTTGATTGATTGCAGAGAGGAAGGAGGAGTCAGAGGGAGATAGAAACATCAATGAGGAGAGAGAATAACTCATCAGCTGCTTCCTGTATGCCCCACACTGGGGATAAGCCCACAACTTGGACATGGGACCTCCTGGTTTATAGGTCAATGCTCAACCACTAAGCCATGCTAGCTGGGCCCAATTTATTTTAATTCCTTGGCCTATCCACCTCTCCTCCCCAGAAAGTTACCCCTCTCTTCTTGGGTTATAGACTGTGTCATTGTACATCTCCAACAACCACAGTGTCTATTTTATTCTTTTTATCTTCACTTCTAAAGGGTGAGCATAGAGTGGAGATAATTTTTTTTTAAATTTTCTTTCCATATATTCATCCTAAAGCACAGTGAGTGGTGCTTAGTGGTTTCTTCGTAAATTTTGTACCTTGAACAAATGGTCCAGGTCTCAGCTCCAAACAGCCGAGGACAGCTGGGGTCCAGAATCCATTGGGATGAATGAAAGAGAGGCTCAGGATAAACAGTAAATGCTCGTGAGGTGATTCCAAGTGATTGACCTGAACGTATAGCCCATGTTGCCAAAGAACGTTTGACTCAGGGAATGGAAGATACCTCCAGCCTTTCTGCTGGTGGTGAGTGACAAGGGGGATGCTGGGGTTGGACTTGGCTGTTAGTCACAAGAGTTGCAAACACTAATGTCTCTGACAACAAACAGGGATGTTTTGAAGTTGGTCCCTGAAACATGGGCTCATCCCCTCTTATTCATTAAATATCCAAGACTTTCATAACCAGGGCCTGCCCTGGGCCCTTTCCACATACCTCACCAATCAGGGTGGCTGATTCCCCTAGGAATGTGGGGTCAGAGGTCAAAACCTCTCGTCACCTGAGCTGGAAACCATTGAAAAAGAAGACAAAGTGATGAGCATGTGGTATCTAAAGTAGAATTTTAAAAAACTTATGTCACATTCATATAAGGGTATATATATATAGTATAGTACTACAATGAAGAACAAACACAGTACAGGATAGGGCTTATGAATGTAATACTGAGAAAAATAAGGCAGACACAATAGAATACATAGAATATGTTTCCCTTCAAGTAAGATTTGAAAGCGGGCCAAATGTCAGTGTACAGGAATGTATGCTTAGGTGATAAAATGAAACAGAGAGAGGGTCTCATCATAAAAGTTCAGATGATGGTTTTGAGAAGAGAGAAAGCAGGCTGGTGCGGGTGGTGGCTACGTTTTATTCATTGACATGGGGGACAGTCCCATGTGTAAGATTCATTAGGCTCTGTATTGTAGTTTGTTGTACTTTTCTGCATAATTAATCTATATTAAAAAAAACATGGAGAGAACACGGGCCAAAATAACTATTTACATTGGTGAGCATGCATAAAAATAAACAAAAAACCAGAAAACTTATATTTATTTTTTGAGAAAAATTGAATGGTAATGAAGATTAAAGGAATATAAGTATATAAGTAAAAATAAGATACCTTGCAACAGATTAATGATGTTCACATTCCGGAAGCCAAGGACTATGCATAGCTCAGACTGTGAAAGTGAGGCCAAGACTGAACAAAGCAAAACTTAAATATACAAATTAAAAATGAAATTGAAGTATCTTGACATTGTTCAAATTTCAAAAGCTATACCAGGGCAAATGTGGGAATGACATTTCAGTTCCTCTGCTCCAAGTGACGCCCTCTCCAGGTTTCCTGTGTATCCTTCACAGCAGGCTTTTAGTGGCGATGAGAACACATTACATAAGTGAACCAGAGAGGGCTGGTGCTGGTGCAAATGTGGACATAACTGGGGACAGAAGAGCCAGGTGTGGAAGCCCAATGCATTGGGGTAGGGCAGGCTGACCCAGGCTCAGCGATGGGCCTGGTCCCAGGGTACCCAGTGCCTGAGCAGTCCCCTTACTCATGGGAGGACCTTCTAAGGGGAGCAGAGAGCAGGAACAAGGATTCCTCAGTGAGTCAGCAGGGCCGTTCCCCAGAGGTCCCCAGGCCTCATCCTAACCTCCAAGCTCCTGTCTCCTGCACCTGAACTAGATTTTCCACATCAGGTTGGGACATAGCAGACCACGGGGCATGGCCACTGACTCCTAAGCAGACTGTTTTGCATAAGGGAAGGAGGGACATCATTGAAGAATTCATAGGAAGGCCTCATCATGGGAGGGGAGGCAACATTGCCCAATTTCCTGCTGGCTCATTTCATGGTGGTCACCATCCCTGAGTACAGACAGTGGCTTCCTTGGTGGGCCCAGGCAGTCCCTGGAGCTGCAAAGCAAAGTTCTAGAGTGTGGGGCTAATGCCAGAACTCAGAACTCTGACCTTGTCTCTTCCCTCACCTGTAGGTGAGGTGCTATTCACTGTGTAATACCTGTCACAGTGGGTCATGCCACCTCTTTCTCTCCTAGCACTACACTGAGGACCCCACATGAAGATGGAACTGAAGTGACCCTGCTTCCCTCCCCTGAACTTCAAGTTCACAGGCCCTGCAGTGACCCCAGAGGTCTAGTAGTGGGGTTAGGAGGCAGGTTTTGAATCAGGCTTTTCTGGGTCATATCTTGAGCTTGCTGTCTATTAGCATTGTGCACATAGGAACTTAGCTTACCTCTTACTCCCTCAATTCCCTGTCCTCAACATGAGGGTAACAGCATCATCTCATAAGGTTTTGAAGGTTTAGGAGGAATGTCAGTATGACAGGTAAGGTGATGCGTGGTATAGTTATGGACTTATAAACCACGGGTGAGAGTTTTTGTTAGATGTCAGACAAACTTGTAGAAGGACTGGGTGATGAGCAAACATAGATGATGCTGCCTTCAGAGACCCATCCTCTTCAAGTTCAGAAACCCAGTTTTCTCTACCTCAATTCCTGTGCTTTTTTTTAAAAAATATATTTTATTGATTTTTTACAGAGAGGAAGGGAGAGAGACAGAGAGTTAGAAACATCGATGAGAGAGAAACATCGACCAGCTGCCTCCTGCACATCCCCCACTGGGGATGTGCCCACAACCCAGGTACATGCCCTTGACCGGAATCGAACCTGGGACCTTTCAGTCCGCAGGCCGACGCTCCATCCACTGAGCCAAACCGGTTTCGGCAATTCCTGTGCTTTTAAGACAATCCCATTGTCTTCCCCACCCCAGCCCTAGGTTTCCTTAGCCACAGAATAATCCTCTAGAATAGTGCAATCCCTTGGGAGTTGCCTGGCATTGTACAGGAACATGATGAACACACTCCTAGGTGTGTCCCACCCACCTGAGTGAGGCAATGGTCCAGGAAGCAGAGAAACAACATGGCCTAAGGGCTCCCAGTGTCTGGGAGGAGCCAGACTGAGCCTTATAAAGGGACCAGTCTTTGCCCAGATGCACAGCACACTCACCTTCTCCTCAGTGACACCTCGTCAGCTCCGGTAAGTCTGCACCTAACTGTTTGCCAGGGGGGTTCGTCAGGGCCTGGTGTGTTCTTCTGTGTCCAGGAATAGGGCGAGCGGTGATGGGAGCGGATTCAGGAACCTGTATCCAGTTTCAACTCTGCCTGTTATGGGTCTTTCCAACTTGAACCCACTTGGTCCCAAGGGCCTTTCTACAACAAGATGTCTGTACTGATGCTCCTACTGCTCCTTTGGCTCTTCTGTGACATCTCTGCTGAAGCATCAGTGGTGGGAGCTCAGTATAAGAACCTTCCTCTCCTCCTTGTCTACTTTTCTCTCTGGAATCATTTGACTCTCAGGTCATGGACTTTGCACCCCAACCTCTGGGGAGAGTGGGTGGCTCTCCCAACATCTTGCAAATTCTCCTAAACACAGGCCTGGGATGCCCACTCACTTTGCCCTGGTGAGGAGACTTGCCACTACGTGATTCAGTGACCCATAAACTAAGGTTTTGGACCTTGTCACCAGCTGAGGGAATGACCAGTGACCTTCTGTGCATAGGGCTCAGCTAGGCCTTGGCCAAGTTGACAGAAGACCTTAGGTGTTTTCAGTTAGGGACATAACTGGGAGGATCTTTCTCCCAGATTAGGAGACAATGGAAGTTTTTCTTAGATGTCCACACATTGGAGCCATACACATTTCTTGTGAGTTTTGGAAAGTCTGAGATGTGAGAGCTGCACTGTCCCATTTCTCTGCTTGGGGTCCAGACTGTTGGTGGAGGTACTGGCTTTGGGAAGTCAGATCTCTTTACTTAAATGTGGTCGAGCCTTGGGGTTCTAGATAGCAGGGAGGTACAAAGGTCATCTGAAGGAGCCTACCTGCCCGCATTCCACCCAATAGCCTAAAACTGAGGCAGGTATTTCTGTTTATTTCAAACATGATGCCAAAATAGGTCAGCAGTCCTTCTTTCCCACTGGTCAGGATGGTTCAGGAAACCTTGTGGGAGCTCAGGACAGGGCTGTGCTTCTCTGCTCACACTCACCATCCTACTCACACTCACCTCTGGGAGCCTCTAGGGCCCATTTCATTTAGAGCTTGCTTTATGTTCAGGATGGGCACCTCAGGGGTCTCGTTCTAAGAACAGCCCAGGGTGGGTCAGGCCAGACTAGTCAGGAAGTTATTTTGTCCCCATGACTCTAACCCTGACATTGACCCTGGAGGAGATGGTGTTGATGCTCTTGAAGAGTAGAGTCATCCAAATGCTGTGTTTGGCTCAGGTCCCAACTAAATGTCAGTCCTTTTCCGTGTGGTTGACCCCTACCCTCTCTGCTTCTGCCTCCTTTGGTTCTGTCCACGGTGGGCTTCGGTATTCTCCTCCTTCTCCTCTGGACTCTGACCTGCATGGGCCCAGGTCCCAGCCTTGGTCACACTCTCCTCCTTATGAGCATAGCATCCCACCTCCTAGGCTGATACAGCTCTTTCTGTTCCACCTGAGCCTCACTTCGCTGGAGGCTCAGTTCCCACCCCGTTGTCCTGACTGACGGTCCCTCACCTAGGGAGAAGGATAACAAAGGTCCCCATCTTTCTCTCTGGCAGCTTCCTTGAAAACCAAGATGAGCCATACTCCAGTTGAACAGTCCGTGATGGACTTGATCGTCCTGTTCCACAAATACACCAAACCTGATGACAAGATTGACAAGCGGGGCCTGCTGAAGATGCTGAGGGAGAATTTCCCTAACTTCCTCATGGCTTGTGTGAGTCTGGGTAACTTCTCAAGGTCCTGCAATGGCACAGGATGCTTTATTGTGGGACCTTGGTCAAGTCAACCCCATTCTCTCATCCTCAATATTCTCATCTGCTAAAAGGCACAAGAGGACTTTCCCGACTTATTATCAGGATGAAAGATATGGTACAGATGGCCAAGTGTAAAGGCATCTGGAGGTCAAGGGTAGTTATCAGGTGTTCAAATAGGAGAGTAAAGAACGGTCCCCTCCCACTTGTCACTCTCCATCTAGGACACTGAAGCCTCTAGAAGCCGCCATTAGGTTCTCTGAGATCCAAGGAAAGGTGATAGAAATTCTATGGCTGATAAAATTTAATACCTTTCATAACAATGAAAAGCTCATTCGTAGACCTGATTTAGTCTGATAGTTAGAATATACTGGACTGATTACAAAAAGAGAGGTTACTAGGTGACACAGAGAGTAGGTGAGCAATAGAGGGCACTGAGCATGGAAGATTCAGGAAGGCAAATAGGAGATAGGGGAGGAGGGTTAGGAATGAAGACACAAGGGGTAGGGCCTATCTTAGTTTCTGGGTAGAACTTAGGTAAATGGAGTCATAGAAGTGGGTCGGGGGAGCAGTTCTGGGTCTAAAGACCAGCACCCACCCACCAGCTCATCGATCAGTGAGGCTCTGGGCTGAGTCTGCCCACCACCACTAGGTCTCTCTTTCATGCTGATACTTAAACCAAGGAATCTCCCTCAGTGACCTGAGGAAAGGGAAACGTCCCCCTCATCCCCAGATACCCTCCACTGGCCCACACCAGCTACACCTGTGCGGCCCCAAATGCTTCTCTCCCCCTTTCTGCCTGTGCCTCCTCCTGTTCCTCCCATAACACTTTGGGGACTGAATTTATCTTTTCCACAGGAAAAAAAGGGCAATGATTTCTTGGCCCATATCTTTGAGGACGAGGACAAGAATCACGACAAGAAGATCGAGTTTTCCGAGTTTCTGTCGGTGTTGGGAGTCATAGCCACGGACTACCACAATCACAGCCACGGAGCCCCGCTCTGTTCTGGGGGAGGACACTGAGCCCAGCCCAGCCTGAGGCCTCCAAGAAACAATAAAGTGTGTCTTTTGCCCAGATACAGCCTGTTTTCTGCTTTCCTTTGGCTACTTATGCTGTCAGAACCGCCCCTTCTTGGTGAATGTAATTGTGGGTTCTCCATGGGGGGATTTACCCAGGAATGTGCCAGGTGGGTGCCCTCCCTCTGGCCCCGAGCATAACTGACCACCTCTCTCAGCAGGGTCTCTGTCCACCTCTGCCCCTGCTCCCTAGTGCAGCCAGCGTGCCAGGTCCCAGGGTCAGCAGTGCAGAGCATTCTGCTTGCACCAGCCATGGTTTTTCTTCCCAAGTCATGATCAGCCTCTGGGCATCCAGGAACTGTAGGAAGCAGGAGCTGAGGTGTGAACACGGTGCCTCATGCCCACGTGCTCCTGCCCATCATGACCCCAGAGACACAGGGGAGATGGCACCACTGAAAAAGGCATTGGGTGGCGGCCATAGGGGGCACATGGGCACTGGTCACTGTGAATGAGAACTCAACAACCCAGAGGACTGGATCCCTTGTCCTGTGTTGTGGGCTTCTGGGCTGTGTCCTGTCCCTGTGCATGTGTGTGTGTGTTTTATCCTGTGTGGGGTCCCTGTGGAGGTGAGAGAGCCACCCTGTCTGCTGAGCTGATCCTCTCAATGGTTTGCAAAATGCTGTGAACCTGGTGTCTGGGGAAAGCACAGACTGATGGCTGTTCCAGGCATGAGAAGTAAAGCTAGTGCTGGAGTCCAGAGAGTGTCTGGGCAGCAAGTGAGAAGACAGGACTGAAGAGGAGAGGGGAGGAGAGGGCAGGGAATGATGAGCAGAAAGCTCATGCTGAGTCATCAGTGTCAGTCCACTCCACTAGCCATGGAAAGAGGCGTGCCATTACCCACACAGGGCCCTTCCCATCTGCCTCTGTCCTTCTTGGATCTACAGAACCAGCTCACACCTGGAGCACTGGGCCCAGCTGCTCCTTTCAGAGCTGGAGCACCATGAGCCCACAGAGGTAGAGGCAGAGGATGAGGAGGCCTGGGGGTGGATGGTGTGGGTACATGGGGGGCTAAGCCACACAGAGAAGAGCTTCCAGAAGCTAGGGTTTGGCAGGAGCAAAGTGTTGCTCTGATCACTGTCCCCATGACCTGCAGTCTGGGAAGACTTCCTGGGGTGGGCTCTGGAACTGGGACTCCATCGATGGATAGCAGAGATGTTCTGTCTTTCGAAGGCACATCGAGGCAGTCATGGCGAT
>NW_005871200.1:0-3754 GCF_000147115.1 Myotis lucifugus
GGGAAGAATATCTTTCTTCCTGTTTGTACTCTTTAGGTGGTTGTCGATTGAAGCTTTCAGCAAACCTGGAGAGAAAAATGGATCTATGGTTTAAAAATGGATCTATGGAGGGAGGAAATGGTTCACTAGCACTAGGTCTACTCTTACCAAGCTGGACAGGTATTGAGAAGAAACACGTGGCCCTAGCTGGTTTGGCTCAGTGGATAGAGCGTCAGCCTGCGGGACTGAAGGGTCCTGGGTTCAATTCTAGTCAAGGGCATATGCCCCGGGGTTCCCAGGTTTGATCCCCAGTAGGGGGCGTGCAGGGAGGGCAGCCGATCAAATGACTCTCATCATTGATGTTTCTCTCCTCTTTCCTCTCTGAAAATCAATAAAAAATATATTTAAAAAAAATACATTGTTGCTTTTTTTAAAAAAACATCATCTACATGTGCTTTTTTATTGAAGGACTTCTATAGAAACTGAAGAAAGGCCATAAATGGTTCAAATACTACAACAGGATTACTCATAACTTGGAAGGATATTCAAACTACACTCTTTTCACCACTGAGGAGCTCTTTGAAACAGATGGCTGTTGTAACTACAAATAGGAAAAAAACCTTATTCTGAGTAAGGTTACCTCCTATTTCATGTGCGTGCAGATCTTGGACTTAGAGTCCTCACTGGTATGGGTGGGAAAGGGAATGCTTTCACCTTCTAGACACTTAGTCATAAATTTAGGATTCTTGCAATATGGAATGAGATCTTAGTACTAAAGCCCGGATTTCCCAGGGTAGTAGTAGTTGTAGGATGCTGTGGGCTCACTCAGAAATCTCTCTGCACAAGTGTGTTTCAGCGGTAAGCCATGCATTCTGATGAGGTTCCTGAAGGGAAGGCCTGTGGGTGCCTTATGACATTGTGAGGAGGTGGGACTGGTAGGAGAGGACTGATATTTTCTGGAGCTTAAATCTTCATAAAAGTGTCTAAAGTTGTCTATCTTCCATGTTCTCATCCTGGACCTTTAGTGTATTGACTAAGGGATGGAATATGGTTCTTGCTGGTTTTAGTTGTAACTAAAAGTTCTGAAAGTACTTATGGATCTTTAATCTGTAAATAGAACTGAAGATCTGACATGTGCACAGCTTACTCCAAAACAGAATATAAAATCCTCATCAAAATAGGATGCACTTTTGCTGTAAGTAATCATCTATTCGATGCTTGTGCTTCTTGTGTTTCAGAATCAGTCATGTTTGTGCCCGGAATGAAGAGCCCATGAATAGTCAGTCAAAAAGACAAAGTGAGGAATGGGTGTAACTATAAATTAATATGTTTGCAGATAAAAAACACACAGAGCAAATAATAACCAAAACAGTTTATAACTTAAATTAAGATTCTTTCACATAAAAAAATAGCAAGTTATAATACTTTTTCTACCCTCTTAGGAAAAGGACATTAAAAAATGCTGAACATTGACATTAATTTCCACATTTCACATTTGCTATCCATAATTCCACCAAGACCTATTTCACGTGTCCTTTATACAGTGCTTCACATTGTGATTATTATTCTAGAATTGCATTTATTAACCTGTGGTTATTGAGCACTTGGAATGTGGCTAGTCCAAGGTGAGATGTGTTTATAAATGTAAAATATACCAGAATTTGGAGAGTTAGTATGAAAAAATAATGTAAAAACTCAACTTTTATATTCACATTTTGAATATATTATATAAATTTCCAAAATTAATTTCATTTAAAAATATTTTTAAATGTGGCTACAATAAAATAAAAATTATACGTGGCTCACATTAATTATACTTCAGTTGGACAGTGCTGGGCTAGAACAGCTGAAAACAAAGCGGCTATAGCTTTAACTGACCAATATCATATACTCACTATCTGCTTCTGGAAATGGGAATTGCAAAGTAAAATAACAATCTGGCTGCTTTTGTGCAAGCTTTTAGTTTTTTTCTAATGAACATATATTACCTTTTAATAGAAAAAGTAAAAATGTTATGTTCTGTCTACAATCTTAGAGTTCAAAAAATGGACTGGCACTTAAGACATGGCATAAAACAAACCAAATCCCCCTATTACTTGTATATAGATTTTGCACTTATAGCAAGTGACAAAAATGAGGCACATAGAGGTGCGAGTGGAAATCTGGGTGACACAAGATAGTTCACTATCTACTACACGGAAATTATGATTCTTGTTCAAGTTATGGCAGAAACTCTCCTGCTCGGTGACTGGCGATGTGGTTGTGCGAGCCACTGTGCTCACATCCTCCCTGCGTTTCCATGAGAAAGAGGAGCTGCTTTTCTGGCACTTAATGGCAGAGTGGATGCAATTTTCTTTTCTTTTCACATCTAGCGTATAAGTGAGGACTTTTACTATGAAATTCACTAATTCTAATCACCTGACATAAAGAGACTTGTCCGTAAATTATGTAAAACGTGACTGGTTAAAGATTTTCAGTAAAATATGCTACAATGCTTCTTTTTTTTTTCTTATTGGTTAAGAGCAATTTATTTTGAAATGTTGCTTTTGTGTTGTTTTCTGGGAACATCCTGGAACACTTGTTTTCAACAGCCTTCTCTGACGAGGCCCGATGCCAGCCACCACGCCTCAGGCCCTTCCGGGGGTCCTGTGACGTCTGAAGGTCTAGCTAATACTGTGGTGCAGTCACTTCCTCCGCAAAGGCAACGGGCACCACCACCCCCTGCCGCTGCAGCTCTCGGAGGACGTCTAATATCGAGTCTAATTCTGTGCGGAACTTGTCCAGCTCACGATTCTTCAGCTGTGCGAGTCTTTTCCATTTCTCAATTTCTTTGTTTTGCTCAGTTTCTACTACTTGGTGTGTCTGCTGTATTATCTGTAAATAAAAAAAAAATCCATCTCAACGTTAGCGTTCACAGTGGGGGTGAAGGACATTTAACAATTCCGAAGAGTTAACGTGGGACAATGCGGACAACAGTGAAGCTGTGGCCTGCACAGGTTTCATTGTGTAACAAACAGGCTTGCAGGGAAGGTGGTAAGAAGAGGGGAATTTAGTATCTAATTCTGCTAGGGAGTTTTACAGTATTGTTTTTTTTAAGCTGTGAATAAGAGTACCATTTAAAGCATCAGAAATTATTTCTAATACCTTGGTATAAATCCAAACAAATCCAATTTGATCAAGGTGCACACCCAGCCCGTGGGAGGCAGCCTGGGCCCCAGAGTCCCTGCTATTAACTATCACACTAGGCTGCCTTGCTTTTGGGGGTCAATTTTTTCAATGATGAAGTGAGGGTACCCTGTCAAGTACCTTAAGGGAATCACTAGGCACAAGCATTACAAACCATAGAAAGCTAGACATACAAAGACTAGTTAGGGCAACAAAACCAATAATGGTTCTAAATGTTAAACATGCTAAACATCTTCAATATAATTTTTTTTATCTATAATCCTGCCTTGCTATAGAATAACTTCATGATTCTAAAATAAAAGCACTTCAGAAACATTGTGTAAACAGGTGCTTGAGTTAAGGGGAACACAAAATGCTGCATAAATGTTCAGTTCTAAGCTAACACCATCACCTCACGTAGTTTCAAAATTGTTTCCTTGTGATGAAAATTTGATTTACTTTCCTAGCAATTTTCAAAAACACAATACAGTATTGTTAACTATAGTCACCATGCTGTACATTACAGCCCCAGAACTTATACTGGATGTTTGTGCCTTCTAACTGTCTTTATCAAGTCTCACCCCCAACCCCCAATTTTATCTATGAGGTG
>NW_005871200.1:3854-12306 GCF_000147115.1 Myotis lucifugus
AAGATTACACATGAGGTCATATAGTATTTGTCTTTCTCTGACTTGTTTCACTTAGCATAATTCCCTCAAGGTCCATCCACATTGTTGCAAATGGCAGAATTTCATTTTCTATGGCTGAGTATTGCTGCATTGTATGTATACACCCATTTTCTTTATCCATCCATCCATCAGTGGACATTTACATTGTTTTCATGTATTGGCTGTCCTAAATAATGCTGCACTGAACATGGGGGTTCAGCTCTTCGGTGTAGTGATTTTGTTTCCCTCAGATATATAAAGTGGAACTGCTGGATCACTTAGTAGAACTGTTTTCAGTATTTTAAGGAACCTCCATACTGTTTTCAATAGTGGCTGCACCAATTTACATGCTCACCAACAGTGCAGAAGGGCTCCTTTTTCTCCACATCCTTACCAGTACTGGTTATTTATCTTTCTGATGACAACCATTCTAAACGGCTGAGGTGGTATCTCATTGTGGGTTTGACTTGCATTTCCCTAATAATTAGTGAACTTGAGCACTTTTTCGTGTATCTTGTTGACCATTTAAATATTTTCTTTGGAAAAATGTCTATCCAGGCCCTTTACTCATTTTTAATCACATTTTTTTTTTTTTTGGTATTGAGTTATGTGAGTTCCCTGTATATTTTGGATATTAACTCCTTATAAGATGTGTGGTTTCCAAATACTTTCTCCTACTTCATGTTGCCTTTTCTTTTTTTATTTTTATTTGTTGCCTTTTCGTTTTGTTGATTATTTCTTTAGCTGTGCACTTTTTAGCTTAGTGTAGTCCCACTAGTTTACTTATTTTGATGCTTGTACTCTAAGTCTCATATCCAAAAATTATTAAGGTACTTGTCAAGGAGCTCTTTCCCTGTTTTCTTCTAGGAGTTTTATGGTTTCAAGTCTTACTTGAAGTCTTTAATTCATTATGAGTGATGTAAGACAGGGATCTAGTTTCATTCTTTTGCATGTGGATATTCAATTTACCTAGAATCATATATCAAAGGGACTATCATTTCTCCACTGAGTATTCTTTACTCCCTTATCAAATACTAGTTAACTGTATATGCATAGATTTATTTCTGGGCTCCTGATTCTATTTCACTGGTCTATGTGCCTCTTTTTATTGCAAGTACCATACTATTTTGAGTACTATAGTATTATAGCTGTGTAATATAGTTTGAAATTAGTAAGTGTGATGCCTCCAGCTTTGTTCTTTGTTAGGATTGTTTGGGCTATTTAGGGTCCTCTGTGATTCCATATGAATTTTAGAACTCTTTTTTCTTTTCTAATAGTCATGAGCTACTTAACAAGTGGGGATACATTCTGAGAAGTGTGTTGTGAGGGAATTTTGTCATTGTGCACACATAATAGAGTACACTTATACAAACATAGGTGGTATAGCCAAGAGCTTGGACTAATCATAATTTCCTCAAGCACAAGTGAGAACACAGAATTCATTTTCCCTGAGCACACAGGGGTTGTGACTGATGCAGGTGAGCCAGGTTGTAAAGGTAAAGTCGCTTCAGCCACAAATACTCGCAGGGACAATCATTGGCCTGGGCAGGTTAGCAAGTGCAATGCAGCTCCTTAAAGCCTCACTGGTACCTAATACTTATGAGGAATTTAGCAGTGTATGTTGCAATAAAAGGAATTTATATTCACTTAAATGTATGTCAGAGTCTCCTTCAGTGTTGATATTCTCAGTGAGAAAAAGCATTCCCTGCACATTTAAGGCTTTTCTCCTTTGTTAACAGTCGGGTGTCTAAGGAAGCTAGGTTTTTGGCTAAAAAATTTCCCATATTCACTACAGTCATAAAACCTAACACCAGTGTGAATTCTCTGGTGCTGAGTGAGGTTATAGCTTTGACTGAAGGAATTCCCACAATCAGGACACTCATATGACTTTTCTCTAGTGCAGTGATGGCGAACCTTTTGAGCTCGGCGTGTCAGCATTTTGAAAAACCCTAACTTAACTCTGGTGCCGTGTCACATATAGAAATTTTTTGATATTTGCAACCATAGTAAAACAAAGACTTATATTTTTGATATTTACTTTATATATTTAAATGCCATTTAACAAAGAAAAATCAACCAAAAAAATGAGTTCACGTGTCACCTGACACGCGTGTCATAGGTTCGCCATCACTGCTCTAGTGTGAACTTTGTGGTGTTTACTGAAATTAGACTTTTCATTGAAGGACTTCCCAAAATCAGTACATTCATATGGCTTTTCACCAGTATGAACTCTGTGGTGTTGGATGAGGGTAGATCTAGGACTGAAGGACTTCCACAATCACTACACTCAATATATCTTTTCTCCAGTGTGAACTGTGGTGGTGAATAAGGGTAGAGCTTCGACTGAAGGACTTCCCACAATCAGGACACTCATACCGCTTTTCTCCAGTATGAACTCTGTATGTAGAATGAGGGTAAACTTTTGTCTAAAGGACTTTCCGCAATCACTCTACTCAGATGGCTTTTCTCCAGTGTGAACTCTGGTGTTTTATGAGAGCAGTGCTTTCACTGAAGAACTTCCCACAATCAGTACACTCATGGGGCTTTTCTCCAGTGTGAATTCTTCTATGTCGATAGAGGTTCACAACACGTCTAAAAACTTTCCTACATTTGTTACCCATATAATTCACTTCTCCAGAGCATATACCCTGACATTGAACAACTTTCTGCAGCTTTTTCATATTCATCCCACTGGTGATATGTTTTTCCACTGAGAAATTCCTGTGAAATCTCACTGCCACTGTGTGGCTCTCCAGTGTTAAGAGTGGTCTGGTGCTAGAGAAGCCATATGATGCCTGGGAAGACTTTCCCAACCTCCCTACTGATTGAAGGCACCCCAAGATAAGTAGAAGTTGCATCTGCTCACAAACGAGGCCCTGTCTGTAGCTTCTTTCCAAGGCTTCTCTCCACTGGCATCCCTCTGTTGCTAGTGAGGGTTTGCAATGAGATAGAAGTCTCTCAAACATGCATCACTAAAGAAGCTTTCCTGCTCAAATAATGCTGCTTGTGACTCCGTCAGGTGTAAAATATCTTTTAACACCGAGACACACCACTTACACACGAGTCTTCTGGGTTGCTGAAGCTGTCTTAGAAGGCCTGACCTATGACTCTCCTTATACATACGCACTCTCTCAGAAAAGGCCTCTGCATCATCTGTTTTATGCCAACAACCTACAGATGCTACAAGTGCAAAGACTTCCAGCATCACATTGCAGTACAGAAATTTCTGAGCCTCATCAGGGAGCCCCCACTCTTCCTCAGAGAAGGCAATGGCCACGTCCTCAAAGTTCCTATCTGTTCTGGACCCTGAGACCTGGGCTGCAGGACCTGAGAGCCGCCCACACCGGAAGCTGGAGGGTTAAATTGGGTGAAGCTGAGTTGAACTCTGTAAGCAGAAAGGAGTCTGGCAGGCACGGAAGCCCCAATCCTGCAGGTTGCAGCTCAACAAGCCTCAGACACACAGTGGGGACTCTGCCTCCTACTCATGATCCTCTGCCTATTTTTAATCTGATTTTTTTGGGGGGCGGTGTTAAGTTGTATGAGTTCCTTATATAGTTTGGAGATTAACCCCTTCTTGGATGTATCATTGGTGAATGACTTCTTCCATTCAGTAAGTTGTGTTTCCATTTTGTTGGTTTTCTTTGCTGTGCAAAAGCTTTTTAGTTTGATGTATTCCCATTGCTTATTTTTTTCTTTTGTCTAAGGCAGTGGTTCTCAACCTTCTGGCCCTTTAAATACAGTTCCTCATGTTGTGACTCAACCATAAAATTATTTTCGTTGCTACTTCATAACTGTAATGTTGCTACTGTTATGAATCGTAATGTAAATACCTGATATGCAGGATGGTCTTAGGCGACCCTGTGAAAGGGTCGTTCGACCGCCAAAGGGGTTGAGAACTGCTGGTCTAAGGGAATATTCAAAAATATTACTAAGGGTGATGTCAAAGAGTTTACTATCTGCTTTCTTCTATGATTTGGGATCTTGCTTAAGTCTTTAATTCATTTGGGATTTCTTTTTGTATACAATGTAAGAAAGTGACACAATTTAATTCTTTTGCATTTATCTGTCCAGTTTTCACAATACCATTGGTTGAAGAGACTGTCTTTACCCCATTGTATATTATGCCCCCTTTGTCAGAGAATAATTGATCATATAGGCATGGGTTTATTTATGGGCTCTCTATTCTATTCCATTGACCTATGTGTCTATTTTTATGCCAGTACCATGCTCTTTTTATTACTATAGCCTAGTAGCATGTTTGATAGCAGGTAGGGTGACATTTCCAACTTTATTCTACTTTCTCAGAAGTGCTTTGGCTATTCGAGGCCTTTTGTGGTTCCATGTAATTTTTAGGATTATTTGTTCTAGCTCTGTGAAAAATGCCATTTATATTTTGATGGGGATTGCACTGAATCTGTAGATTGCTTTGAGTAGCATGGACATTTTAATGGTCAGTTCTCCCTATCCATGAGCATGGTATATGCTTCCATTTATTTGTATCTTCTTTAGTTTCCTTTTCAATGCCTTTAGTTTTCCAAGTACAGGTCTTTGACCTCCTTGGTTAAATTTACTCCTATGTATTTTATTCTTTCTGATGCAAAAGTAAATGGGATTGTTTTCCTTAATTTCTCTTGCTGAAAGTTCATTATTGGCATCTAAAAATTAATTTCTAAATATTAATTCTGTATCCTGCTACTTTAACAAATTCAATTATTAGTCTTAATAGCTTGTTGGTGAAATTTTAAGAGTTCTATATAGTATCATAATTGCAAATATGACAGTTTACTTCTTCCTTTCCAACTCGAATGCCTTTTATTTTTGGTCTGATTGCTGTGGCTAGGACTTCCAATACTATCTATCTATATCTATATCTAATCTATATCTATATCTATATTTAAAAGCCTAAACGACCGTTACAACCGGTTGACCAAACAACCAGTCAACCAGTCACTATGATGTGCACTGACCACTAGGGAGCAGATGCTTAACACAGGTGCTGCCCCCTGGTGGTCAGTGCGCTCCCACAGCCAGCCAACCTCCCACGGTCCCTCCACCCCAGCTGGCCAGTGCACTCCCACAGCCAAACTCCTGCGGCCGGCCAACCTCCTGTGGTCAGCCAACCTCCCGTGGTCCCTCCCCCCGGCCCCGATGGCTGGACAAGCCAAGGGACCCCACCCATGCACTGGGCCTCCAGTGTTGAATAAAAGTGGTGAAAGTGGACAACCCTGTTTTGTTCCTGATCTTCAAAAAAAAAAAAAAATTTTTTTTTTTAGCTTTTCACCATTGAGAATGTTAGCTGTGGGCTTGTCATGCAAGGCCTTTATTAGGTTGAGGTATGTTCAGGTTGGGCGCATGAGTTGGGAAGGGCACTGTCTCTAGGAGTCACCAGGATGGGGTGAATGGTGTCAGCCAGGTTAATGGAGAGCTACCATTTGGCCCCAGCCTGCATCTCCCAGCTGGGTGGGAAAAGGGCTCAACAGAAGAACATTGTTGCCTGCCAGTGCTTCGGTCCCTGGAGAGAGCTGCCCTTCAGCCCTTGCTCTGAAGCTAGTCAACTCAGTTCCTCCCTCATATTTCCCTGATGCTTTTTTGAGCTATTCCGCCTGTACTCGGGTCCAAAGGGACTGAGTCTGTGAGCAAGTGAGTTTGTGCACAGCTCCTCAAGAGGATCACCTGGTTCTCCAGCAGCACTCCATCTCACTCAGTGAAATTCCTGTTGGTTTTCACAGCAAGATGTTATGGAGCCTCCTCTTTCTTACAGTGGTGTCCTAGGATGGGGAGTCTGATCTGGGGTTGGCACCTCTTGTACCACAGCTGAGATATCTCTCCTGATTCTTAAAGAATCACCACACTGTAGGTGTGGGACCGGCCCATTCTGTGTCTCCACCCCTATAGTCTTGTGTGGCTTCTTTATTATATCATTAGTTATATGACTTTTGTTCAGCTAGTCTTTATGTGATTCTCAGTTGTGAGAGGAAGCAAGCATAGTGGTTACCTACTCTGCTTCTTGACATCAGATTTTAAAATATACTATTTAACCAAGTTCAAATATACAATACTAGAGGCCCAATGCACAAAATTCCCGTGAGGGTAGGCCTTCACAACTGCGGCAGCTGCCTTGATCCCTCGAAGCCGAGGCGGTTGCAGCCCCGGCTTCATCCAGACCTTCGTTCCACTGCTTAGTCTAATTAGCATATTAGCTCTTTATTATATAGAACTAGAGGCCCGGTGCACAAAAATTTGTGCACTCGGGTGGGTCCCTCAGCCCGGCCCGTGCCCTCTCGCAGTCTGGGGCCCATCGGGGGCCCTTTCCCCTGGATGCTGGCACCAGTTTTCCTCCAGCGCCCAGAACCCAGGCTTTTGCTCTTCGCCGGGAGGGGCCGGCACGGCGGGCGAGGGGCTTAGCTCGCCACACGCGGGCCCCGGGGCTCGCCATGCTGGCCTTCGCTCCGTGGCTTGGCGCCTATGAATGCAAATTAACCGCCATCTTTCTTGGCAGTTAACCGCCATCTTTCTTGGCAGTTAATTTGCATATCGCCCTGATTAGCCAATGGGAAGCATAGCGAAGGTACGGTCAATTACCCTTTTTGTCTTTTATTAGATAGGATAGTATTATAAATTATAGTCAACATGCTGTACATTACATATCAATGACTTGTTTATTTTAACTGGAAGTTGGCACATCTGACCCCCTAATCATTTTACCCATCCTCACCTCCCACCTGTGGGACCGTATTGTATTGGGGTACATTCCCCCTATACCCCATTTTTTGAGAGTTTTACCATGAAAATAACTTGAATTTTGTCAAATTTTCTGCATCTATTAAAATAATCATGCAATTTTTATCTTTCATTTTATTATTGTGACGCATCACATCAATGATTTGTGGGTGGTGAACCATTATTGCATCTCTTGAATAATCATATGTGATCCTTTCAATGTAGTGTTGAATTTGGTTTCCTAATATTTGGTTGAGGCTTTTTGCATCTATGTTCAATGGGAGATATTGTTCTGCATTTTCTTTTCTCCACAGTATCCTTGCCTGGTTTTGGTATTGGGTATGCTGCTCTTGTAAAATGAGTTTGAGAGAGATCCCTCCTCTTATACTATTTGCGAAAGTTTGGGACTGGTATTCATTCTTCTTTAAATGATTTGTAGAATTGGCTAGTGAAGCCATTGGAATTTTAAGAGATTTTTGTTCATTGATTTAATCTCTGTTCTAGTGATTGGTCTGTTCAAATTTTGAATTTCTTTATGATTCTGTCTTGGTAGTTCGAATGTTTCTAGGAATTTGTCCATTTCTTCTAGGTTGTTCAATTTATTGGCCTATAATTGATTGTTCATAGTAGTGTCTTATGATCCTTTCTATTTGGTATCAGTTGTAACATCTCCTCTTTCATCTCTGATTTCATGTATTTTAGTCCTCCTCTTTTCTTGGTAAGTCTAGCTAAAGGTTTGCCTTTATCTTTTTAAAAACCCAACATTGTTTTATTGACCTTTTCTACTGTCTTTTAGTCTCTATCTCATTTATTTCCACTCTGATCTTTATTTCCTTCCTCCAGTTAACTTTGTGCTTCATTTGTTCTTCTCTTTCTACTTCTTTTGGGGTGTAAAGTTAGGTTGTTTGTTTGAGATCTTGTTTCTTGATGTAGGCATTTATTGCTACAGTTGTCTCTTAAAACTGATTTTGCTGCATCTCATAAGGTTTGGTATACTGTTTTCATTTCCAGTTATCTCAATATATATTTTAATTTTTTTATTTTTTCTTTGATGCATAATATGTTTAGGAGCAGATGGTCTAATTCACATATTTGTGCATTTTCCCATTTTCTTCTTGTAAATGATTTCTAGTTTCATATAATTGTGGTCAGGAAAGATGGTTAACATCATTTCAGTCTTTTTAAGTTTATTAAGACTTGTTTTGTGGCTGACTACAAGATCTGTCCTGGAGAGAGTTCCATGTGTGCTTTAAAATAATGGGTATTCAATTGCTTTTGTGTGGAATGTCCTGTATATGTTAAGTCCATGTAGTCTAATGTATTTTTTAAGGCCAACGTTTCCTTCATGATTTTCTGTCTGGATAATCCATTCCTGAAAGTGAGATATTAAAGTTCTCTACCATTATTGTATTTCTAAGTATTTCTCCCTTTAGGTTTGTTCATACTTGCTTTATATATTTAGGTGTTCCTGTGTAGATTTTATATCGTCTTATTGTTAAATGTTACATCTTCTTATTGTATTGTCCACTTTTAATTATGTAATGACCTTCTTTGTCTTTTTTAGTCTTTACCATGTAGTCTTATTTGGTTTGATGTAAGTGGAGTTACCAAAGCTTTCTTTTGGTATCCCTTTGCAGGGAATTATCTTTTTCCATCCCTTCACTTTCAGACTGTCTGAAACCGTGACAACTTAAGTGAGTCTCCAGTAGGCATA
>NW_005871200.1:13038-17871 GCF_000147115.1 Myotis lucifugus
ACACACAGAGCACAGAGCGGATCAGGGGGTTTGGGCGGCTGCCCCCTTGTCACGCTGATCCCCGGTGCCGGGAGGCTCGCGGCTCCGCTGATCCCCAGTGCTGGGAGGCATATTACCCTTTTACTATATAGGATAGAGGCCTGGGGGCCGGCTGGTTTGCCCTGAAGGGTGTCCTGGATCAGGGTGGGGGTCCCCACTGGGGTGCCTGGTCAGTCTGGATGAGGTGATGATGGCTGTTTGCAGCTGGTCACACACCCTTCAGGGTGGGGGTCCCCACTGGGGTGCCTGGCCAGTCTGGGTGAGGGGCTGAGGGCTGCTTTCAGGCTGGCTGTTTTGACTGAGGCTCCCAACCGCTCCTTTTTTTCTTTTTTTTTTTTCTTCTGGGCCAGCTTTAGCTCTGGCTCTAGCTCTGAGGCTTCGGCTGCTGGTTTGTTTGCCGTTCTATAATCGAAACAATGTATAACTCCAGCTCTGAGATCCCAGCCGGCTATATTTGTTAGAATGTTTCAAACTGCCAGCTCAGAGGCCGGCAAGTCAGGCGGGGAATGTTGGAGTCTGCAGTCCCTGGAGCAAGCAAGCCTCATGTTCGCTTCCAGCTGCCTGGCTGCCGGCCGCCATCTTGGCTGACAGTTAATTTGCATAAGGATACGCTGATTAGCCAATGGGAAGGGTAGCGGTCGTACGCCAATTACCATTTTTCTCTTTTATTAGTGTAGATACCTACTGCCATTAAAAATACTTAGTAGGTGTTTTATAGGTCTTCTGTTCCTTTTTTCTTCTCTTGTGCTCCTCCTGTGTGGTTTTATAATTTCTTAGCGGTATGCTTAGGGTATGCTTAGAGTCCTTTGTATCTTTTGTGTATCTACTATAAGCTTATCTTTGTGGTGCCATGAGGATTATTTACATAAGACACCTTAAGTTTTAACACATTCTAAAGCCCTACATTTTTCTTCCCTACTGTTTTGTTTTTGATGTCACAATTTCTATCTTTTTATCCTGAAGAAATTATATTTTGACTACTTTTGCCTTTTAACCTTCATATTATCTTTGTGATTAATCCACCACCTTTACAATGTTAGATTATTCTGTATATTACCATATATTTGCCTTTACCAGTGAGATTTCATCTTTTATATGTGGTCCTATTACCAATTAGCACCCCCTTGTTTCAACTTAAAGATGTCCCTTTATCATTTCTTGTAAGGCTGGTGTAGAGATGATTAACTCCTTTAGCTTTTGTTTGTCTGGAAAACTCATTTCTCCTTTAACTGTGAATGACAGCTTTGTTGGGTATTCTGGTAGTAAGTTTTTCTTTCTTCAGTATTTTTTTTTAAATTAAAATGTGAAATTATGGTTGACATATAATGTATTTCAGGGGTACAGCATAGTGCTTCAACATTTATATACCTTATGGAGTGATCATCACAATATATATAGTAACCATCTGTCACCATATATTATTACAATATTAGCTATATTTAAGTTGTACATTACATTCCTGTGACTTATTTTATGACTGAGTTTGTCATAATTCCTTTCTGATATATTTTGAGCCAATCCCTTTTGGACTGCGAAGTTTTTGCTGATGTCTTATGAGGTTTCCTCATTGTCTTTAGCTTTTGATAATTTAATTACAATATATCTTGGTGGGTTTCTTTGGGTGTTTCTTATTTGGAACTCCCAGCACCCTGGATCTGGATGCTATTTCCTTCCCCAGGTTATTAAAGTTTTCAGTCATTATTCTTCAAGTAAGTTTTCTGCCCCTTTTCCTCCTCTCTTGGGACCCTTGTACCAATGCAAATGTTGGTCTGTTTGATGGTGTTCCATAAGTGCCTTAAGCTACCTTCACTTCTTTCTTCTGTCTTCTTCATTCTTCATTTTTGCTGCTCTGATTGATTTTCACTGTCCCGTCTTTATTTTTTTTTTAAGCTTTTGAATACATTTCTGTTGATTTCAGAGAGGAAGGGAGAGGGATAGAGAGATAGAAACATCAATGATAAAAGAGAATCATTGATTGGCTGGCTCCTGCACTGGGGATTGTGCTCATAACCTGGGCATGTACCTGGACCATGAATCAAACCATTACCTCCTGGTTCATAGGTTGATACTCAACTATTGACCCACACCAGCTGGGCTACTGTCCTATCTTTGAGTTCACTCATCTTTTCTTCTCCTCCATGAACACCTCGATTGTATTTTTCAGTGTAGTAATTGTAGTCTTCAGTTCTGTGACTTTTTTTTGGTACTTCCTTATAATTTTACTTGGTTCATTCGCTTCTCCAAAGCTTGGTGAGTACCTTTATGACTATTATTTGAACTCTTTAACAGATAAATCACTTCTCTCTGTTTCCTGAAGATCTTTTCCAAAGGCTTTATTTTGTTCTTTCTTTTGGAATATATTTCACTATTTTTTTCATTTTTTCCTGACTCTCTGTGTTAGTTTCTATACATTGGATAAAAGAGCCACCTGCCACAGTCTTGAAGGAGGGTGTCATCATGTAGATGAAGCTGTCATTCAACTCTGTCCTAGTTCTTGGTTTTCTCTTAAATTGTTGTAATTGTCTGAACAACCTATTTTATTTTTAGTGGTTTCCATTAGTTGGGAGAGTGTCGAGACCTGTCAGTGTCTCAAAGGGGAGTATCTCAGTTCCTAGATTCAGGTAGACTGGAAGCCAGACCCTTAGGCAGCAGTTATTAAAGTATGAAAATATATACTGTCCAGTGGGCCACCAAGGCAATATATATTTGGGTGCAGTCACAAATATTGAGGTGCCAAATGAGGGTACAAGCTCCTTTCTGGAAGATATTGGCAAGTTGTAGCAAGGTGAGAGGAAGAGTGTAAAGATAGCTCTCACCACCCTTGTCCCTGGAGAGTATTTCAGTAGACTCCTAGATGTGTGTTGTATTAGATGCCTGCCCCTCAGGCCAATGCTTAAAGATAAGCCAAGCTCTTTCACAGAAAGCCTGGGTGTTGCCTCTGCACTGAGCCCTGGGGTGGGTGTATGCACTCGGCCTTTAGGGCTGTTTCTTGGTTTGCTAGAGCCTCCTGGGTCTCAGGGACACAAGCCCCATTACCTTACAAAGCTAAGGTCTGGAGGTTCATCTCTGAGGTGCAGGTCTTAAAAGTTAGACTACCCAATGTGGGTTTCAAGCTCTTTACTCCTCAGGGAAAAGATCCGGTTTTTGAGCTCCCTCTGGATTGTAGGTCGCTAGCTGGAGGTGGAGGTTTTTAGTGAGATTTGGTCTCAGCTTGCTTTGATGTGTAGGAGTTGTTCAGCTAGTTGCTTTTTTGTTTTGTTTCTCTGCCACCCCTCCTACCCCCGGAGGAAATTGTTCTATTTGTAGCTAAAGATTTAGTGTGTCCATGGCAGGAGGTGAACTTTGCAGTCACAATCTGATTGCCAGTGGTTGAGCCCCATAGATTCTGCGCTGAAACCTCCAACAAGTGAGACTAAGTGGGCCTCCTGGGAAGCAACCCACAGTGGTGGGCAAGCTGGATGTTCACCTTGGGCCCTTTTTCCCACTGGAGAAAATGTAGGCTGCAGGGTACCCTTTGGTGCAGCGCTATGCCGGCCTGTGGGAGGCGATGCTGTCAGAGTGTGGCTGCTCCTCTTACCCTTTTAATGCAGTGCTTCTTGGTCTCTGTGGGACAAAAGAGTACTTCAGACTCACCTGTGTTTTGATATTTTTCACAATTGCCTTGTTTATGAATTGTTGGTTGCTAATTGGTCTTTTTGTGAGGGAAACTCAAGTCAGAACAACCAATGTTGCCATTTAGATAACATCTTAATTTAGCATTTTACTATGAAACTGAAATCCATCACCTTCTCTATGAATCAAAGATATTTTTAAAATGCTACTGCATTTTTTGCTTTAGCAAATAAAACAGTCAAAATTAGAAAACGTATTGCAATAATTGTCCCAAAAGGTGTCTATACACCTTAACAGCTAATAGCTCAATTTTGAAAATGAAATGTATTTTAATAAACACTACCTTTATAATTATTCAAACTGTGTGTACACAATTTTGTGACACCATACTAGTATATGTAATTTTTCAATAAATACATATGTAACATTAATTAATCACATTTATAGCACTACAAAATAATTGTCATTAGGCTATATGTAATATAGTATATATAACAAGAGAGCAAATTTTCTACATATTTATCAACAACTTACAACCATTTTCTAAATAGGCATTAAAAAGTGACACACAAGGGTGGGTTCTGGATAAATAGTGATGCACTATGATACCTTAACTCTATTGTGGATGATTATTTCTCAGTATGCAATGTGTTTTTAAGAGAAGTCCACAAATAAAAGAGTAAGAATGAGAAATAAATTTCATTCATCTTGACATGATTAAATAGACCTAGGGTTTCTCTGTGGAACTCAGGTCAATCATAAAGCTTGCATGGATGTGGTAATTTTTATTTGCAAAGAATATTTAACTTACACTGATTTAGACTGAATATGTGCCACCCTCCTACCCCTTCAAATGTTGAAGCCCTAACTCAAAGTGAGGCTGTATTTAGAGTAAGGAACTAGTTAAGCCTATATGAGGTCCCAAGGGCGAGACCCCAAACATAATTAGATGATGATTGGATTAGTGTTCTTAAAAGAGGCACCAGAGAGCTTTCTCTCTCTCTATTTTCCCTTTTCCCTGCAGTGCACACACTGAGGAAAGGCCCTCTACAAGCCAGGATGAGAACTCTCACTAGAAAATGAATCAGCTGGAACTTCGATCTTGGAATCCTAGCGTCCAAAATATGAGAAAATTAGTTTGTTTGTTTTTTAAGCCTCCCAGTTTGATATTTTGCTGTGTCA
>NW_005871200.1:21056-174230 GCF_000147115.1 Myotis lucifugus
TTACTATATAATCACTTGATATAATGTTTACACTGCACACTAACACCCCACTCTTATGAGGAAAAAGACTACAGAGCTTATCTACAAGTCTATATAATGGTTACTTTTGAAAAGCACTTTAAATCTCTTTCATTTAAGTATTAAAAACAGTCACAGTTCTTTATTTCTGAGCTGAGACTAAATTATAGACCTCATTATATTTCACCTTTAAGTACCCCAAATACTTCAACATGCATTTCCTTAAAGGGTATTTTCTCTAAAAAACACAGTAACATTTTTACACCAAAAAAAAAAAAATACAATAATTTCATAACATCTAACATATAGCCAATATTCAAACTTTCCCAACTGGAGGATTTGTTTTTAATTAAGATGCTACTAAATAATTATAGGTAGGAAAGGTGGTGGTGAAATAATTATTTCTTTTATTTTTAATCCTAATCCGAGGATGTTTTTTATTGATATTAGGGAGAGAGAGAACCATGAATAGCTGCCTCCCGTACCAACCCCGACTAGGGATTGAAACCACAACCTAGTTATCTGCTCTGACCAGAAATTGAACCTGCAACCTTTTTGGTGTATGGGACGATGCAACAACCAACTGACCTAACCCAGGGCAAGATATAATTATTTCTTGAAGTTTTCCCCCTCTGCTTGTTTGTTAAAATTAAAACCTACAGAATAGATGATGAGCAAAATGAACATTCCTGTATTTTCAACTTGAATTACCAACTGTTAACATTTTGCCACATTTTTTTTTTGGATACACCATTTGAAGTAAGCTGCACATTCTATTTTAATGCTGTTTTTTTTTTCTTTATTGATTAAGTTATTACATATGTGTCCTTAATCCCCCAATGGGCCCCAACCCCCCCTGGTGTCTATGTCCACTGGTTAGGCTTATATGCATGCATACAAGTCCTTTGGTTGATCTCTCTCCCTTACCCCCACCATCCCCTTCCTTCCTAATGCTATGTGTTTTGTTTTTTTCAACTTAACACCATAGAAGAAGGGCACAGGGTAGATATTCATAGGTATCTGAGTAGATATACACAGTAAAACACTTTTGAGGAAATGTATAACCTGTTAGCATACCCTGTCATAATTTTAAAAAGACTACTTTAGATCTCTTTGTTCATTATTTTATCCCAGGTGCCTATCTATAGACCCAGAATCATTATTTGTTTAATGTATAAAAGGTAATGGGGCAAGAATGACCAGGACAATTACTTGTCAGTTGGGACTTGGGGTAAAGGGAGGTGTTTAACATTCAAGTTCAGGTACTAAGGTTCCAATCAAATTAGACACAGCCCTCACCCATACATTAACACCTACTTAGAATATCTACTTGAGAAATGTAGGGGTGAAACTGTACCAGTAAAACACTTATTTAGAGTATAACTTTAAATAGTTAAACATAGGGCAATGGCATCCTCATAAACATAAAATCAAGCCAACAACACCATTTCTATCACCAACATACCAAAGTGAAGTTAAAATATTTCCAAATTAATGTTCTGTTAACAGCACTGAAAAAAAATCACATTGAAGTCTAAGAAAGTTTGTTAAAGTCACCTACCTCTTGAGTTGCTATTTTACGATTTAATTCAGCTACTTTGGAAGAGGAATTTTCTACTGCATTTTGGCAAAGGAGTTTCTCTATTTCCCTCTGATGAGATGCTTTGAGAGATGTGATGTGTGCTGCAGTGTCTTCCTTGACCCTTTAGAGCAAATGAAAGAAAACCACACATAAAAGCAGCTCTTCAACCGTTAATTCAGAAGCTAGCACAATAGCAGTGTAAGAAGCAAAGGGAGAGAGGGCACCAGTATCTACTGCATTGTGCTAGGGGACTCACACATTACTTACTGCCTAGAACCACTCCACGAGCTCACAATTATTGACTGAGTTTAGGAGAGAGGAATGTATCTAGGATCCAGATCAATAAGCTGCAGACCTGTGGTTTGAGCCAGCACATCTGAACCTTAGAATCCAGGGCAGGCCTTCCACTCTACCCCCAGTGTAGGGCTGCACTTTCTGAGGGAATTGAATGTTCTAAATGTTCTTTTTGGATTTAAAGCAGAGGGTCTGTCTTGTCTTTTAATTAAGACTAAGATTTCTTGACCAGATTGTTATTTGGATAATCACAACTGTTCCCTTGAAAAACTCCAATGCTTTGTCTTGGCAACATTCTCCAGTTTCTGGCCTATGCGTATGACTCTGGGCTAGTTGCATGTTGCGAGAATAAAATTATTTTTACAGTAATTCTCAGGACACAGGATAACTGAACTTAATAAGTTTGCACTGCTAAGTATGAGAGACTATTCATTTGTCTCTGTGACAAAATTTATGCATTCAGAGGCAGTTTAGTAAATGGTGAAGTTACAACTAAAGAGCTGATACAGTACTTATAGCTAAGTATTTCCTCTCTTATTGGAAATATTTGAAAATGACAGGATTTTAATCAAAGCAGATATTTAGTAAATCACTGTTGATACTTATTAACATAATTCCAAAACTACAAACAAATATATATCAGTTGCTCATTTGATTATATGAAAATCTCTTAAATGGAAACTATGTGATTAGGGTCCTAAGGAAAGCATAAAAATCTGAAGCACCCATGGTATAGTGCTCATAATAAAAACTGCCTGAATCTGGGACCAGGGAAGGTTATATCTCGATTCTCAGACCCAGAGCTGTCTGAGAAACAGATCAACAATACTCAAAAATTATAAATGTGTATAGAAAAATTTAAAGAAAACAAACCCTGAATTTTAAATTATTTCTAGGAAAGAATGTGATTATTTACAAATAGCTTCATTGATACTATCACATTCGGGACTATAGAAAAAAAGTTTCAACTTGGAAGCAATATGGTTACCATGATGACTCAATGATAGGTCACCACCAATCAATCAATAAACCTCAACATGTTAGGTATTATCTGTGCTCATTCTGCCTGTATTCTACCAGGACCTACCTCTTCCTTAATTCAAGTACTCATTACACACTGTGATGCCTCCAACTCTGTGTTCTTCCAGTAGTCAAATGTATTGACATCCTAATCTACGAAGGGCGTAACTGTATATTCAATATATAATTTATATATTGCTTCATAAACATTAAATTAGCCCTAACCGGTTTGGCTCAGTGGATAGCGAGTTGGCCTGAAGGGTCCCAGGTTCGATTCCGGTCAAGGGCATGTACCTTGGTTGCAGGCACATCCCCAGTTGGGGGTGTGCAGGAGGCAGCTGATCGATGTTTCTGATTCTCTATCCCTCCCCCTTCCTCTCTGTAAAAATCAATAAAAATATATGTTAAAAAAATTAAATTACATTTTTGTACACCTGAAGACTTATTTTAACTCTCACACTCAAAGCTATTGTGTTTACAGGTTGTAAAAGAAGTATAATCCTAAATCAGTTCTCAAGGAGCTACAAGATAGAGTTATGATTAGTATTTCGTGGTATATAAATTATATAAGAGCTCAAAGGCAGAGGCAGGCAATTTCCTGGGAAGGTCTAGGAAATATTTTGTGGAAGAGGCAGGACTTGAAACATGAACAAGCAAAAGGCAGTGAAGAAATTCAGCAAGTCAGGCTTAGAAAGTCTGATTTTTGAGAAGGGAGAATAAAGAGAAGTCATGAGTCAATTAAAATGAACAGAAAATAAGTTTTAGTCAGAGTGGCCAAATCATGGAGGTTAAGGGAGGGAACCACTCAAGAAAGCAGTACAGTGGACAATGTCAAGGACAACGAGGATGGAGACAACCCCACTGGTCTGAGAAAAGTCATTACTGAGAGACCAGGTTTGAAAGAATGATGAGAGCCACATGGGGAAAAAAGAAGACGCTACTTGTGGGAAACCGGTACAGAAAGACAGAAAGGGGACCAGAACTTGGTGTGATCAGGAGAAAAAATCTGAGCATGTTGGAAACCTCAGAGGAAAGACAGTGATAGTACTTGGAGATTCTGAGGAGGAAAGAGATGAATGGATGTGACCACAAGATTAATTTGGACGAGTTATTTTGGAAAAAAGGACCCTGTCCTCTTAGAATGTCACCCCTTTTTCCTAATAGCTGTTTTTGACAGTAATCTACCTATGGCAATCACAAATAATGATATTCATTTGCAAGAAGGCCCACTAGCACCATTTGAATTCTTGCAGAAAGAAGACAAGATTGGTCAGCCCAGGACATGGTGTGGGTTCACATGGAGATTCAGGTTCATCAGAATCTGGTTCCAAAATGAAACAGATCTATGCTAAGCAATGTAATACAATTTCTTAAAATTCAGTTCAGGGTATAACTAATTATCTAGAGGAAATACATCTTATAATTTAATAACTTATCTTTTTGTCTCCACATATTAACAAATTCACATTTTACCTTTTCATGGAATTCTCAAACTGGTTCATAGCTATGTCAGATTTCATCTTCAACTCATTCCTCTCCACGATTACTTTCTCCAGTTCATTTTTCAATCTGCAGTTTTCTTGCAAAACCTCTGAAATGTGGGAATCAGAGAAAGTATGTGGTTGGTAAAGCTTGCCATCCAGGGTTCCAGGGAAGGAGTTGGCACTTCCTTTACCTGCGTGCGAAACTTCCTTCTTTACCCTTTTTGCAGTCATTTCCTCCCTCCCCTTGGAGTGCTGACTGGATAGCATCATTCTTCTCTCCTTCTGAAGCTTCTCCACAGTTTTCGAAAGGTCTTGTATTTCTCTCCCCTTTGCCGCCAGCTCCTCATTGAGTCTTGCCAGTTTAGCTTTAGCATGAGCCTGTTCCACCTGGAATTCGATAGACTGGAAATCTTTATCATCTCTATTTTTCTTGAGTTCTAACTCAGCATTCTGTTGTTTAAACGTGTCTATTTCAGCTTCAAGGTTTCTTACAGTGATTTCATGGGCTTCCTTAATGTCGTGAAGTTCTTTCTCCAGTGCTTTAACCCTGGAGGAGTTGTCATGTTGGTTCTGGGATGCTGCCTTCAATTTGTGGGCAAGCAGCTGCTCCTGTTCCTCTAGTCTCTGTTCATACTGAATCTGAAGAAAAGAATCCATGTAATGTCAAACCACTGCTAAATATTTCATTAGTTACTGAAGCCCTGTATCCTACCAGGACCTACCAATTCTTTTATACAGGCACTCACTGATGCCTCCAACTCGGTGTTCCTTGAGTCAAATGCATTGAAGTCCTAATCTTTGAAGGGCATAACATTATATAGTCTCAAAATATGTTACACAATTTCAGAATTAATGTTGCTTTATAAACATTAACTTACACATGTTTTTGTATCCCCAGTGCTTATATTAAATCTTACAATCAAAGCTATTATTGTATACCCTTCTTTATGCAAATTGACAAACTATATACTCTTTGAGGATAAACAGGAAAAGCGATTGGGGATACTGAAGTCTTTAAGGTATAGAACATTTTCAGCTTCCTAATAGCAATTTAGAAATCTCATATGGAGTTAAGTAAGTTAGGTTAAAATTTGTATCCTGGAGATTTTTATTATAAATGAAATAACCTTAATAGTTTACCCTGTGGAAAGAGGCACTGATAGTGTTTGCTCATTCATTCAATGAATATTTAGTTTGCTATCACTGCTTGCCAAGCACTGGGCCAGATGCTAGGAATAGAGAAACTCAGTTCTTGATTTCAAAAAGTTCACAGCCTGGTGAGGAGAGTGACATGGCAACAGTTCCGATGTCCTATGACCCCTGTAGCAATGGGCCTTTGAACATGCTAATTTCAGTGGAAATATTTTCAAGCATAGCAATTAAAATATTTTATACTGAATATATATCAGAGATGCTTTATTCTGCCTTTTCATGACTAATTTACACTAACTCTAGTATCACTGAGAGGGGCTCATGTAAAGATTATCCTGTGCTTGATTATTTCACGTTTGAAATAAGTTACTGAAGGGGGACAAAAAGGTAGGATGAATCTAGGTTGCTTTTGCAGCTGACACTCAAGGTAAAGGTTTTGTGAGAAAGGATGTTTAGAGCTATTTATTGCTAAGATGAGACCTAAGAAGTGTCTGTGCCCTGGTCCATCTCTGAGTCCCATCTTTATGGCACTTACCTTCATTTTCTGAAACTCTTGTTCCATGGTACGAAGGCTTCTCTTTGCTTCTTCATCTTTGCCCTCCAGATCGGCTTCTAGTTTTTTAATTCTTTTTTCCATAAATTCCACTGTGTTTCTATCTACTGTATCACCGGCTGCTGATGCAGCCAATATTAAAGCAGGTAAAGAATTAGGATATCTTCTCTTTAGAATTCCTTCCATTTCCTTAACCTAGTAAAATATTTTTGTATATATGTAAGTTTGCAAATATATAACTAAGCAGTTTAATATAGATTATGCTATATCAGTTATGTCTAGATTTCAGAGATACTTATATCATATCTCACGACTGAACTGAATGCACAGAAGCACAAATTAATTTCAAATTTTACATCCTTAGATTGATTAAAAAATCTTACAGTATAATATCTAATTAATTACTGGTGAATTTACAGAAATCCTCTCATATTCATTTGAAACAGATTTTGGGACTATTATACTATTAATAATCAGTCTTTTTGAGGACAAAGAAAGCTCTTTTCCCGCCTTTTTTCTACAGATCTCCTCTAATGGTAGTTATGCTGTCTACTGACTGAAATATTACTTATATGCTCATGAATGTGCAAACTTATTGCAATAAGCATACCCCTTCCTGCAAGAATCTCCATCCTACCCTAACCCCCTCCAAATGAAGTATAACCTATTTTAAAATGACTTCAATTAGGAAGAAGAATTAGGTGACAAAAATGTTCATTTAAAAATGTTCATATAAAAACAACAACATATTATATGGTCTTCCTGGAGAAGAGAATGGCACCAGGGTGCACAGAAATTAGAGTTTGATTTTATATATTCATATGTGTGTATGCCTTCTTTTGTTAACGGTATTATGGTTAAGATATCTTTGGAAAACATATACTAAAACAATATTCTTTTAACAGTTTCCAGTCTCTGAGTATGCAATCAAATAAATAAATAGCACCTAAGAGGCAGTCTGTGCAGCTACAGCACATTTGCTGTTAAGACTGTGCCTCTAGCTTTATAACCTGTGTCAACTCAAAACCTCTGCTGCTTCACTGGCAAAATGGGGATGATAATACCAATTTCATGGCGTTGATACAACTAAGTGAGGAACAAATGACGTTTATTTTGGTAACGGGCTTAGGAGAGTGCCCACCATCTAGGGAGGCTTGATATTACTGTCTTTTATTTTGATCTGGTCTCAAAAACTACCTCCCTTAAGGTAAGATGGGTTGCTGGTGTTCAACATCCTGTTTATAAATTGAATATTGAAGTGTCACATCATTTGCAAAGTTAACAACAGATATTTCCGTTCATAAAAACTGCTTGCACAGTCACAGATGTACCATAAACTGGGATGTATCCAGAGATAAATATTGGTAACTTATTTGTCTACAAAATTGTCAAAGCTTTCCTTCCTCTGGTATTTAAAACCTAGTCATTTCCATTAGATGTAACCATATAAGGGTATATACATATACACCAAATGTATTAAAAAGAAAAGATCTAACTTTTGTTTTAACATATTTAATAATGCATTCCTTTAAAATTTTAAGAAATATTTTCAATCTGATTTTGATATCTTGAAATGTATATTTTTACCTTCTTTAATTTTGCTTTTTAATATTATTCTTTAATCACTGATACTAGTGTGGCTGCCATACAAAGTAAAAATTTTTTACAAATTTCTCACTGGAATATCTATTAAATAAAAGTATGAACAAATGCATATAATTTGATTTTCACTATAATATGCATTTAATTAGCTCCATTTTTACTTATGTGCTATTTAGAAAAGGAGATATATTATTCTGTAATTAAGCTATTTCAGAATATATGGCTCTAAAATGAGCCTGAATATATATAATATACCTTGATTATAAAATAAGTATTAAGGTTTAACATCATTAAGATAGAAATGTTCATGGGAATAGAATTAATAAGATCTAAAATGTACATGCAGCCAACTATACAAAATACTACTAATGACAATATTTTAGAAAGATAAAATCGAAGATGATACTAATACATTTTTAATGAAAGTGTTAATAAAAGAGGAAGGTTATGGGGGGAAAAAGGGACATATGTAATACTTTCAACAAAGATTTTTTAAAAAAGAGGGAGGTTACTTTTGTAAAGCATATTTCTGGTCATTATCACCATTTCACATCTTATTTTGCTATTAGGCATGCTTAATATTTTTCTCACACCTTCAGTTCTATATTTCTTTTTACAATAAATGTATCTATTAGAGAGGTATTTTCTTTGGTTTTGTTTCTCTCACAAATCTGGATGGCTAATCTAAATCTAAGCACTGAAAAAGAGCCCAGCAATCCTGGTTACTTCAGAATATTTCTAGCTCTTCAGATCACCTTTGTGGTTCCTTTCCGGGAACTGAATCACACTCCAAGTCATACCTTTTAATATAAGAACAGGGCCTATAAAAGTAACAGAGGTAACTTTTTGCTAGTTTTCCTTCTTCTCATAAAACTGAAATAATATTCAGCTTAGTGATGACCTCACAGTTTGGGGTTTGTGATGGAATAATAGCCATACATTTAAGTGTCATTACTTGACTGAAGACTCATGCTCTCCATCAACAGGGCTGGAATACCTTATTTTAATATTTAGGTATGAATAGAAAAAACTAATTATAGAAAGTTTAAAAACAGAAGGAAGACGTTAATAAATATTCCACCCCACAAAACTACTTCAATTAAAAAAATCTTTATCATAATAAAAGTCACTATATGATTTTTGAAAAAGGTCCCCCAGTTACACTAACTATGAAATGAGTATTTTTAAGCCTAAATAATGAGTAAGAGCTCAAAATTATCACCAGCTCTTTGGGTGCTGAATGTTCTGTTTCCAGGGAGTCTGGTAATGCTTCCCAGCATTACCAACATGTTCCCAGCTCTACACCGAGTTTCTAAATTCTGCTTCCTCTTCCTTCATGTCTAATAGAGCTGATGTAAAATAACCTGTCCTCAATAGGTCTACCATCCAATGAGGCACACAAGTTTAACTCTTTATGCATAAACTATAGATTATATAAAATGATGTTGTTTACTATTTTTATTAATATTATTTTAAATATGTATATCAAGTAGGGACAGTTTTATATTACTACATCTTATAGAAACTGAAACAAGAAAAAACACAATAGACTCTACATATACCTTAATGAAAATTTACCCTGAACACATACTTGTCGCTCTAGGTCCTGAATTTTTTTGGCATCAGCTGCTTTATCTTTTAAATGTGTCTTCTTCTGAAGAGATGGATTTCCAAATTCAGCTTTCAGTTTCTCAGCCTATCAATAAGTAAAAACATGTAAAGAAGCATATTTAAAACACACCCGGGAAACACAAGGAGGAAAGCACAATGGAGTTTATTCATTCGTTTATTAATTTCCAGGCATGGCTCTGTGCTGGCCAGGTGGGGGTGCACAAGCCAAACCAGGTCCCTGCTTTCTTGGTGCTTATGCTCTAGTGGAAGGAGAGAGTTGATAAGCTAATAAAGTAAATTAATACCAAAATAACCTCAGAAAGTGCCTTGAAGGAAAAAAAAAAAAGAGTGAAGGAATGGAGGAATGGGAAGAAAGGGTCAGAGAGGGCAAGGTTGGCAGCTACATTAGATAAGGTGGTCAGGAAAGGTCTTTCTGGGGAGTAGAAATTTGAGCTGCGACCTGAACAAGGAGAGACAAAGGAAAACCAAGGACAGAGTAATCTAGGTGAAGGCAACAAGTGGTGTGAGCTTGGCATGTTCAAGAATCAGTGAGTGCTGTGGTGTGGCTGAGGGAGAGTGGTTTGTGGAAGTGTGGCTCGGATGAGGCTGGAGAGCAGGCAGAGTGCAGACCACGTGGGAACTTGACAGGTCGTGATAAGGAGCTTGGATCTATTTGCAGAATAATCTAAACTAGACTACACATCTAAAAGCAAACCCAAACCAGTTATTTTAAGGATTTAGAGTATTAATGACATAAGGCTAAGAAAAACTGTTGAATGCAATAGGGTGGACCCACAGAAATACACTCTAAATGATCTATTACCTCAAGTTTGAGCCTCTCAATTTCTTCATTTGCTTCTTTAAGTCGAACTGCATCTTTATCCAGAAGTTCCTGATTTTCCACATACCACTGTATTCTTTTTTGCAAACGACTAATTTCTTGTTTATGTGTTTCTTCTAAAATTTTTATTTCATATAATTTTTCACCTATAGGATAAAATAACTCAATAACTACTTTTTCAAAATAGGAAAATTAAAGATTTTAAATGAAAAACAATGCCTAACTAATGAAAGCATTATGAAAAAATAAGAGGCAAAAACAACTGATGAGATGCAAGGTAGTGTCTAATTTAACTTATTAATAAAGGGAGATGAAAACTGTTCTTAATCTTAAATCCTCAAACTGAGCAAAGTTATCTATGTAGACATTTTTGATACATCAATTATCTTCCCACTGACTTTCATTATAAAAGTAAACTTGTGCCCTGACCGGTTTGGCTCAAGTGGATAGAGCGTCGGCCTGGGGACTGAAGGGTCCCAGGTTCGATTCTGTTCAAGGGCATGTACCTTGGTTGCGGGCACATCCCCAGTAGAGTGTGCAGGAAGCAGCTGAATCGATGTTTCTAACTTTCTATCCCTCTCCTTCTCCCTTCCTCTCTGTAAAAAATCAATAAAATATATTTTTAAAAAAATATATTTTAAAAAAAGTAAACCTGTTTCCATGGAAAAATAAATATTGGATTCAAGATATAATAGAGTATTCCTATAATTATTTAAAAAGTAACAATAGCAAAAATTAGTAGATGCTTACCATACATGTTTTTAACACAACTTATATGATGGCTTTCATTCTTATTCTCTTCTTACAGATGAGGAAAATAAGTATAATTTCCTTACAAACAGGTAAGTGACTTTTATTGTATATATCTTATACTGAGATCATAATATTGCAGAGGAAATATCTTTACTTTGGCAAACAAGAACTTCTGATGTACCTTTCTGACCCTATGTTCTGCCATCCAACCCACAAGTGCACTCAGCATCATGCTCATGAAACACTGGAACAGCAGCCTGTTCTTCACTTCTGAATCTTACCCTCTGCCAGGACCCAGCTCAAATGCCACACCTCCCCGAAACTCTTACTTAGCACCCTGACTCATACTTATTTGTAATTGTTTCATAGTAAACTTTTTTTTGCATTCTTCTCTTACTTTCTCTTCTTTTCCCTGGTAGAGAATGCCATATTTATCCTTGTGTTTTCTACAAACACAGTGCAGTGTTATTTGTTCTTTGGCAAATACCTGAGAGCCTATTTTAGACCCGGGGATAAAAAGGCAGACCAGACCCTCAGAAAGGTTACAATCTAGCTGGGATGATAAATGTAAACAACTAATGCTGCAAATTAAAAATAGACCTTGATTTTCTTTGATCTTATCATTATCCCTGATAAAGCCAATCAAATACTCATACCTATTACTAATTAAAAAAAAGTTTCTAACATTACACGTATTTCAAGGAATAGCATTTTGATTATACTGTCCAAATGCTATTACTTAAATTCTCGATTAAACAGCTATGAGTATAAAGGTGAACTTTTTTAGCTCAGTGTTACCTGTGACATAAGCAACCTGATCTCTGGCATGGTCTCGGTCTTTCTTCATTTTTTCCAAGTCTACTTCAAGAGCTTGTTTGTCTTGTTTCAGTCTTTTGATGTCTTCCAATAAACTGTTTTTTTCTTTCTTGATATTCATAGAAATACCAAAGCAAATTATTTTTAAACCAACATAAATTGTAGCATAGTTTCTTTCACACAATCTATTACAAATACTGCTAATTATTTTTTCCTAAATTTTAGCTCTGATTTTATCACACACACACACCCCAAATTATTAATAGCTCCCCACAGCCTACTAGAATCAGCTCTAATCATCTACTCAGTACAGCCTGAAAGACCTTCTCATCTACTGTTCTAACTTCTGGATACTGCAATAACCTGCCTCTTCCACTCTCAGCATCCATAGTCTAGTCTCCTCACAGCAGCCAGAGGATTGCTTTAGAGAGTCAGTTAATATCACTCCTTTGTTTGAAACTCTCTGGCTGCCATCCTCCAAGGACTCAAAGTCCTTACCATGACCTTCAATGTCACATATACAGCAGCCTTGCTCACATTTCTGACTGCACCTACTACAATCTGTCCCCTCCCACTCCATTCCCCCGAGACCTCCTAGTTCTTTGAACACGCCCAGCACACTCCTACTCCAATGTGTTTGCACTTACTATTTCCTGTGCCCCCAGATATCAGGTGGCTTGCTCCTTCGCTTTTCAGGAATTCTGTTCAAATGAAGCCCCAGGAAGACCTTCCCTGATCACTCTCTAAAATAGCAACCCCCATCCTGGCTCCCAGGTATAATGCTTTATTTTCTTCTAACAACACTCATCACCACCTGATATATGCTTGGCACATCAAACAAACGTGGAATGAATTCTCAATATGCCCTACATTCCACACTCTTCTCAATGGCCCCCATCCTGCTGCTTGACAAAATGATACTTCCCCTTCAAAGCTTAGTTCAGATGGGACTATTCCTGATTATTCCCTCCTTTGTGCCCCCACAAACTTTCACTCTACCTCTAGTATAGCATTTGTTCCTTTCTGTTTGTGTACATGCCCTTTCTCTTTATTAGGCTGAAAGCTCTCTGGGGACCCAGACTGATTTATTACTACCTGTTTACTTTATGGGGCTAAGCACATGGCAGATAATAAATGTACACGGAATTGAATTCTTGGGCTCATGGTAGTACACTTGATATAGTTAAGTCTCAAAATAAAAATTCTTACAAATTATACTTCCTTACAATTTAAAATCTAGTCTTATATATGATCTTGGTTTCTATCTGCATCACAGACTTAACTGAATCATTTCATTGTTTCATCTTCTGTAGATGTCTTTTCAGGAGAGCAACGAGTTTTTGAATGCTCAAGTATCTTTCTACAAATACCCTTTGTTTTGTTTAATTAATTCAGCCAATTTAGAAATGTTCTCTTGTAGTGTCTACTTCATAGCATTATAGAATTTTAGAATTCAAAGGAACTTTAAACATCTTAAGTTCAAACATGCAATCACTGCTTAAATGGATGTCCATTTTATGCTTGCATCTGTCCAGGGACTGAGACTTCCCACCAGTAAGAAGGCCAGTATGCCCATGTCAATCCAAGTACTTCCCCTCCCTTGTACTGGGAGACATCCAGATAGGGCCTCTGCCTGCCTCTCTGGCCTTACCTTCCACCACTTTCGTCCTGACTCACCCACTTCTGCCTCAGAGGCCTCTGCTTCTGGAAGGTAAGCCATTTTTTATTTAGGGCTTGTGCTTTCCCCGTGGCTAGAAGGATTGATCTTTGCAGTTAGCTGCTGCTTCTCTTTAGCTCTCAACTCAGACATCCCTTTCTCAGAGAGTGCCTCCTCAACCACCCAATTGGATACTGCCTTCCCCCACCCCCCCCACCATTATTCTCTACACTAGAGGCCTGACGCACGGATTCGTGCACATTGAAAGGAAATTAATTAGAAGGTGGCTGGCAGTGGGACTGGGCAAGATGGACCGCACATGCCCTCAAGCCAACCTCCCTTGGTCCCTCCCCAGCCAGCCGCACCTGGGGCAGCACCAGGGCTTGAAAGGCGTCTGTGGAGTGAGCAGGGTCCCTTTGGCAGGGGAGGTCCCTCGGCTCAAAACTGGCAGTCCAACATCCCCCTGAGGGGTCCCGGAGTACGAGAGGGCACTCTGCAAAGTTGCTGTTGCTCGGCAGCTTCTGCATTAAGCGTCTGCCCCCTGGTGGTCGGTATGCGGCATATCTACCAGTCAGATGGTTGGATGGTCACTTAGGCTTTTACATATATAGATTTACTTTCTTCAAAGAATTGACCACGACCACTCTGTGCAGTTATTTCATTGGTTTACTTACTATCTGTCTTTCCCACTAGAATATATGTTCCTAATGAGCAAGGTCCATGCCTACCCTGTTTTATCTATTGTTTTTCCAAGGCCAGTGTGAGTGCTTGGCATCTGGCAGGTGCTTGATAAAGACTGATGGAATGAATGACCTGTGGTCAGCCTCATTCTCCTCCCCACCCTGGGTACTAAAAGGAAAGGGCTCAGAACCTTTGTTATTATGTATCCATCCATAGTTTATAAAGAACCAACTCACATGTTAAGACTAAACCAATTAGTATTTTTAAGATACAAATTAGACTGTACACAAGTATACTTGATATGAATATCATTATATTACAGATTTATCCCAGTAGGAATAATGTTTGCTCTAAAACTATTTAAACACAGAATACCAAAGGGAATAAAAATAAAGGTGTATTTACATCCCACCTTTTGGTATTTGTACAAGTAAATCCCCAAAGAATTTTTACCTTAAACTAACACTTTTCTTTTTTTTCTCTTAAAATTTCTTTTACAGTTTTCTCTGCCTTTGGTAGTTTCACCATAATGGGCCTAGATATAGATTTTTACTTATTTGTCCTAAGTAGGACTCACTGTGCTTCCTGAATTTGAGAATTCATCTCTTTTATAATTTCTAGAAAATGTTCAGCCATTACCTTTTAAAAATATTACTCTAACATCTCATATTTCTGATAATCTCCATTTCTCTATTTTTCTGTGTCTCATTCTAAGTTCTTTAGATATATCATCTAGTTTACTATTTTTTCCACAGTTGTATATGATTATTTAACGTCTCACTTATTTTTTAGTTTTCAGGAAGATATTTTATTTCAAAAGTTGTTTATTTTACTCTGAATTTGCCTAGTCTGTTTCCTTTTTTTGCTCATAGTTTATTTATTTAGTATATTTAATAATTTTAAGGCTATTTATTTTATAGTCTATTCAGTAATTCTGTTGGGGTGCTAATCCTGCTGTTTATTAAATCGTCCCATGCCTGCTCATTGTGGATTGCTTCTTTGGGTTTTGTATTTTTGCACTGTGAGCACACTGTCAGCGGGATTTTATCTGTAGGAATACTGTGTGAGCTCGGTAAGGCTGTATACCTCTAAGAGTTGTTTTGCTTTGTTTCTTCTAACACATTAGGGATCATCACTGACTCAGGACCACAGTTTATTTTTCTGCTGTTTGAGCATGACTATTCCCTGCAGATAATGTCAATTCATAAACTAAAACACAAATGAAGGCAGAAGAAATGATATATACACTGAAGAACCAGGAAAGCACAGGCATCAAGCAGATGAGACTTTTCCGCCTTCTCTATCTGGAGATCAAGTGAAGACAGAAAAGCTTACTCAACATCTCAGCCACCTTATGAAGGTGGGTGGATTTTCTCCTAGTGCACTGTTTCACTGAAGGATGTAGCCGCCTGATGTCCTGGTATCTTGTCTCTATCTAATAGTTATTCTGTACATACATGCATCTGAAGAAAGTTCTCTAATGGATTCATATTTGCAGTTGCATTTTATATACTACAAAAACCTGTTAAACATCAATTACTAAACTACTAGAGGCCTGATGCATGAAACTTGTGCAAGAGTAGGCCTTCTTTCCCCTGGCTGCCAGCACTGGCTTCCCTCGCAGCCCCGGCTTTGCCTGGAAGGCCATCTGGTCTAATTAGCATGTGATGCTTTTATTATGGTATATGTTTAAATTTCTATGTAACCATAACCTCAATTTATATAATAAATTTCTGATTAAAATGTGATATGTAATTGGAATTTTTCTAGTTTTCATAATCCTTCAAATAGAGTGGAAGGGCTCTTTAGTTTAGTACTATGGTTCTTATGGGGAGAATTAACTGTCCTCCCACAGGGAGTGTTTGAAAACATGGCAGTGGTTTTGATTCTTACAATGATTGGTGGGTGCACTGCAGACAGAACTTATAAAAATTATGTAATACATGACATTATTCTGCTTAAAATAGAATTAACCTGCCCCAAGGGTCTCCCATTGATAAATACTGCTCCATAAAATTCTAGGCCATTTTCTTTATAATATTACAATACAATTAATAAAAATAAAGAAAAAATAGGGAGTAACTATTCCATTTTACGTTTGTGGTAGGTATGTCAGACACAAATCTTTATAGATATAGTCTCTGCCCCCTATAAGTCCACTTAAAAAGTCAACTATGTTTTTAAGGTGAACAATCATCTTCAAATTATTTTCCTATTTAAGCTGTACATTTTCCATGAGGAATCTGTTTGAAATAATGTATGCATACACTAACTAAGGTTAAGCCTCTAACATGGATCCATATAATAAATGCCTAAAGAGAGGCTGTTATAAAGAGGATGCCATCTATAAAGCCAGAATTACATTGTTTCCTCTACATTAAGGTTACATGTATGTGCTAAATGCTAATCTTTGATATTTTTTAATTTTTAAGTGGTATGAAATTTATAAAAGGATCTTATTCATTCATAAATTACAAAGATTTTTATACATATGCTAATTTTTAAAATAATATTTACTATTGTTAATAGTCAAAATCCTTATTCTACTTACCTGTGCCACGCGTAGTTCTGTTAACAGATCTGTAAAATTCTGGTTTCTGGTGGGCTCTGAATCTTCAACTACCTGAGACAGGAAACGATTTCTTTGCATCTGTTCTCTGATTTATTTTGAAAGTAAAAATATTTTTTTACAAGGTATTCTTTTCAATGCAAAATTTTCAATTTTTAAAAATTAAAAACTTTAATGGATGCTGGAACTATGTGAGTCACTGAAGATAACTAAAAATAGAACTATAAAATTCTTTCCTCTCAATTCTCAAAGAAGAAATCAATGTCACAGAAAGATGTGCTGCATATTTCCTGTGGTGCTGTGTACTCCGTCACATCATTCTAGACTCCTTTCTGAGAAACACAAATTGCCAATCATACACATGGCAACTAACAAACCCAAACAGTCTACTATTTTTACCTTAGGCTCAATTTTTCTGTCTGCTTTTTTTTTCTCCAGAGACATTATATAAGAAGTTTAAGAATCCATATATGATGATCTAACCCTAATGTACAAAATAAACCGTTTATTTCATTATGAAAGTTCATTTAGAGTTTCAGTTTTGGATCCTGGAATAGCTCTCTTTTAATAGCCAGGTAGTATATGATCTAATATTTTTAAATACTTTATTGAAATATCTGTGAAGAAAGCAGATGTAAAGCTTTCATGCATCAGAACTGTGCAGATTATTACCCTTGGGGTGGAGTCACACTTACCTGTGAAAAGGAGAGTTGTTGTTTTTCTAATTTACAAAAAAGTGGCCTTGCTTGCCAACCTCTATACCTTCTAGCTTTGTCTGTCTATTAGAAGGTGCACTTTTTCTATTTCCCATGAAAGATCAGTATAAGCCAGTGGTCGGCAAACTGTGGCCCCTTGAGTGTGGCTCTTCCACAAAATACCACGTGCGGGCGCGCACGTTCAGTGTGATTGAAACTTCATGGCCACACTCAAGGGGCCAAAGAGCCGCATGTGGCTCGCGAGCCGCAGTTCGCCGACCACTGGTATAAGCTATCAGCAGCCCTGCCTCTTATACCCTAGATCAGCGGTTCTCAACCTGTGGGTTTCGACCCCTTTGGGGGTCGAACGACCCTTTCAAAGGGGTCGCCTAAATACATCCTGCATATCAGATATTTACAATTCATAACAGTAGCAAAATTACAGTTATGAAGTAGCAACGAAAATAATTTTATGGTTGGGGGTCACCACAACATGAGGAATTGTATTAAAGGGTTGCAGCATTAGGAAGGTTGAGAACCACTGCCCTAGATCAAGCATGACAAACTCGGGGGCCGCATGCCTCGTTTATTTGGCCTGTGTTAGCCTTTAAGTTTGACGTGCTTGCCCTAGGTCAGTGGTTGGCAAACTGGCCCCTTGAGTGTGGTTCTTCCACAAAATACCACGTGCGGGCGCGCACGGACAGTGCGATTGAAACTTTGTGGCCCATGCTATAGGGCCAAAGAGCCACATGTGGCTCGTGAGCCGATGTTTGCCGACCACTGCCCTAGGTTATCTCACAGCAACAAAAAAGGAGCCGGAAGTATGAATAAACACAGCATTCACGACATGCACAGCCACAGAAGCTTCTTCTGAGAGCAGTCCTGAGTTAGGTGTTTATGTGAAATGATGCACAACTGGTAGTCATCTCCTAAAGGCAGATAGTGTCCTAGCATGCGCATGTGTATGGATTCAGCTTTTTCACTCAGTATGTGAAAGCTGGATGTAGTAACATCCCAAAGACCTGATATATCTTCCTAAGTAGGTGCTCGTGCTCCATCAGCTCACCATGGTTAGTATTGGTCGATAACTCAAGGTTCTCCTTCTCCGGAGAAATGCCTCAGGTAAACAGCAACTCCTCCCCTTGGTCCCGAGCGGCGGTCGCCAACCGGTGGTCCATGAGGTCTGAAAGGTTGGCGACCGCTGGTCCAGAGGATATCTCTCAACCGCTTCCTGGGCACCTCTTGGCCAGTGACAGACTGGCTTGGGGTACAAAAGGCTTTCCTCTCTTGCTTCAAATGGGGACCAACTATGTGGTGCAACCTGTTCTCCCAAGCTTCCAGGTGAGAGCAGAATGAAGGCACTCTCAGCTGAGAACACACGCTTACTTACCTTCCCTCCCCTGCCCACCCCTCATCTTGCTTCTCTTGATCCTTTTCTCCTGAGTTATCCCTAGGAATCACCTCCACAAAGACCTCCATCTAAGACTCTACTTATATGGAACCTGATCTAGGACAGTAAGGGATATTGTATGATTTCTGTTTTGCATTATTATGAAAGGCATTATTACTACTATCATTACATAAGCATTTCAGGCTTCATGATCGATCAAGAGGAATATTATATGTTGAGTTTTCTGAAGGTGATCCCAAACTCAAATATAAATATGCTGAATACTTATAGTATGTATTTCTCATCTAATACCAAAAGAAAAATCTGTTAAATATTCAAAATATGAAAGTTATGAAACTGTAAATCAGTGTATAGAAGTTTTTCATTTCTAAGTATAACTAAATGTATTTTTAATATAACAATAAAGTGCTTAGAAATAGTCTAAGTATTTTATTTTAAGAACTTAAAAGGGACTTACTTTAAGGAAGCTAACTCACTGAATAAACTCTGGTTTTCCTTGAACATTCGTTCCTCATTTTTCTTGTTTTGTTCTTGGAGATCTTTCACTTGATTATACAATCTTTCGTTTTCCTTTTTATAAATAGAAAATTACATTTTAGTTGAAAGTAGTACTTACATAAGTACATATGCTCATAACAGATACACTTTAACCATTTTTAAGGTTTTTAAAAATTTCTTCAGTTTTTGAGTAAGCAAAATCTTTTAAAAATTCTTTATTATCATAGAAGGATAATCTATCTGAAAACATTCTTTCCAAAATGCTTATTTTTTTAAAAAAAGTTGCAGTGATTTCCAAAGCCAAAGCGCCTAAGGTCAGAATGAGATACTACATTTCACAAGAGTAAATGGGTGAGTGACTGCAGGAATAATCGCATTCCAACTCTGTGCTCCAGAGGAAAGTACATAAATATATAAGAACATAAATTTTGTGTTATCATTGTCGGAGGGGATGGTTGGCAAACTTTTAGGTCTGTGAAATCCTCCTAAAAACCCATGCTCTGTACAGTAAGATCAGAATGGCAGGCCAAGGGTTCAGAAACATCTTATTCAAGGGCAATATGTCCTACAAAATCAATCCTATTTTGCCCACCTGGTGTGGCTCAGTGGTTGAACATTAACCTATGAACCAGGAGGTCATGGTCCGATTCCTGTCAGGGTACATGCCCGGGTTGCAGGCTCAATCCCCAGTGAGGGGCATGCAGGAGGCAGCCGATCAATGATTCTCTCTCATCAATGATGTTTCTATCCCTCTCTCCCTCTCCTTTCCTCTCTTTGAAATCAATAAAAATATATTAAAAATCAAACCTATTTCATTTATAGTAACTGTTGTAATCTCCGATGTGGTAATGCTTTTTTTGGGATGTCCCTGGATGATAATGCTTGTTATTGGTAGGCTCAATGTTTAAGTTATGGTTGTCAAAAGAGAAAAAGGTAGTAAGATAGAAGGAGAAGGGGAGGGAAGAGACTAAGATGAAATCTCATGCTGGAGATTACTAAACCTATCCTGGTTGACTGTCAGGTCAACATCACCAAGATTCCATCACATATCACGGATATTTGCCTTCTGTAGGACACATTTTCTCTCATTTAATTCAAAATTTTTTCACTCAACTGATTCACATTTTTCAATTGAATAAACTATTCAATATTATCTACTGAAAAGCTTTATAGAAAATAGGAAAGTTTTTAAGGAACATGACTATTAAGAATAATGATAGGCAACATTCATTGATTGGTTAGTCTGTCCCAGGCACTAAGAAGTTAGTTTGTGCTGTTTTAATTTTATAGCTGCCTTATGAGACAGGTACTATTATCATCATCCCCATTTCACGGATGAGAAAATTGGGTTAGAGAAGTGAAGTCATTTGTCCAAGACTGCACAGCAGGTGGTAGAGCTAAGTCTAAAACCAGATTCTTTGAATTTAGAACTTGTGCTCTTAACCACTCTAATTCTGTCCATGAGAAATGGGCAGACTAGTCAAATTATCACTTCCTCATATTTGCCAGAATTCCCATTACCTGTTAAATGAGCACACACATATTTTAATATTCCTTGTTTTTATAATCAGAGGATCACCAGAACGAACTCACTATGTGTTGAAGAACCACCATACCTGTTGGTATCCTTGAAGAAGTGTCTCTTGTTCTTGTATTTCTTTTTGGATTTGCTTCAATTTTTCTTCAGTGACAGGATCAGTTGTTTCTCCAACATGTAACCACCTTTGTTTTTTGTTTGTTTCTCCAAAGCTGTTTAACTTGAGAAAATGCAGAAATTGTTTTATTTGGGGAAAGAAATGATGAAGTGAGAAGTGAGGAATAACAGTTTTATAACCATGGTGGAATAAACATAACACCAACTACAGTTAAACCGTTAGTATCGCTTTGTGCTGATGGTTCTGAAATGGAAGTAACTCAGAAATGCTACAGAGTGCCATTCTCTTCATTCTGACCTTCTAGAGCAGTTCCTTCTGAACTGTCTTCTTTGAAGGTCACAGTGAACTAAGGCAGCGGTCGCCAACCAGTGGTCCGTGAGGTCCGAAAGGTTGGCAACTGCTGAACTAGGGGATTTAGTTTAAAAAGGACTGCTAAAAGAAGAAAAATATCAGAATGAGCTGATATATGTATTTTGATTCCCCCCCAATGGAGTTGGAATTAGACTCTTGTGTAAGTCGGCACTCTCAGGAACTATGCTCATGTTTTATACAGCAAATACATCAAGCAAACAGCCCGAGGGAACAAAAGGTGCCAATGCATTTAGCAGAGAGTACAAGTTCTTTTTTAATCAATAAAAAAGAATAGAACAATGTGTCTAGTACCTTGGTCTGAAGAATATAATTGTCCTGACTCAATTTGAAGAGTTCCTTTTCCTGTTGCCTTTTTAGTTCTTCCATCTTATTTTCTAACTCTCTCTCTTTTTCTGAGAATGTGACTTTAATTTGCTCAATTACGGCTTGTGCACCCTTCCATTTTTCCTCTGCTTCCTGAACTCTTTTAAACAAAATTAATTCTGTATCCATGCTCCCATCACGGTATCCTGAAGAATCCTTTTAAATAAAAGCATTACTTTGTTATAGATTTACATATAAGATTCAAAGACAGGTGATTTGAAAAAAAAACAAAACCCACAAAGAATAAAATGACAAGGTTAATAATGTTCTGCTAAATAAGAAAAGCAATACCTGTTCAATAAGAGTGAACACTTGAAGCAAAAGAAGTTTCACATATTTAATTACTTATAATTTGGTTTTAATATGATTTTAGAACATAAAAACATAAAGAATATTGTTTTGAAATTTAATACCTACATTTTGAAAATGAATACAGGAACCAGTTTCGGTAGCGTCTTCAGACTTCTTAGGAGTAGCCAGGCAACTTTCAGTTTTGGGAGCTGGTTTACCCAATGCAGCAGGCTTGAGTTTTGTTTCAGATAAGATTTCTAAATATTGAAGACAGTAGATAAAAACACCACAAATGCAAACAATGTTGACTGTGTAATCCAAAAACAATGGATTATGAAAATTCAGTCAAATTGAGCAATTACATAACAATAAGATAAATGAGGATCTTAAAAAGGCTGATGTATAAAACACTAAACTCAGAACTGTTGTCCATAATCAACATTCTACTCAATTTGACACAGAAGGTTAATGGACCTAAGATTCATATCACATGACAAATGGAGCTAAATAAATGTGAGAATGTGGATCGGGATAATACAGGTTTTGCTACTTTTGAATAAAAAAATTTTTTTTAAAGTTCACAGCACTAAGTAAGAATATCTAAACAATTAAGCAAAGAGCAGATGTGAAAAATAAAGAACAGTCTAAAGAAGAAACAAGTTACCAATAGTACCTCACCCAAAGATTTCAATCTTTTTTCCAGGCATACAGAGATTTTCCTTACAGAATAGTAATCATGTTTAACTGGACTGTTGGATTTAGGTTTTCTGGAGAAATTTCTTAAAGCATTTAGTAAAAAATGGTTTGAGTCATTAGAAAAGCAGACATTAATCCTTCCAAATCACTGAAGGCTCATTAATGTGGCAAATGAATAGGTTGTGGTTTGCTGGCCTGGTGATTCTCCCTAGGACAGGGCAGCCAAGAGTGGCAGGTGGATCTTGTTCAAGCTGTAGTCAGTCATTGCTTTTACACCAGAATTCTCCCTAAGTTCTTAATTTTGATTTCGCTAAGTAATTATTTTCCAATGATATGCGAACAGTATTTTCTCTCTTTATACATAAAATAAATGTATCTAGATATAAAATTCAAGCATGAACAGAATTTGGAACCCATGAGCCCTTCTTGAAAGAAAACAATGATTACGAAAATTCAGTCAAATAAGAAACCAATCAAAATAATTCCAAAATAGAGGAGCTATGGCTAAAGGACTAGTGAAAAGCATTCAATCTCTTTAAGAATCAAAACCAAGATCTAAATTTAAAAGCTGAGGGAAATTATAGATGTAGGAGAGAATAAATATATATTCAACAAGAAAAATTAATCCAACAAAAAAATGGGTACGAGGGTGTGAATGGGGATGTAAGAGTTATTACTTTATAGAAGGGAAGACTAGTAATGTATACAATTTAAAAATGCAGTTAAAAAGAACAACATGGTTTCGACAACCTTTGAGGGGTTTTCATAACCTATTTTCTTAAAGCAGTGGTTCTCAACCTTCTGGCCCTTTAAATACAGTTCCTCATGTTGTGACTCAACCATAAATTTATTTTCGTTGCTACTTCATAACTGTAATGTTGCTACTGTTATAAACTGTAATGTAAATATCTGATATGCAGGATGGTCTTAGGCGACCCCTGTGAAAGGGTCGTTCAACCACCAAAGGGGTCGCGACCCACAGGTTGAGTCTTAAAGGGATCTTCCAGGATATAGTATTTCTTAGAATGAATTTTTTTCTTTTTATAGATTTAAGTAAAACCAAATCTCATATTTTATTTAAAAAGAACTTGTAAAGTGTGATCTTATTTTTATAAAATGTTTTGTCCACTTATCCATAAGTCTGCCTCTCTCCTGCCTTCCAACTATTCAAGCTTGTTTCTATCTCTGTAAGTACATACATAGTAAGAAGCATGGGCCAGTTGTTTCTGGCTAAATTACTGCTTTCTTCTTTTTACTTTTCTGGATTTTTTACTTAAATAATGAACAACTATTCCTTTCATGAAGACAGAAGAGTCTTTGATGCATAAAAACATTTAAATATGGGAATTCCTTGGAGATATTGTGGGTTTGGCTCCAGACCACTGTAATAAAGCGAGTATTACAACAAAGTGAGTTGTAACCTGTGTGTTGGTGGAGGGTCTTGCCCTCCATGTGTAAAAAACATACCTCCTGTGAAGCTCAATAAAGCAAAGCGCAATAAAATGAGATATGCCTGTACGAAGTGGTCCTGAAACGGATGGTTGTAAGGAAAGGCAGGGGAAGATACTTTAAGCTAGAAATGATTTTTCCAATGAGGACAGTTCTCTGACAGCTATCACCATATTACAATGATGAAATCAGACACCTACTTAATTTTAACAACAAAGAAAATGTCAAAATGTTTCCAGCTCTATTATTGTTCTACTTTTCCCATTGGAGTCTAAAGGCAGCAGAAATATTGGTGTGACCTGAACATTGCTCTTTATTTTAATAGTTGCATGGGCTCCAAGTTGAAAATTACCCTTTCCAACTGTCAATATAAATGACTACATTAGGAAATAAAGAAGAAGCATTGTGATGTATAAAATATGCAATATGTGATAAATAAAACATCCTGCCTCTCCAAGTCTATACTGAACTAATGTCGAGACAGTCTATCAACCTTTATTTGTAGGTAGCCATTCGCATTTTGAATTTATAGCTCTGGTAAACACTGGCTATTACAGAGCCAACCAGATCAGGAGGTTTGACTTTCCTATCTTATATTCACATCCCATATTTCTGGGTATCATTCAGAAAAACCCAGAAGTAATGATGAAAAACCTTCTATAAATTCAATCTTTCAGAAATGGAATGTGTATCTTAAAGTTAATTCTTTTCTATGAATAAGGAAAGTTCATAGAAGGGGAGAAGGAAACAGGAAAAGTAAAGAACAAGGAAGGTAAAATAATACACTACAGGTGACCCTTGAACAATTCAGGGGTTAGAGGTGCCAACCTTCTATGCAGTCGAAATTCACATGACTTTACTCCCCAAAAGCTTAAGTACAAGTAGACTATTATTGACTGGAAGCCTTACTGATAACATAAACACTCAACACATATTTTGTATGTTATATATAATACGTACTGTATTCTTACAATAAACTATAGAGAAAACAATGTTATTAAGAAAAGCATAATAGCCCCAGCCGGTTTGGCTAGTGGATAGAGTGTCGGCCTGTGAACTAAAAGGTCCCAGATTCGATTCCGGTCAAGGGCACATGCCCGGGTTGTGAGCTCGATCCCCAGTTGGGTCCTTGCAGGAGGCAGCCAATCAATGATTCTCTCTCATCAAGGTTTCTATCTCCTCTCTCTCTTCCTTCCTCTCTGAAATCAATAAAAAAAAAAAATATTCTTAAAAAATCATAAGGAAAATACATGTACAGTGAAAAAATTTCACATGTAAGTGGACCTGCGAAGTTCACACTCACATTCAAGGGTCAACTGTATAAACACAGAACTTTATTATGAAAAGAGTATATGATGATTACCTTTTTTCCTGGCTTGATTTGAGGTGAGAATGGATCTCAAGTTTTTGCTTTTCATCATGTCCTTTGAAGTTTTCTTTTCAAGAGTAGAAGTCTTGCATGGTGAACTGGGTTTTCCATAGCCCGAGCTCCTAACTGACGCGTATACACCACTCTGGGGTTTTCTTTTAGCTAAAGGAGGTGCACTTCTGGCCTTCTTGTATGGTACCTCTTTAGCAATTACAGCCCCTTCTCCAGAACTGAGTTGAGGTCTAAAAGTCTGCATATAACAAGTACAAACTCTTTAGTACTTAAATGAATTTCAACTATAGTTGAAAATGAAGAGTTAACAGATGGCAAAATCATAGTGATTACTAAATAACATAGTTTGCTGAAGGCAAACCACTACATTAAAATTCCCTAAGTCCAAGTCATCAGAATTTTAGTATTTTGCAGCACATCTTTAAAGTTGGGAGTAAAACAAAGCAACATAATACGAAATAAGCCTGCCAGAAAGCAATATGTGTAATTATGAGAATTAACACAGAGGAGGATGAGAAGAACATATTTTGAAATGACAAATTTTATTTTTCCTCCAGATTTCTCAAGATAAAAAAAAATTTAATACACTGCCTAATTCTACACAAAAAATGGGAGATAGTTTATGATAAACACATAATTCCAAATTATAAAATAAAATATTGGGATCATGAAACTGTAAATCAGAGTAGATCAAGGACACAGGAAAAAGAAACAATGATATACAAGTTTCTCAAAGGTTTCTGATAGCATTGATATGAAATGCCAACTTAACCTACTTTTGCAGAACAGACTACTGGAAAGATTGAATGAAAAGCACTAAAATGATGAGTAAACTTTATTCTATTATGCTACTCAAATGCTGAACTATACTTACTAAAAAAAAAAAAATTAAATAAAAGATGGCCTTTAAAAGAAAGCTAATGCATTAGAGGTACTTTGAATTTGGGGACTGCAGGCTGTTGTAATAAATATTGCTCACAAATATCCAGGATCTATGTGGAGGTTGGTAAGTAATCAATCCCACAAACTTAAGAAGTACTTATGTATCAAGAGCACTTATATAATTTTATGTAACTTCATTTATCAATATGTCAAATTAATTTAAATTATAAACACTTACTTTCTTTATTTTGTCTTCCTGAGGTAACACTGAAGGAGCAACAGATAGTTTTTTCCGCAAAATGTCAAGGTACATTTTATCTATACATTCTTCCGTAGTATTTACTCTTGGGCAGCAATTTTCTATACTTTCATTTGTTGTCTTTTGTAAAACCACATTCTCTTCATTTTTGTCAAATAATTGGTTCACATTTTGTGGCTCTTGAGACACATTTGGCTTCATCTTAAGGGTTAAGGGACTTATGACTTCAGTTTCTTTACTATCAGCCTGTTTTTTATAGCTGTAAAACAAAACAGGACACAGAGCACACATACTCTATGACTCCTCAAATATCAGTTTTATTAATACACACAATTTATATATATATATACATATTTAATATGTATAATTATTCAAATTAGGTAATTAATATTAAATACATTATTTACAATTCTGGTCAATAGGACATACTCACATAGTATCGTATAATAGTTTTGAATTTCAAATAATAATGTTAATGCAGTATAAGGGAATACATGAATGACTCTGAGGCCTATTTCAAAGGAAAGCCAAGCCAAACAAGACTAAGATTGCTTTTGTATAAGAAAAAATAAAACATGAACTTTTTATAATATATCGTTTACCTATACCTTATAATTTCAACATGCATTTGTGGCAGAAAAAGCATTTTATATATGTCTAGAAGAAACTAAAGAAGTAATCATAATTTATGCCAATGAGGTATAGAATATAAATATTAAAAGGCATACATTTCATCACAGTATAGGAAAATTTTTAAAGTAAAACAAAGTCACGAGGATTTTGAAATAAAGTCATTTCTGTGGTTTAAAACAGTTAAATGCAATCTAACATTTCAGACCATTTGTTTTAAATAATACAGAAAATATCCCTTAAAATTTATAAATGTTGTTAATGATCAGCATATTATGTGGACTCCAAGAATACGGATATTGTGAGCTCAGCTTCTGGCTGAGCAACGCTCCCCCTGTTGGAGCACACTAACCACCAGGGGGCAGCTCCTGCGTTGAGCATCTGCCCTCTGGTGGTCAGTGCACGTCATAGCAACCAGTCATTCCACCGTTTGGCTGATTTGCATATTACGCTTTTATAATATAGGACTAGAGGCCGATGCACAAAATTTGTGCAAGGGGCTTGGCTCTCGCAGTCGCGGCAGCTTGCTCTCGGCCCTCACATCCACGACGGCTTGCCTTGGCCTTCACAGCTGCTGTGGCTGCCTCAGCCCTCCCAGCCCCAGCTTCACCTGAAAGGTCGTCCAGAAGGTCTTTTGGCTGTCTGGTCTAATTAGCATATTATGCTTTTATTATTATAAACTAGAGGCCCGGTGCACAAAAATTTGTGCACTCGGGGGGGGGGGGGTCCCTCAGCCCGGCCTATGCCCTCTTGCAGTGTGGGACGCCTTGGAGGATATCCACCTGCTGGCTTAGGCCCACTCCCTGGGGAAACGGGACCAAGCTGGCAGTCAGACATCCCTCTGGCAGCCCCGCAGCCTTGGGGGAAGTCCACTTACCAGCAGAAAGCAGACCTAAGCTGCAATCGGACATCCTTAGTGCTGCTGAGAAGGCGGGAGAGGCTCCCACCACCACCACTGTACTGGCAGCCGTCAGCCTGGCTTGTGGCTGAGCAGAGCTCCCCCTGTGGGAGTGCACTGACCGCCAGGGGACAGCTCCTGCATTGAGCATCTGCCCCCTGGTGGTCAGTGTGTGTCATAGTGACCAGTCATTCCCAATCGTTCTGCTGTTAGGGTCAATTTGCATATTACCCTTTTATTATATAGGACAGAGGCCTGGTGCACGGGTGGAGGACGGCTGGTTTGTCCTGAAGGGTGTCCCAGATCAGGGTGCGGGTCCTGCTGGGGTGCCTGGCCAGCCTAGGTGAGGGGCTGATGGCTATTTGCAGGCTGGTCAAGCCCCACCCAGTGGGGACCCTCACCCCATGGAGGTTTGGCCAGCCTGGGTGAGGGGCTGATGGCTGTTTTCAGGCTGGCCACACCCCCTTTAGGGTGGGGGGTCCCCACTGGGGTGCCTGACCAGTCTGGATGAGGGGCTGAGTGCCGTTTTCAGGCTGGCCAAGCCCCCCGGCGATGTAAGCTCCCAGCCTCTCCTTTTTTTCTTTTTATTCTGGGACTTATTTACCTTCTATAATTGAAACTTTGTAGCCTTGAGTGGAGCTCAGAGCCGGCCAGGGCAGGCAGAAAGCTTGGCTTCCTCCATCTCCAGGGGCAACCCAAGCCTCCTGCTTGCTCCAGCTTCATGGCCACGGCCGGCTGAAAGCAGGTATCAGGGGTTTATTTATCTTCTATAATTGAAAGTTTGTTGCCTTGAGTGAAGCTCAGAGCCAGCCGTGGCAGGCGGGAAGCTCGGCTTCCTCCATCATTGGAGCAACCAAGCCTCCTGCTTGCTCCAGACCCGTGGCTGCCAGCCACATTCTTGTTTGGGTTAATTTGCATATGGTCGCTCTGATTGGCTGGTGGACATGGCTTAAGGCATAGCAAAGGTATGGTCAATTTGCATCTTTGTCTTTTATTAGTGTAGACTAGAGGCCCGGTGCATGAAATTCGTGCATGGGGGGGGGGTGGTACCTCAGCCTGGCCTGCACCATCTCCAATCTGGGACCCCTGTCTGACTGCCAGTTTAGGCCCGATCCTTTGGGAGTCGGACATCCCTCTCACAATCCGGGACCGCTAGCTCCTAACCCCTCTGCCTGCCTGCCTGATCACCCCTAACTGCCTCTGCCTGCGGGCCTGATCACCCCTACCTTGCCCCCCTGCTGGCCTGATCAACCCTAACTTGCTCCCCGGCCTGATCGCCCCAACCACCTCTGTCTTGGCTCCTGGCCTAAGCCGCAGTCTGGCCTCCCTCTGCAGGAGGCAACCTGGTGGATCAGGGGAAGGCACTACCCCCATTACACCACTGCTGCTTCCACTGCCGGCCTGAGCCTGGGCCCTTTGCAGTCACCTGAGGCTGCCTGAGCCTCAGCCCTCACAGCCACTGCGGCTTTGTCCGGAAGGTCATCCGGAAGACGTCCGCCCTAATTAGCATATTACCCTTTTATTAGTATAGATGGTAGTTCCTTATTAAGAGCAGAATGATGGCAAATGGCCTAATTAAGGAAAATCCCCATTTGCAAGGTGTGTGCGCGCGCATATGTGCGGGGTCAGGGGGTGGTGTCTTCAAAAGGTCTCTCCAGTGGATTTCAATTTGCTAATGATTACTGTATTTTCCTTTCTGAATGGGAGTACTTGTTGCAGTTCACCATTATATATATCAATGATAGGAGTGAGGCAGTTATAACTTGCCTTTTTAAATCACTGATTATTAGACAATCAGGAGCCACATTCAAACTTGATGGAAAGGACTGCACTTTACCTGGAAATCCTGGCCTTTTTGAGGGATACAGTCCTGAATGGGACTCTGAGCTGACTGCTATGGGAGAGAGCAAAGTGGGTCTGTGTATGAAGAAGAGTGAAATAGAAATTTGGCTACTGGAAGGGTATATTCTGGTTGAGACTGGCTAGATGCCTATCAAGCTCATTTATTTTTCTCTCTGGGTATACAAGCAAATCACATTTCCCAGCCCTCTTGGATCTTGTTAGCTAAATATGCTAGGTCTTATCAATAGAATGTGAGCTAAAGCAGTGTAATACTTTTGTGTTGAGGCATAAATGTATGCGACACCATTCTTTTTCTTTATCAACTGGTTGGATGAGGCCATGATAACTGTAAAACCATGTGTTTATGACAGAAAAGGCCTGAGTCCCTAAATGACTGTGTGTAGCAGAGTCCCACTCTGACCCCACTGACACCAATGAGATTATGATGTGAGCGAGAAATAAATTCTGATGATGCTAAGCTAAAAAATTTCCAGGATTATCTGTTACAGCAACTAGGATTATGTACCCTATAGTTTACTAAAGAATTTTTGGATATGTGTACTAAAGTTTATACTACTAACATTTCTACAATTATTATTATGCCTTTAAGGTGAATGTACTTGTCTTTGACTTTTAAACACAAATGTAATAATCTATATTTTAGAATTCACATTACTAAAATGCCAACAAAGACACAAGATACAGAAAATCTCTTCAGTAACACTAACATATCCCCAAACGGTATTGGTGAGTAAGCACAATATGTCCTTTAAAAATAACTAGCACTGAAGATCAGTGGAAGAATACTAGACTTAGCATGCAAGTAGATGGGTTTTAGTGTAAGTTTCACTGTATCATTTTTGCTCAACTAGTATAAATGTAGAAACAAGGCCAAGAAATCACTGCAAGTGGATTTCCATGACGAGGATGTATTACAAGGGACTCAAAATGTGTCAATTAAAACATAAATGAATGAATGGATGACAGACTTTCAGACATATTTCGTGGACATCACAGATCTGATCATGTAAGTGGTTAAACACGTGGACTTCCTGTGTATCCTTTAAGGTTTAGTGTTCTTACTTATGAAATGAAGATAATAATGGAATAAACTTCATGGAGTTGCTGTAAGATTAAATAAAATAGTGTATGTAAAGAATTTTGCATAGTACTTGGCCCACAGTGAATATATGATAAAAATGCTGGATGTTATCATCATCATCATCCAGTTGTTGTGAGAGCTCCAGGACTGAAGTGACTTTATTCTAGTTTCATCACTTAAATGATGGGGATTAAGGATGCCTGTCCTACTTCTTATAAAACCCCATGAGGCCCTAACCCAGGGGTGGGCAAACTTTTTGACTCGAGGGCCACAATGGGTTCTTAAACTGGACCAGAGGGCCGGAACAAAAGCATGGATGGAGTGTTTGTGTGAACTAATATAAATTCAAAGTAAACATCATTACATAAAAGGGTACGGTCTTTTTTTTTTTTTTTAGTTTTATTCATTTCAAACGGGCCGGATCCGGCCCGCGGGCCGTAGTTTGCCCACGGCTGCCCTAACCAGTTTGGCTTGGTGGATAGAGCGTTGGCCTGCGGACTGAAGGGTCCCAGGTTCGATTCTGGTCAAGGGCACATGCTCAGGTTGCGGCTCGATCCCCAGGGGAGGGGGGGCTGCAGGACCAGGCCAGCAGAGGGGGGCAGTTGGGGGCGACCGGGCCAGCAGTGGGGGCAGTAAGAGGCGACCAGGCCAGTGGGAGGGGGTGTAGTTGGGGATGACCAGGCCAGCAAGGGGGGCAGTTGGGGGCAATCAGGCCAGCACGCAGAGGCAGTGAGGGGTGATCAAGCTGGCAGGGAGGGGCAGTTAGGAGTGACCAGGTAGGCAGGTGAGCAGTTAGAAGCAAGCAGTACCGGATTGGAGAAGGTGCAGGCTGGGCTGAGGGGAACCACCCCCCTGCACGAATCTCATGCACTGGGCCTCTAGTATACAGAATAAAATTCATTTTCCATCCCTTCATTCAAAATCAACTGTCCCTGAGCTATTTAAAGCTGAAGAAATTATATTTTTCAGTAAAAAGCTTTAAGACTACTTAATGGCATTTATCTATTATTTTCTTATTTTAGCACTAGGAGAATTTTGATGAACTAATTGAGTAAAAAGTAATTTAAAAAGAAGAGAGTAGTGGCTCATAGGTAGATACATACAAGTTACACTTTAATCATTCACTAGGAATGATAATATAGAACAAATGATTCCACAATTTTCCAGAGACAAAACAATAAACAATCAAATAACTTGCACAATCCAATGAAAAAAACACATACCTTACAGGTTGTAAATCCAAACCACTGATCCCAAAGGAATCTATTTTGATAGTTTTCATCAGCTCCTCTACTGTGGGCAGATCTAAGAGGGGAAAAAAGTTAAAATAGCAACCAAAAATGTTAGGTCATTTGCTTAATTTTATGTCTCATACCAACAAAATTACTTTTTCTCTGATTGATATAGTTAACAAAATGACTCATACAAGAAACCCATTCTAAACTTCCTTGTACCAAGACAACTTCCTTTGATAGTTATTATTTGAAATATATATAACTATATATTTAATGCATAGGCATACAAGTCTCAAATATATGTATCTGGGTAGAGCCACATACACTTTTATTTGCTAAATATGTATTTAGTTGATCCCTACTGTTCTCTATTTAAAAAATAACTTTAGTATATGTTCATGGAAAAGATTAAAAAATGTGAAAACAATTCAGTAGTTTCTTAATTTGGTCAAAGCAGATTAGAAAGGAAACTGAAATTTTATCCCATGTTCAGCTCAAACTTTACAGTTAAATCACTGATTTCCAGATTTCATTTGAACAAACCCTTTAAATAAATCCAGAGATTGAGAAATAATCACTACAGCAAATTGTGTCTAAATTACACTAAATTGGAAACTGTTCAGAGAGGATCTTAAATAAGATTTTACCAGATTCCGTAGTAGAGATGTTTTTGGAGGACTCTTCATTTTCTTGAGAATGACCTCTCTCTGAGCTCTTGACATTTTCCATGGCAGCAATCTCAATTCTTTGTTCATCAGAATTTCCCAAGGAATGGGCTATATGACAATAAGCCTGATGAAGAGCTTCAATATCACTATTGCTTTGTCCATAAGAAACACCTGTTAAAATTAATGTAATCTCCAGTATAATCCCACAAAACATGAGAAATATATAACACTAATGTCATCCCTTAATCTGTAAAGAATGGTGAACAAGGCATAGGACAACGATGACATTACAGAGTTATTAGTAAGTACAAAATTAGGTAATATATAGGTAATGGCCTACCAGTATAAATCACAGCAGGCTCACTAACTCTTCAGAAAGTTGAGATGTGTCCTGACATGGTAACTATAAAATCTGACTCCACTAGTTAACTGCCCTCTCGTCCCACTACCCTTAATTCAAAATAGTTGAATAAAACTATTCCTAAATTTCCCAAAGTGGCCCAATCATCTCAGGATTTTGTCTTTCCCTTATCAATACCACTCTTTCAGCTTTCCTGTGTCACCAAGCAGTAGTTTGCATTTCTTCAACTGAAATTCACTCTTCTAAATTTGCAATTACATGGGTGTTTGCAATTCAGTGTGTGCCAACTTCCTGCAAAAGCTGCTATAATGAAAAACAATTTCCTAATGGCCAAATCCGGTCATCTTTAGTTCTCAACTCCGTGAGACATCTGACACTGTCCTTTTCCTGGGATATGTCCTGCATCCCTTCTCCTTGTTCTTCCCATCACTTTAATGGCTACTTCTCCATCTTTTATGGTAAAACTAGAGGCCTGATGCACAAAAATTCATGCAAGAGTAAGCCTTCCTTCTCCAACTGCAGGCACCAGCTTCCCTCCAGCACCCGGGACCCGGGCTTCCCTCGTCCGGCCACCGGCAGGCACCGAGACCTGGGCGGCTTTGCTCCGGCCCCGCCAGCAGGCACCCGGAACCTGGGCGGCTTCCCTCCGGCCCTGGCTTCGTCCAGAAGGATGTCCGGAATGAAATCTGGTCTAATTAGCATATTACCCCTTTTATTATTATACATTACTAGAGGCCTGGTGCACAAAAATTTGTGCACTCAGGGGTGGGGGAGGCCCCTCAGCCCGGCCTGTGCCCTCTCGCAGTCTGGGACCCCTTGGGGGATGACCATCTGCTGGCTTAGGCCCGCTCCCCAGGGGATTGGGCCTAAGCTGGCTATCAGACATCTCTCTGGCAGCCCAGGAGCCCTTGGGGGATGTCCACTTGCCAGTGGGGAGCAGGCCTAAGCTGCAGTCTGACATCCTTGGTGCTGCTGAGGAGGCGGGAGAGGCTCCCACCACCACCACTGTACTGGCAGCCGTCAGCCTGGCTTGTGGCTGAGCAGAGCTCCCCCTGTGGGAGTGCACTGACCACCAGGGGGCAGCTCCTGCATTGAGCGTCTGCCCCCTGGTGGTCAGTGTGTGTCATAGTGACCAGTCATTCCCAGTCTTGCTGCTGTTAGGGTCAGTTTGCATGTTACCCTTTTATTATATAGGATAGAGGCCTGGTGCACGGGTGGGGGCCAGCTGGTTTGCCCTGAAGGGTGTCCCGGATCAGGGTGGGGGTTTTGCTGGGGTGCCTGGCCAGCCTGGGTGAGGGGCTGATGGCTGTTTGCAGGCTGGTCACACTCCCTTCAGGGTGGGGGTCTTCACTGGGGTGCCTGCCCAGGCTGGGTGAGGGGCTGATGGCTGTTTGCCGGCTGGTCACACCCCCTTTAGGGTGGGGGTCCCACTGGGGTGCCTGGCCAGTCTGGGTGAGGGGCTGAGTGCCGTTTTCAGGCTGGCCAAGCCCCCCGGCGACGGAAGCTCCCAGCCTCTCCTTTTTTTCTTTTATTCTGGGATTTATTTACCTTCTATAATTGAAACTTTGTAGCCTTGAGTGGAGCTCAGAGCCGGCCAGGGCGGGCAGAAAGCTTGGCTTCCTCCATCTCCAGGGGCAACCCAAGCCTCCTGCTAGCTCCAGCTCCATGGTTGCCGGCCGCCATCTTGGTTGGGTTACTTTGCATATAGTTGCTCTGACTAGCTGGTGAGCATGGCTTAAGGTGTAGTAAAGGTACAGTCAATTTGCATGTTTGTCTTTTATTAGATTAGATTATAGATGGCTCATCTCAGGGCTCTCTTTAGCCTTCTTTTTTAAACTACCTTCCTTCTCTCCTTCCTCCCTTCCTTTATGCCTAACTTTCATTAAAACCCTTAGCTTCATCTATTACACATATGCTCATGATGCTCATATCTGTGTTATCCTTTTTTAACAAAGGTTTTTTATGATTTTCAGAAAGAGAGAAAAGGAGAGGGAGAGAGAAACATCAATGTGAGAGTGAAACACTGATCGGCTGCCTCCTGCATTCCCTGACTGGGGATTGAGCCTGCAACACAGGCATGTAACCTGACTGGGAATCCAACTGGCAACCTTTTGGTGCACAGGATGACACCCAACCAACTGAGCCACACCAGCCAGTGCTGTCCCTATTTTTTTTTTTTTTTTTACTGAATAAAGACATTTAGATTGTTCTGTAAGTAAGTCACATCTAACATATCCCCAACTGAATTTAATATATTCCCAAGTAAAATTTGTTCTGCTACCAGTATTTCCTATTATGGTAAGAATTTTAGCTAAGGGCATCACTAATCACCTAGTAATCGGAAATAGAACATGATGTCATTGTTCACTCTTCCTTCCCTGTTACCATTCTCCTCCTTCCCCCAACTGATAAATAAATTCTGAAAAAAAGAATTCCAGGAACCTAATGAGAACAATGGTCTAAAATTTCTATGAGTATTTTCTTACTCATTTTGTAACTTTCATTATATTAACAGTGGAATTTTAAAAATTAGAGAAAAGAATAAGAGTCATAGAAAAGTGGAAAAAGAGGAGAGACATGGGATGACCCATCTCCTTTTCTTTTGATACCCATGATTGATTAATTAGTGCTTAAAAATAAACCGGTATATGCAACCTCATCTTCCTCTATATAAACTGTAATTTGCATAGTATACAACTCTAAGGGGCTATTTTTAACTTTAAATGTAAGAGGCATCCAAATGCCACACAAAAGACTGTAAGAATGCCTTACAGTGGGGTATCTTTCTAATGCTTCAGGTCACAACTGCTATTTGAATGAAGCATGCCCCCAATAAATAATAGATTTGCTTTAAGAAATTAAAAACAGCCCTAGCTGACTTGGCTCAGTGGATAGAGCATTCACCTGCGAATTAAAGAGTCCTGGGTTCGATTCCAGTCTAGGGCACATGCCTGGGTTGCAGGCTTGATCCTCAGTAGGGGATGTGCAGGAGGCAGCCGGTCAATGATTCTCTCTCATCACTGATATTTCTCTCTCTCTCTCTCCCTCACCCTTCATCTCTGAAATCAATAAAAATATATTTTAAAAAATTAAAAACAAAAAGGAGATATACTTAGAGTAGAATTGTGAACAGTTAAGTGGCAAGTGGCAGAGATTTTTAAATAGGACTTGAGGAAAAAGATCTTGCCTGTTAAGTAAACCTAACTCTTCCCCTAACCATCTGTCACACTGAGTAGCATGACTGAAGGAGAAAATTAATCTTTATGAAGAAAGGAAAAAAGGCACAGGTGTTTCTTTTCTCCTCTACAAAAATACCCTGAGTACTTAAGTATCTGCTGATATATGTAAAAGAAATGACCCCAATGGTAAGTAGCACGGCAGTACTGAATGCTCATATCTAATTTATCAGGTGTGAGGTGTCAGAAAGAAGTTCAAGTTTTAAAGCAACAGTAGAGCAAACGTGCAGAAAAACAAATGACCTAAAAGTTACAAATTAAAAGTAGAGGATAGAGAGGTATTAGGTGCTGCTCAGGAAACAGAGCAGGGAGGGATACTTTTCTCCTAACTTTACCCAAGTGATATTAAAATATCTCAGAGTCATACAAGTTAACTTTTTTCATGCCCTTTATGAGAAAAGGCCTGACCAGTCTGCCTTTTACATTAAAAAGAGAGTATTCTATGTCGCTTATTTTAAATATTATTACTATTATATATTTTTATATAAAAAGCTTGTATTTTTCCACTTAAGAAAGTTGAGACAGGTTAAACACTGAGTTACAGAGGCAAGTGTCAGGTTGTGGAGCAATACTGTCACCTTGTGACTGCTCTGGTCATGCAGCCATAGCACAAAACGGTACTGTCTGAGGGACAAATGAAAACAAAAAAAAAACAAATGGAAGGCTAGATCTGGCCTGGTGTTAGGAAAAACTCATTTTTATAGATATCAACATTTTTTTCAATAAAGCACAAGAATTACATCAATGTTATTTTAAATAGATGATCTTTGACAATGCTGCACCTAATCTGAGCCTGCTTAATCCTAGAAGAATCATGGTAAAAACAAACAAAAACAGAAACTCCACTGATCTTTTCAGTTCTTAACCCAAGTTCAGATACTGATTTGAAGATTTCAAGTGTATTTCTGAAGTACCAGGTAAATTCAATAGCTCACAGCTAATCAGATTTATACTATAATGCTTTCAGGTTCTTTATTATAACTTGTACTATTAACCAACAGTTGATATAAATTATAATAACAACAACCACAGAGTTGCTATTGCTTGTTGAATCTTAACAATGTACTATGCAACATACGTTATTACAACTGACCATCACAAGGCCTAATTTTAAAGAAAAACAGGCTTAGGAGCATTAATTGTCCAGTGTCAACCAGGAGATAATTGGCAAGGATGAGAATAAGAATCAAAGTGTACATGACAATAAAGTCATACTCTACTATATTCCAGAAACTGACTCATCAAAATATTTCAGAGACTAGAATACTTAAGAAATAATACCAAAGCCCTAACCGGTTTGGCTCAGTGGATAGAGCATCGGCCTGCGGACTGAAGGGTCCCAGGTTTGATTCCGGTCAAGGGCATGTACCTTGGTTGCAGGCACATCCCCCGTAGGGGGTGTGCAGGAGGCAGCTGATCGATATTTCTCTCTCATCGATGTTTCTAACTCTCTATCCCTCTCCCTTCCTTACTGTAAAATATCAATAAAATATATTTTAAAAAAAGAAATAATACCAAAAAACTACAGCTTTATATAACTGCTTGGATCATCTCAAAAGAATTTTTACTTTTAGCAATACATTTTTTTATTTTTGAGGTTTTTAATAACCTACAGCAGTGGTTTTCATATTGTATTTTATAAAATCATGGTATTTCAGGGAAAATCATGTGTTCCACAGATGTTTGGTTGAAATTTCATTTTTAAATGTGCTTTAAAACTTAAAAATTGTACAGGAAGCTAATCTAAACATTCAAATGTGCCACTTATGTAACTGTAGTACTGTGAAGACCATCAGAGTCAGAACTTTGCCTCTTGCTTTGTTTTCATGCATATCTTAGAACCAAGTTTCTCTGGCCATACTGTACATACATGACCCTATAACAGTGATGGCGAACCTATGACACCTCTGACACAAGAACTCATTGTTTTGGTTGATTTTTCTTTGTTAAATGGCATTTAAATATATAAAATAAATATCAAAAATATAAATCTTTGTTTTACTATGGTTGCAAAAATCAAAAAATTTCTATATGTGACACGGCACCAGAGTTAAGTTAGGGTTTTTCAAAATGCTGACATGCCGAGCTCAAAAGTTTCTCCGTCACTGCCCTATAATGTATCACTGATTAGAAAAACTATAGCTCTACACTGGTCTTTTAAAAGAATTCATGTCTGCTTACTGAAAACTCTGCAAGTGGATCTACTATCACAGCACATAAGTGAAATGAACTTAAATAAACAGCAGTAAGACTGAGGAACATGCTTTCGTCATAGCAGAATACTCAGGTAATAACAAGTAAATGAGTAACTTGTCTTGATGGGAAAATTCTGTTGTAGCTTTTGACTTTTATATATTTTAAAATGGAAATGGGTGAAACAAGTCAAAATAGTGGTGACTCTTAGATGGCAGTGACTAGAAAAAAGAAGTCTGAGTAGACTTTGTAGTTTGGGTCGTGATCTGGTTGCTGATTACATGGGTGTTTCAGTATTTGAAAATTCATGAAGTTGCACTATTATGACACACTAGAGGCCCAGTGCACGAATTCGTGCACCAGTGGGGTCCCTCAGCCTGCCCTGCGGGATCGGGCCAAAACTGGCTCTTCAACATTCCCCCGAGGGGTGCCGGATTGCGAGGGAATGCAGGCCAGGCCACAGGACCCCACTGATGCATGACTGGGGCCGGGGAGGGACGCGGGTGGTTGGCCAGCCAGGGAGGGACCGTGGGAGGGCTCCACGGCATGTCTGGCCCATCTCGCTCAGTCCCAGTTGGGCAGACCCCAGCAGCAAGCTAACCTACTGGTCAGAATGTCTGCCCCCTGGTGGTCAGTGCACGTCATAGCGAGTGATTGAGCAGCCTTAGCATATCATTAGCATATTATGCTTTGATTGGTTGAATGGCCAACTGGTCAACAGGACACTTAGCATATTAGGCTTTTATTATATAGGATGTTATACTAGTAGGTATATTATACATTCTTATAGATATACTATATTTCTATTAAGGAAGAAAAGAATTAAAAATAAAATTCAAGTAGATATTTGGAGTTGGTTAGTGATTTATCAATTCTATTGCTCTTGTTTTCCAAGTGTTTAGATTGGTTTACTTGACCATACTGGTCAACTGAGTCTTGAAAAGCAAGCTGATTAAAAAGTTCCCATTTGTAACTATTTATATAGTAAGTCAAGAATATTTTTGCATTATACAACAAAAACAAAATATACTAACATATTAAGTCTGATGGTGATATGAAAATATAACAAATATCTACAAACTTATGATTTCAAAAGTTTCAAAGGACCATTTTGTTTTATCTTTACTTGTAAATGTTATAAATGTAAACATTTATGTTTATGCTGACAAAATACCATTTTTATCTACATAGAGTATACATAAGATTTCATTTGGAGATAGGATTCCACTGCTTTAAACAAGTTTACAAAGACAATGTCCTAAAGATCTTTCCAAACTTAAGTAAAGTCTAGATGGTCCTAGGCATCTCAAATTTTGGGATGTGATCCAGCTTTTTCCTACACAAAGGGAACTATAGAAAAACACAATAACACTGAAGTTTTATTTCTCCTATACATGGCAAATTTAACTGAATACTCTGGACAGGGACAAAAAAGTTAGTATTTACCCACTGTGCTACACATTGTATCAACAGCACTCACTTATTAATAAGCATTTACTTAAAAACATATTTTATTTGGCTGACTAGCATTAGGTGTCACCATTAGCAAGTTCAGATTACTGAAGTTGTTTAATATGGTAGAAAATATGAGATTTAAAATCTTATTGTCAATACTAGAGGCCTGGTGCATGAATTCATGCACGGGTAGGGGTCCCTTGGCCTGGCTGGCGATAGAGGCCTATCAGCGGGCCAGCCAGCCAGGGGAGAGGGAGACAGACCCTGGGAAGTTGTCCGTCTGGGGGATGAGGGGCCACGGAAGGTTGGCTGTGGGAGTGCACTGACCACCAGGGGGCAGCTCCTGCATTGAGCGTCTGTCCCCTGGTGGTCGTGCACGTTATAGCGACTGGTCGACTGGTTGTTCTGGTCATTTGGTCGTAATGGTCACTTAGGCTTTTATATATATAGACAGTTATTATATAGTTATTATGTATTATGTATAAATGAAGTCAATTAGTCATAAAATATTACACATTTAGAAAATACTGAGTTTTCAAACATTTTTACCTGTTCCTATCATTTCATTGTCAGTTATTTCAGGCAGAACCTTTGGCATAGTAGTTGCTTTATCTTGTTCATCAAGGTTGACCTCTGCAACAGAATCGAATGAATCAAGCAGCACCACTGGAACAATATACAAAAAAAGTTATTAGGAATATAGAGAAATTTGTATGGTCCCTTTAAGGAAGTATTTTAATCATAGGCAATCCATATAAAAACAAAGATATTTACACATAAAGAATATATAATCATGTATCTATTATAAGCAAGCATGGTTTTCTCCTTATGTATAATAGTAAGTTTACATTAACATACATACCTATGCTTACATACAGGCCTAATGTACATTTATATGTGGAAGGTAAAGGGCCTGAGAAAAATAAAATACCCCAACTTTGTTGAGGTATATCTGACACTTGACAATGTGATATATTTATACTTTATGAAATATTTACAAGGAAGCAAATTAACATCCACCACCTTGCGTAGTTATTTAGCTGTTATATGTGGTGAGAACACTTGAGATCTCCCCTCTTAGCAAATTTCAAGTACATAATACACTACTGTTAACTACAGTTACACACTAATCTCCTGAACTTTTTATCTTGCATTACCTAAAAGTTTGCACCCCTTATCCAACATCTTCCTATATCCTGCTCTTCCAGCGCCTGGTAACCATTATTCTATCCTCCCTATGATTTTGGCATTTTTAGATTCCACATATGAGATCATGTAGTATTTGTGTTTCTGTGTCTGCCTTACTTCACTTAACTAAATGTCCTCCATGTTCATCCATGTTATTCAAATGGCAGAATTTACTTTTTTTTCAAGGCTAAATATAAAAAATATATATATTATTTAAGTATTTAATCCATTTCAAATTGATTTTTGTACATGTTGTGGATAGGGGTCCAGTTTTATCTTCTGTATGTGGCTGTTTTCCAAATGCCATTTATTGGAGCGACTATTCTTTCCTGTGTCTTCTTGGTCAAAAATTGACCATTTATACATAGGTCTATTTCTGGACACTCTATCCTGTTCGAATGACTTATGTGTGTTTTTAATACTAATAGCATACTGTTCTGATTACTACAGCTCTTTAACAGTTTTAAATGTTAAATAGAAGGAAATGTGATTCCTCCACTTTTGTTCTTTCGCAAGACTGAGTTGGCTATTTGGATTTTTTGTGGTCCCAAATGAATTTTAAGATTGTTTTTGAAAAATATCATTGGAATTTTGATAGGGACTGTACTCTATTTGTAGTTCACTTTGGGTAGTGTGGACATTAAAACAATACTAAGTCTTCTAATCATGTACATGTAATAAATTTCCATTTACTGTGTCTGCTTCAATTTCTTCGATATTTTGTAGTTTTCAGTGTACATATTTATTACTTCCTTGGTTAAATTTATTCTTAAGTGTTTTATTCTTTTGAATGTTATTTTAAACGGAAATATTTTCTTTTCATGATGTTTCTCTGATTTTGGTATCAACGTGATCTCGGTGTCATAAAATGAATTTCAAAGTATTCCTTTCTGTTCTTTGAAAGATTTTTTAAAAATTGGTATTGATTCTTTGAACATTTGGTAGAATATAGCAATGAAGCTATACAGTCCTGGGCTTCTATAAAAAAGAAATTTTCTTAAATATAACAAGGATTCAAGATAGGCAGAAGAGACATATTATTGAGACAATCTGTGAACGTTAATTCATTGGAGATATTAAAAAACAAGTACAAATAGTGGTTTGTTCAGAATTATTTAGATGAAATGCTGAACAATTTTTTGCCAACTAAAACGTAAGTATACACAATATTTACCATTGGCCAGCATGCCAGTTTTCTCTTCTTCCTAAATTAAAGGTAGAAAAGAATTGTATCATTTAAAACCAGCATTATGTAAAATGATAATGGAAATAGTAACAAAATATGAAAGCCAGCGCTCTACTCCATTATGAAAATATCAGGAAATGTTCTTTCTAGGTTTATCACCCTCAATCAAATGATAATTCTAGAGAGTGTAGCTATGAGAGAACTTACAGAAGTTTCTTCAGTATCTTGGCAATTACCAGTAATCCTATCTAATAACAGACAAACATGGTAATTGACCGTACCTTCGCTACGCCTCCCATCGGCTAATCAGTGCAATATTCAAATTAACCGCCAACAAAGATGGCGGCTAATTTGCATACTGCAGGCAGGGCGGGACAGCGCCATCCCACCTGCCCCACCGCCATCTGGGCCTGCTATTTGCGACCCGGGGCATTTGGGCGGGACAGCGCCATCCCGCCTGCCCTGCCACCATCCGGGCCTGCTATCTGCGACCCGGGGAGGTGGGCGTCTGTGTGTGACCCGACCCGGGGCGGCCAGGCGGGGCAGCAGCGATCGGCCGGCTGCCCGGGCGTCCCCTGTGCGACCCGACCTGAGGGATGGGGCCTGCCATCTGCCACCCGGGGAGCGGGCCTAAGCCAGCAGGTGGTTATCTCCCAAGGGGTCCCAGACTGTGAGAGGGCACAAGTGGGGCTGAGGGTCACCTCCCCACACCCCTCCCCCGCCAGTGTACAAATTTTTGTGCACTGGGCCTCTAGTTAATTTATAAAAGCCTTGTTTAAAGTATCCAGATGCCCTCTGCTCATCCACTTTGCTCAGAAATTCTTTTTTTAACTCCAGGATAACATGAATACCTCATATAAGATTCTTTCTATTATAACATCAGCATTTCCCCATTATTGTTAAGAATGTTAAGAATTAATTATTAAATATAACTTGTACTCATGGTTTCATCTACATTTTGAGAGAAAATTTTCAAAAAGGTAGGCCACCAAATGGTAACATAATTGATATTCATCAATATTATAGGTTCCCTTAGAATAAGTTTTCTAATTAGTGTCACCTATATTCTTCACTCGGATAGGCAGTATGTAGGATTATCTATATATACTAGAGGCCTGATGCATGAAATTCATGCAAGAGTAAGCCGTCCTTCCTCCGGGCTGCCGGCACCGGCTTCCCTCTAGCTGCCGACACCCGGGCTTCCTTCCAGCCACCAGCAGACACCCAGGACCCAGGCTTTCCTCTGGCAACCGACAGGCACCCAGGACCGGGGCTTCCCTCACAGCCCCGGCTTCATCCAGAAGGTTGTCCAGAAGGACATCTGGTCTTATTAGCATATTACGCTTTTATTAGTATAGATAAAAGCCAAGCAACCAGAATGATGGAACGACCAGAACAACCAGTCACTATGATGGGCACTGCAGCAGCCAACCAGCCCCATTGGGGCCCTATGGGCCCCCCTAACCTCCCACGGCCCCTCCCCCTGGCCTGCTCCGCCCCCGATCAACCCCCCACCCCATTGTGGACGGGGCCAGCCAGACAACCGCTCACAGCCTCTCCCCCCCACCGGCCCGCCCCAATCGGCCCCCATCAGGGCGGGCTGGCCAGACTCCACCAGTGTATGAATTCATGCACCGGGCCTCTAGTCTTGTTATAACAGAGCTTTATTATCTTCCTATTTTTTAAAAATATATTTTATTGATTTTTTACAGAGAGGAAGGGAAAGGGACAGAGAGTTTGAAACATCAATGAGAGAGAAACATCGATCAGCTGCCTCCAGCACACTCCCCACTGGGTATGTGCCCGCAACCAAGGTACATGTCCCTGACCGGAATTGAACCTGGGACCCTTGAGTCCGCAGGCTGACACTCTATCCACTGAGCCAAACCAGTTAGGGCTCCTTCCTATTTTGATCCTTACCCAGACAACTCTCTCCTAGGTTTCCACATTTAGGTTAACACATTTTAATGCAGGCTACCCTTCCTTAATATAGCACACCACTGTGCCTTCTACTGATCTATTTATTTTTCATAAAATATTATAATTGCCATATTCCAAGTATAAACCCCATTACATTTCTAAGGATACTCATCAGAATTCTTTAATTTGGGGGTATTTCTAAGGTCACCTGGGTTTTTCCACCCAAGCTACATGATACAGACACCCAAAGGCAAATTACTAGGTTAGAGTAAGATAATTTTCTTAAGAAAATAATATTTATTAACACCCCAAAGTGTTCCTTACTTCTCTTTAGATAGTTTATGGCTTCACACATGTTCTAAACATATAGTCCTAACACGTAGTCCCAAAAGAGACTGTGTTCAGATCAAGACCAACATAATAATAATTGTCCTACCGGTTACTATTAGATAGTTCAAGTATGTTATATCAGATAGGCAATATGCTGTAGTGCCCTTAACTAGGTTAAGAACTGAAAAATGAGACAGTACAGCAATGTTGAATGTGAAGAGAATAATCTATGATCTCAGACACTAATGTTACTACTAGCATAAATCCTAAGGAGGGGGGTATTTATTGTATTCACAAGGACAAGACCTACCAAAGAAAAGTGTAATTTATTATGTCTGCTTAAAATTAGACTTGAGATTTTAATTAAGTTTTCAACTTCTAAAGCTTAAGTTAAGGAAATTACTTGCCAAAAGATATCCTTAAGAATATTACCAACTGCCATGATATTTCATTAAGATTTACACCACACTGACATCCTGAGTTAAGGAAATGTCTGTATGTTAAGAGACCTATAACTTTACAACAATAAGCAAGACTATAAAGAACTGATCTTGCATCCCCGTGTGTGTGTGCTTCTTCTCAGCTGGTCTGCCCTAAAACCCCTGAGCATCAGCCCTAGTCCCCCACCTCTCCAACAAGATGAAAGAAACTATCATGAACCAAGAGAAACTCGCCAAACTGCAGGCACAAGTGCGCATTGGTGGGAAAGGAACTGCTTGTAGAAAGAAGGTGGTTCACAGAACAGATACAGCAGATGATAAAAAACTTCAGTTCTCCTTAAAGAAGTTAGGGGTAAACAGTATCTCTGGTATTGAAGAGGTAAATATGTTTACGAACTAAGGAACAGTGATCCACTTTAACAACCCTAAAGTTCAGGCATCTCTGGCAGCGAACACTTTCACCATTACAGGCCATGCTGAGACAAAGCAGCTGACAGAAATGCTATTAGCATCTCAAACCAGCTTGGTGCAGGCAGTCTGACCAGTTTAAGGAGACTGGCTGAAGCTCTGCCCAAACAATCTGTGGATGGAAACGCGCCATTGCTACTGGAGAGGATGAGGATGATGAAGTTCCAGATCTTGTGGAGAAGTTCGATGAGGCTTCCAAGAATGAAGCAAACTGAACTGAGTCAACTTCTGAAGAAGATAAACTTGAAGTTTCTGGGAGCTGGTATTTTATATTATGACTGCTTTTTCAAATTTTGTTTATGGATCTGATAAAATCTAGATCTCTAATATTTTTTAGCCCAACGCCCCTGGACATAGCAGGTCTTTTCAGTTTTTGCTTATACATAAATCATTCTTTGCAGCTAATTAAGCTGAAGAAGCTTGGGAATAAAGTTTGAAACAGGTTAATAAAGTTCTCTGCCTAGTATAGTTTTATTTTTTATTTCATTGACACTGATTTGTACACAGAAAGCAAAGTTGTTTGTAGAAAGCTAATCATGGCATATAATATGACATAATCTTTGATGGAATTTTATTAAAGATTTAACTGGTAGAATCATGTAACAACAAAAAAACAAACAACAAACAAACAAAAAAAGACTATAAAGAACTCCATATTTCGAACTCTCCAAATAATAACAGCTAAAGTGATAAAAGAAGTTTCAAAATTGTCAAATAGATAATTGATATGTACCTGTTTGGGCACATTTATTTTTTCTGATTTGGAATTTTCTTTGGAATTTGTCTCTTCATCTTTAGTAGTCAAAGGTCCATCAATATCCTCCTCATCTTCAAAATCATCACTGTAATTTTCTGAAGAAAATAATTTTTAAAAATATAAGGATCACATAAAAAAATCAATTTCTAGGAAATGACTGATTTCAAAAGGAAGAATTCCAAATAAGAATAATTTATTGAAATATTAACATAAATATAAATTAACAGATTTTTTTGCAAAGATTTAATAATTCAATTCTTAAGACTGTCTTAATTTTATTCCATTTTTTGTCCTTTCAAGTACTTTTATTTTTAATCTTTGATAGTGTTAACTGACTAAAAATATCTAGAGCTACCCAAAAGATTTTATATCATCTTTAAAACAAATTTTAATATTTGTTTTTTAAAGACAAAAATCTCAAATTGCTTACTTATAAAAGCCAGCACTTTTGTAAAATGTTGACTCATAAAAGGATGGCCTTTGCTTTTTAAAAAAAAATGTCTTTTAAATTGATTTTCGAGAGAGGAAGGGGGAGAGAGAGAAACATCGATGTGAGAAACATCGATCAGCTGGCAACTATGTGCCCCCTACCAGGGATCGAACCCACAACCCAGGCATGTGCCCTGCTTGGGTTGGTGCATGGGACTATGTGCAACCAACTAAGCCACACAGGCTAGGGCTACTCATTTTTTAAGTTGATTGATTTTTTTGGTATCTGTAGGTATCTCTACTATAAGCTTTAAATGCTACTCATGAGAGGTCTATCTCTGATACTTCCCTGAGGAAATATTGGCCTATATGACCTTCACTGTTTCCCAAGACTGGGCACTTCTCAGCTAAAGGCCCAAATTATATCTCAATGACTTTGCAGCAGATGGGAAGGGTGTGTCCATGTTAACATGAATCCATCAGACTATTTATTGAGAAGACAAGGCAGGGATGATTTGGCCAGGATCTATTCAACAATTTGTAACTTGTTTATAGCTCTTATGAAGAATTGACTGAGACCTACAGGCTGTAAAGCGTAATAACCTTTACAGGGTGGAATCAACCATTCTAGAAGAAAATGCAATCTTACTTATAGTTCAAAAGATAGATCACATTCAGAAACAGGGTGGCCTGATGGGAGAAAGACTGCATGAGGTACTAGAATCTGCTTTTGGAAAGACTGTCCTTCAGTCTTCTTTTAGAAAGGAGGAGACAACTTAAATGTAGCTATAAATAGAAGTGTGGGAATAAACTTGGGAGGGCTTGGAAATTAAACAGAGATGCTTCCACTGAGATCTGCCTACAGAAACATTTCCACTTTAGTTCATAAGGAAGAGGAGGTTGGAACAGCATGGTATTATAACCTAGACAGATAAGCTAGGTTACCTGGTTAGCATCTATATCTGGAAGTTGAGAAGCTCACCTTTGTTTCTCCACCATTTGAGAAAAAAACAGTGAGATTTTTAAATATCAGTAGACACAATTAAATTCACAGTTATTGAGAAATTACTTTGTATTAGACATTGTTCTAGGTTCTAGGACCAATATGAAAATGATGAAGATTCTAATATTCTAGGTAGGAAGCACTAAATTTTAAGTAACCTAAGAGATTAAATTTGTTTAAAAAGAGATGATGTACAAGGAGGGGGGAGACATGGGAGGTTATGACAATGAACTTAGACAACTACTTGGGATTTGGGAACTACTTCCAATCAATGGAAGGGAATGTAGTGTTTATGGGATTACAAACAGGTAGTATAAGAAACAGTGCAAGTAATATAACACTTAAGAGCGCAACCAGGAGCCAGTAGTCTTGGACTCACTACCTAGTTCTACTACTATCAGCTACAGAACTGTCAGCAATTGTAAAATATTGTTTGAAAGTAGACTCTAATAAGATAAAGCTGCATATTGTGAATCTTAGGGCAATTAACACAAAAAATACAGCAAAGAGGTATAACCAGCCAAAAGAAGGGCTAATGGAATACTATAAATACTCAATCCAACAAAATGCAAGACAAAAAAAACCCCAAATAAACAAAAAGATGGAAAGATACAAAAACAAACAGCAATACCGTAATCAATCCAAGAAATATATTTTTATAAAGTGTAAAGACACTTGAATTAAAAGTCAGAGATTGTCAAATTGGATAAAAAAAGCAAAACCCAGCTATATGGTATCTATAAGAAAATCACTTTAAAACACAGATACATTAAAAGTCAATAGATGGAAAAAGATGTACTGCCACAATCAAGTTTTAAAGGTATTTGTCTTGGCTCCACAGGTTCCCTGCTCCTAGCACAAAACTCCTTTTTTCTGTCTTCCCAACTGGTCCACAGCCCACTCCCAACAAATAAGGCAGCGGTGGACTTTTAACAACTTCCCGGTGGCTCAGGTTACAACACAAGCAATTCGCTCTACCTGTTCGAAGCTCTTTCCAAGACAATATGATTTCCCTTTAGTTATTTTTTTCTTAGCAATATCTTTATTAAAAGCTATATTATCTTTTCAAATACTGTAAATTTTAAAACCAATGAAATTACCTGCCAGTTCAAATTTTGACTCATTCTCATGTTTATCTTCGGTTAGTTCTATATTAGCTTGATTACTAGAAAAAAATATTTATTTAATTTAGTATTACATGTTAATAATACATTTCCATGAAATCCTTCGTGTATATTTTTAAAAACATCTAATATTATGTATTTCTTCTCAAGTTCTATCAAAAGCAAAAAACTTGGGAGCTATAAGCAAAACATTTTGAAAATAACATTTCCTTACAGCTTAATTGTAGCTGACAAAATAATACAAAGGAAAACATGCCATAATTTTTAACTCTATACATAAATTTGTGCATTTACATGTCTCAGGATCCAGATGTCCTTTTTACACTAAAGATTAGGACTTGACAAGTTATGAGAACCACTGAAGTCTACAAGGAGGCCAGGAAAAAAATATCATAGTCATTTACATGCTAACAAGCAACTTACTCCTGAAATAGGAGCTGGAACCAGGAGTCTTACCAAGCTCATGGCCAGTCAAACCCATGGCCAGTGGGCCTCATGCCTCATTTAAACCCGCCGGCCACGAGTTTGACATGCTTGCAAGAAAAACTCAGCAAGGTAACAGAGAAGCTGGAGCAAGTCTGAATTGCACTGGATATATTAGTTCAGATATGCTTTCTTTCAAACCCAGGAATCAGTTCCACCTTTTTCAGTCCATCAATCCTGTTGCCAGTGAGATTAAAAGGTCCAAAAAATTGTAAAACTACTAGAGGCCCAATGCACAAAACTCTGCAAGGGCCTCTACCACGGTGGCCCCACCCACTGTGGCTTTGTCTGGAAGGACATCTAGTCTAAATAGCATTTAACTCTTTTATTATTAGAGATATTAGTAATAGCGGAAAATAATTTTGCATTTCAATACTGTGCTGCACTCTGACTAGTCTGTTTTAGAGCAAAAATATCAGTAGTTAAGAATTTTGTTAAGAAATCAGAAAAAAGTTAAATATTGCAAAGGGGCAAAATCCTGTGACTAATAAACCTATACAGGCTTAATCTATGTTGTCACTTGGGAAAGGCAATCACCATGGGTCTGCATGTTCCTGATGGGTATGCCAAGAATGCAAGACATGGACCCTCCTTTCCTAGTCATTTCTCAGGGTCGTGTTGGCCGTGAGCAACCTTGAGAGATGAAGCAATGTTTCTGCCCAAAGAGAAGGCTTGTTTCCACTTTACTATAAAGCAGTAGATTCTCTATGCTCAGTGACAGGTCCTCTCCTGTAAAGCAACCCACCACGTGTGCCGACAGCCATCATGGACCCTTTGTGTCGCCATGTGGGCCGTGCGGGGCATAGGGAACTGAGGCAAATGAATTTGGCACTCAGGTACTGAACTGATTTTGTTGAAATAAAGCCTTTATTTTTGAGAAATAAAGCCCTTTGTTTCTGACCCAGGAATCTTGTCAGCATTCATAAAACTGGCAGGCTAACTTGTTAACGTCCAAGTAGGGTAACGATCTCAGAGCCCACACAGTCCATGGTAATCACTGCTTTGTCCACCATCTGTAAGAAACTAAGCTTCGTGAGGAAAGCAGGCACTAATAATTATAGTTTGGTGTTCTTCAAAACCTTAGAATTGTAATCTGACTTTCACTTAAAATTAAAATATTAAATGATATATAAAACTGAGGAAATGAAAGATTCAGGTTTCACAAAGATCTTGAAAATGTCAAAAGTCTACCTTACTTACAGAGGACCAGCTCAGTCAACTAGCAGGATTTCCAGAATAAATGAGGTGTTCAAATAATCATTAGGGTCAAATATACACAAAGGTAGGACACAAACCCTGGTTCCCCAACCTGTTTCTGTTCCTTTCCCATCTGAGTATCTAACAGCTACCTGAACTCAGTTATTTACCTTATCTGTGGAAAATCACTTGGTAAGTTACCTTCCTAGTAAGGTCTTTCTGGCAATGGCTGTTAGTCTCAGTAATATCTCAGGCATGACATTCAGATATCTGGAGGGAGAGTGGGCTCTCGAATACAAATCAATGTATTCTGTTCACATAAAAGAAAAACTCTGACCAACATAATAAACAGAGAATAGAGTTAAAAATAAGATTCTACTTTTGCCTGTTATAATACTTACCCATTTTAGTCCAAGTATATACCAGTCTTCCAAAAATTTAGAAAAACACACACACAAAAATCATTTAACGATTAGTTTATAATATAGTTACATTACCTATGTAAAGCTTTAAATTGTGTGGACTCATTAGAATCCAATTCCTTATTTAATCTTGAATAATCAATGGAAGATGTTAACCCTTTCTCAAGTCTGGCAAAAAATTGCTCTTTTTCTTCTTTTTCTTCGAATGTGTCCAATCCCAATCCGAGAACACTATGATTGAGCTCAGAAACTACTCTTTCTAAATGAAGGCACAAATACATTTTATTAACATACAGAATTTTGATAAAATTAATTTTAGTGATGCATTTAACATTATATAGTAAAATTTTAAAAAATATAAAACATACTTTACTTAATCTTTCACCCAATATAGTATATTCATAATCAATAAGCATAGATGTATATTCATAATCAATAAGCAAGATTATAGGATTCTCTATAAGTGTAATTGTAAACTTTTTAGAAAAATATTAAATCTAAGTGCTTCAAGATTGTAATTTTTGTAAAAATTCTGATTATAAGCATAGTAACTAGCCTATCAACTCATATGTCTCACATTTCTTACCATTTGTTTCTAAGCTGTCAATACTTAGGATAGAGGTCCCACTGCTCTTGAGAAACTGAATCCTCTCAGCAGACTCCTCTTCTATTTCCATAATAGGCTGAGAAGTCACCTTTGTTTTCAGATAGCTTACATTTGTTCCAAGCCGTCCTAGGGATGGGATTTAATATAACTGGATATTTATATTCAGGACATTGTTTTGACAACTATGCCAACACCATACTATTATACTAATTTTGTGGACAATAGCTACAAAATAAATCTAATCTATTAAATAAAAATCCATCAAACCTAAAATTCACAAAAGAAAAATTATATTTGTTTGCAGTGTATCTTAAGAATATTTTAAATTTTTGCATTATGAGGGTGAAAAGAGCACAGCACTTTTATACAGTGTACCATGCTATTTTAAAGAACAGTGTCTGCCCTATGTGAAGGAAGATTAGTAAATAACCAGCTGAAATGGAAAAGGGAGGCAATTCCAGGTAGAGGGAAGAGGTACAAAGGGTCAACAATGTGAGGGAACAGCCATATCTGAGGATGCAAAAAAGCCAGTGAAGGTGGGTCTAGAGAGTAAAGGTCAGTCAGGGTAGAAATAAGCCCAGAGCAGGAGCTGATGGTTAGACCATTCTCATCCTCACAGGCCAGGAGTGAGATTTTCTCTTTATTCCAAAAGCAATAGAAAACAATGAAAAAGTTATGTAACATCAAAATTTCTTTATCCCAATACTACACATCAGTTGTAAAAAACTGATATATAGAGAAAGTAGATTATATTACATGATAGAAATACGTATTAAGATTAGGAAAATATAACTTTTGCTTTGCAGGAAGCCTTAAGAAGTCACACATTTTGTATGCAATGTCCTAATTAGTGTCCTCTTGGAAAGGGTTCAGAATCTATTTATTTTATGGCTTTAGGTGTGCCTAATGGTTCCATAGCTCAAATAACTTCCACAGCTGCAGAAAATCAAGAGACACTCAAGAGACACGTCAAAGGAGAACGTGCATGCCAAGGCTGGGGTGCTGGGGTGCTGTCTGTCTGGGTTTCACCTAGTTCCAATGCTGACACAGGGATGTGACCCATGCTAACCGTGCTCACAAGAGACTACTATAACCGAAACCAAGGTGCAATTGAGTTATTGGTAATGAAGAGGATACCCAGCAGGAGGATTAGACGGTTTTACCCTCTAGGCCAGTGGTTCTCAACCTTCTGGCCCTTTAAATACAGTTCCTCATGTTGTGACCCAACCATAAAATTATTTTCGTTGCTACTTCATAACTGTAATGTTGCTACTGTTATGAATCGTAATGTAAATATCTGATATGCAGGATGGTCTTAGGCGACCCTGTGAAAGGGTCGTTCGACCGCCAAAGGGGTCTCGACCCACAGGTTGAGAACTGCTGCTCTAGGCAGAACATTTTGTCCTTATGGTAACTCAAAGAGAAAGCAAAATTATAAGGCTGGAGTTCTCAATGTTGACGTTCAATGGCATCTATCTAGGGTAGGTAAAGGGTTCCTCTCCTCAAGAGGGTGCTGCCATCTCCCTCAGAAGCTTATACCTGGATGAGAGGAATCACCTAGTACTGAGAGTCACCTGGTACTCAGAACATACCATAAACTCTATTACAGTTTGTGACTGAACAGGGATCAGGTTATGCCCTTGGGTGGAGAAACTCTCTCCCTTGTGTGTAAAAGGACAATGTCAAAGTTTGTTTCCATTTATGTTTATTTATTAAATATGATTTTATTTATTTCAGAAAGAGGAAGGAAGAGGGAGAGAGTGTTAGAAACATCAATGATGAGAAACATTGACTGGCTGCCTCATGCATGCCCCCTACTGGGGATTGAGCCCAAAACCTGGGCATGTGCCCTGACCAGAATTGAACCTTAACCTCATGGTTCATGAGTCAATGCTCAACCACTGAGCCACACCAGCTGGGCAAAGTTTATTTCTTAAGTATCCTTCCTTGCATCCTTTACTAGTCAAATCCACCACTGATTGATAAATCCTTTTAAAAATTAGTAATACCTTTAGTCAGACTACATTCGAGTGTTGGTCCAGGACCTATTTTTTCCCTTTGAAGTGAATTTATACATCATTCCATCTGATTATTTTCTAGAAAAGAGACTTTAATGCTAATTAACTCTCAAATCTTTGTCAACAATTCCAATAGCACTTCATCATATTATATCCTTTACAACGGAGGGAAAGATTCTAAAAAAGAATTCTTCACATGCAAACTTTAACACTGTTGTATAGTTTGGAGATTTACGAAAAAAAATGCACTGAATTTTTCAATTAATCAATTCCTTATTTACATTATTAAGAACAGATAAATGACTATCAAATTCACTCTTACATTCATTTGTTAAACACATTCATTATTTACTATTGAGGGTCAGGGGATACAAGGAAAAGAAGTGTTTCCTGCCCTCACAAAGCTGCCAACCTCAGCAGTAGGTTACAAGTATTACCACAATGCATAAATGCTATTATGGTGTTTTGACACTGAAACAAAGGAGAAAATAATTGTGTTGGTAAGGGAGTTAGAAGAGTTAGGGAAGGATTGCAAAAGAGGTGATAGCAAACTTTACTGGACAAGAAGGATGAGAGGAAAGGCATTCTAGAGCAAGAAGGCATGAGCTAACGCACACAGGCATGGAGCCAATGATGCTTCCAGCAGAGAAGGAATAACCGAATATGGCTGGAGCACATGAGGCTAGAAAGAAGGGTTCCAGTCAGATTAGGTAGAGCTGTAACTATCACATTAGGGCATCTGGGCTGTTTTATGGGGGAAAAACAAAAGCCATGGGTAAATTTTCCCCCTAGAGAAGAGATACTAAATCTTATCAGTTTATAAAATGCTGTTTAATGACCCGCAAGCAGTGTGAACATAGGTATTTCACGGTAGTCTCAGTTCCTTAGAGATACAACGATCACCATACATAGTACACTGAAGAAAACACTCCAGAGCAGCGGTCGCCAATCGGTGGTCCACGGACCACTGGTGGTCTGTGAGGTCCGAAAGGTTGGCGACTGCTGCTCCAGAGAGTAATTTTCTATTTGTAACAATGCAATGAGGAATAGTTCTGTGATAATTTATTTTACTAATGTTATAAGAAACTGTGATACCAAAATCTATAGATTTGTTAAATTCTGCCCATGCAATGACATTAATATGTTGTCAGGATATTTTATTAAATCACCTTAAATCAATTTACCATTAAATATAATTATATATAAACATACTGATATTATACATCATCTTAATTTGAGTAAATAAAAATGATCTCAATGTAAAATAACCTAATAATGCAGAAATATAGACTCTCAATTATATAATACTGTATATAATAAAATGAAGAAAATAAATTCAAATTATTGTCTTTATATATTTATAGTACAATAACAAAATCCAGAATTAAAAGTCTTGACTGACCCCTTGTGGTCAAATAATGTGAAATGAAAAATCAGCAATATTTACCACCATCTTCGAAATCACCTTCTGTTATCCACCATGGCAGTGTGTCTTTCTTTTTCACGTCTCTTTTAGGTTGTCTAGGCGTTTTGTTTGAATTTTCAAAAGAATCATCTGAAAGCTGAATCAGATATAAGCTACTAAATTTTAAATTTGAGAATTCCAGATTCATCACTAAAATGTTTCTTCCTTCTCTCACAGTTCAACTATTCCATACATAAGCAATATTCTCAGCATTAATGTGTGAATTCATATTTCTAAACATATATGACCAAAATAAGTTAAAAATCAAGCACATATCTCTGAACACCAATTTCATACACAGAATTAAACACGTAAACTAACTAGGGAGAACAATAACAACAAAGAAATAAAGAAAATTTGATCAAGAAAATCAGGAAAGGAAAAAAAGAAAGATACAATCCTCTTTTAGACGGTCTAAGAATAAATAATGATTGAGCAAAATTACCTAGCATCACTCTAGAACACAGAATTCTAAGACCAGGGAGAGCTGAGTTTTAGGTGTTTACCAGAGAAATTAGCATTTTGTCACAGTAATTGATAGGATTTAACAAATATTTATTTGTCCTTTTCAACTCTTCAGATCCAAATTTTACTACAACCCTAAACTCCATACTCTAACCCCAACCTAGCCCCCTTACTCTTAGCCAATAACTTGGCCTCTCTCCTCACTGAGAAAATAAAAGACCTTCAATCAAAACCCACCCCCTTCCCACTCACTCCATCACTAAACTCACCTGTTAAAACATTGCTTTTCTCTCGCAGAAGAGAAATTGTTTCTTCCACTTTATGGAGAACCTGCAGAGGGGTCACTTCCCACCTCTCCAAGTTGTTACTTCCTTGGTTATCCCATTGTATCTCTGTATCTTAATCCCTCCTCCCCCTCCTCTCACCCTTCCTTCAGATGAAAAACCTGCTCATCACTGCATCCCCAGGCACAATTGTGGACTGGAAGAATGAACACTCTGGGCTACTCTATTTAAAAAACAACAACACTAACCCAAGCCAAACAATCCTTAAAACCTGGTTCTCATCCAAAACAGCTCTCCTCCACGTACCAAAGACCTCCTAAATACCACCAACAAAGGACCACTGTCAGCCCCCTTCCCTGATCACGTCATGGAACTTGATACCAGTGACCAACTCTGAAACTTCTTGAAACTCTCTACCTCTGACTTCACAGCATTCATGTCCTCCAAGCTCTGTGGAAAACTTGGTGGTTTGGTGGGAAAAGCTCAGTAACCTTCCTCACCCACCTACTTTAATAGCTCTTGGCAATGTGTGTTTCTTTAACACTAGACTTCCCCAGGACTCTGCTCTTGGTTCTTTTTATTCTCATTCTGTGCACTCTTCCCAAAGAAGCAACCAACATTGATCCTATACCTGTTCTATGGCAGGATCTGGTCTCAAATTATCTCAATCTTGAAGTAATCTAGAAGAGATTTACAGACAGGGAAACAGTTTAAAGAGGTTAAACGAGGCTTAAAGAGGCTACTGCTGGTGTTACAGAGCTGGGTTTCAAACTGAGATCTCTGTGACTAAAACTTTTCCACTTTCTACTACACTGTTTAGTCTCCCAACAAGGACATTGCTACCAGAGTGACCTTTTGAACTTCCAATATGACAACACACATTTCACCTGCCAACCAAGCAACTCTAGCTCAATGATTTGTAAGACTGTCAATTTTTAAACGTTCAAAAACAACTAATTGTCTTCCCTGACAACCAGGCAGGAAGAGAGGAGGGAAGAAAAGATATTTATTCCACCTGAATTTTAGTTGCATCACCTTCCACTCAGTCTCTAAACTTCACTATCACCTCAAAATGTCCCATTTCTCTCTCCTCCCTACATCTTCCTGTTTACCAAATTCTGAGAATCTGTCTCAGACTCAGTCTACTCCTTCTAAACTCCATGGCCACATAAGAGTGTGGAAGGAGTATATAGGTTTGGGGGCCTGACAGATCTGAGTTGAAACTTCAACTTCAAAATATGCTAGCTCTATTGCTTAGGGAATATTACACCTCTTTTTACTTTATTCATCTGTTAAAAATAGTCATAGTAGCATTGACCTTGAATGCTTGTGGCAAAAATCAGAAAACATAAATAAAAATGCAGAATGCCCACCCTATTGTCTAATACATAGTAGGTATTTCCACTTTTGACAATATTGCACTGCTTTCCAGATTACAATAATTAAAAACAAAACAGCCCTGACTGGTATGGCTCAGCTGGTTGGAGTCTTAGCCCATGCACCAAAAGGTTGCTGGTTCGATTTCCGGTCAGGGCACATGCCTGGGTTGCAGGCTTGATCCCCAATTGATGTCTCTCTCTCTCAAATCAATAAAAACATATTTAAAACAAAACAAAAGCTCTAGTTGGTTTGACTCAGTGGTTAAAGCATTGGCCCATGGACTGAAGGGTCCCAGGTTCGATTCCGGTCAAGGGCATGTACTTTGGTTGTAGGTTCGATTCCCCAGAGCCCGTTGGGGTGCATGTGGAAGGAAACCAATCAATGTGTCTCTCTCCCACATCAATGTTTCTCTCTTTATGTCTCTCCCCCTCCTTTCCACTCTTTCCAAAAATCAATGGGAAAAATATCCTCAGGTTAGGATTAACAAAAACGACGACAAAAACAACAACAACAAAAAACAAAAGAAAAAAAGCTGGTCCCCAAGTAATTAACAGTGCTGCAAGGATATGAAGAAATTGGAACCCTAATACACTGCTGCTGGGAATGGAAAATGGCACAGCCACTTAGAAAACAGTCTGGCAGCTCCCCACAAGGTTAAACAGAGTTACCATATGACCCAGCATTCCTACTACTAGGTATATACACAAGAGAAATGAAAACGTACATCCACTCAAAAACATGTGCATGACTGTTCATACCATAATTATTCATAATTGCCAAAAAGTGGAAAGAACTCAAATGTCTATAAACTAGTAAGTGGGTAAACATGTGGTAAACCCATACAATAAAATATTATTAAGCTATAAAAAAGAATGAGACATTGACATATGCTACAACTTGTCATAGATTAAACATTCTTATGATGGGAAACAGAAAATAGACCTATATAAGTAAAATAATACTTGCATAGTATTATTAGACTTTTGTATAGTATAAATACATGGTATACTAAGTAACTTGGTGGTTTCTTTTTTACTGGATGAACAGAAAAAAACCTTTTCTGAGGTAGTAATATTTAAGATGAGATTTTCGCCAGCCCAGTGAAGAATAGGGGAACAACATTATTGGCAGAGGGAACAGCCAGTGCAAAGCTCCTACTATGAGTTGAGCTTGACATGTCTAGAGGGGAAAAGGCCACTGTAACATAAGTGGGTAATAAGTAAGAGTGATATAAAGTCAGTGAAATAGGCATGAGTAAAATCATCCAGGGCTCTGTAAACCCTGGGAATGAGTTTGGACTTTTATACTAGAGGCCCAGTGCATGAAATTTGTGCAGGGGGGGGGGGAGTATCCCTCAGCCCAGCTTGCACCCTCTCCAATCCCAGATCCCTCGGGGGATGTCTGGCAGTCGGACGTCCCTCTCACAATTCAGGACCGCTGGTTCCTAACAGCTCACCTCTGCCTGCCTGCCTGATCGCCCCTAACCGCTCTCCCCTGCCAGCCTGATCGCCCCTAACCACCTCTGCCTTGGCCCCCTCCACCATGGCTTCGTCCAGGAGGACATCTGGAAGGACGCCTGGAAGACGTCTGGTCTAGCATATTACCCTTTTATTAGTATAGATGACAGAAGGCCAACAGAGTCTGATTTATATAACACATCATGCAGGCTGCAGAATGGTGAAGGAATGCTGGGACAGTACTTGGGAACTGGTGTAGTAGCCCAGCTGAGCTGTTGGTGTCCTGGACTAGGATAGTGGTAGTGAAAAGGAAGGGAATAGAAGGATAATAGGTATAATCTGGAGACAAAGCTTGATGATGGACTGGATCTTAGAGGTGAAAGAGAAAACTGAAGGGTGAATTTCTTACGAGACAAATTTACAATACACCTTTTAAAAATATACACTTACCTCTTTCATGAACTGTTCAAACTCTTTATCCAGTTCTTTGGGATAGTGAGCCATAATCAATAATTTTCACTTGCCAAGATAAACATTCCAAAGTATTTACAACATTGGAACACTAAATAACAAGAAATAATAAACATCTTTTGAGGAAATTTATATCACATCATGAAAACAACCAGACTTAAACCTCAGACATTTTATGATTTTAGTATATATGCACACTTATGGACCAGTAAGCTGAGCAAGAGAGTCCTAATTCAGTCATAAAACTGATTTGGAAAAGCAGCCGTCACAATCTGCCTTTTACTTAGAGTCCAGAAATACATTTTTATTGTTAACATCCTGTTGTTCAAGGCCTCCACAATATTTCCTAACTCTATCATGTGTGTATGTGCGCGCGAGTGTTAAAATTTAATATCCCTTAAACAAACCTGGAACTCTCAAGGAATCTTTTAAAAATTAAAAATTTAGGAAATCCAAAAATACCGTTTCTTTTTGGCAAAGCACAGGACAATTTGGGCTGACTCATCACTCAGCTAGTTATCGATCCATTATTAACAGCTTTGCAAAACAGACTTTCCAGGCACGGGGATGTTTCCAAATACAGACAAATGGAATCAAATGGAGCCGATTAAGTCTCAAAATCTACCTAAAATAAAATTAATGGGATATACACATCAACCAGAATCAAGTTGTTTCTTTTGTCGCGAGGGAAAGTCAACACAAACGATGCAGCAGCGCCTTGCAGCATAAAGCTCTCCCCGCACCCTAGGAACTCACCTCCCCGGCGCGCCCTGCACGGCAGCCTCCTCTCCCGGAGGCGGGAGAGGGGAGGCCCGCAGAGCCACCGCCTCGCAGCCGCCCCTGCGGAAGAACACCTCCTCCCCCTCATTAGCGTCTCGCCACCTTGCAAGGTGCGTGCGGTGACCACCTCGGCCTCAAACTCCTGGTCACAGCGGATCCCACCCACAGGGACCCCACTCGGCAGGGGTCCCGGCTCCAGGAAGCGCGGGTTCCGGTGGCGGCGGGAAGACAAAGGCGCACTTGCAGCTGGAGTCCGGGCGGAGGTGGGGAGGGACCCAAAACGAAAGCTCTGAGGACACTCTCGGCCCCGGGGAAGCCGTGTCCGCGCCTCACCCACCTTCGCCTCCGAATTCCGCGCTTTGCCGGGAAGTCGGCTGGGGGCCCAGCAGTTGTCAGGGTAACAGACGTCAGCCGCCTGGCTCGGAGTCACATGACCCGGGCTCGTCACGTGGCTCGTGGGTCCGACCGGACGGCCGTTAGCGTCTTTTTGCCTCAGAGTGAAGGCGGGAATAGCCCCGGCTTAGGATCCTGTGGCGGTTAAGAGCCGTCGCTGCCGCACCGTAGGGACCCCGCGTCTCTCTTTGCGCTCCTCGGAAACGTGGAAGCACCGACCGGTTAGGAGAGCGGGAACACGTGCATGATGGGTGTTGTAGGTCCAACCCGTGGGCTTCTGGGAAATGTAGTTTAGCTCCCCTAGTCCTTGTATTGCTTAGCTTCTCATCTCTTTCTAACCTTCCCCACCTTTGTCGTTTCAGCTCGCTGCTTAACAAGCGAAAGTTTTTGAAAACATTTAATGTATTGGGTTTCTTCTACGTGCAAAGTCCTGTGTGGCGTTGTGAGAGAGACTCAAACCTGTGAGCATCCTGTTGTCAGGATAGGGACTCTGTTCCACCATCTAGTGGGCAAGAAATTTAAAGTACACCCTAACACACCCACCTGCTACACCTCCTTTTCCCCATTCTAGCGGCATCTATAATTATTTATTTGTTTGTGTGTGTGTGTGTGTGTTGTTTGTTTTGCTATTTCTCTAAAAATAAACCCCCAAACCAACAATTTGGAGTTTCAGAGGACAGCATTTATGGTAGTGAAAGTAAAATCGACAAGGGGTGCTGCTGGCAGACACAGGTTATGGACCTCAACATCTTCAGCCTGAATTTTTAATTCAGCATGTGTTTATTGTGATACAAATGTATCCTGCCAAGAGCTGTGTCCTATGATCAAAATTTGAATAATACAGATTTTTTTAAAGCTGCTATTGCACACTGAAGTTGATAGGAGCTTCACCTGCATTATTTCATTCAATCCTCGCAATCTACAAATCATTTCAATTTCCTTTATATTTTGTTCGGTGTAGATACATGATGATGGTAGGTACCAATTTTATGGCCCACCCATCCCTACTAGTAAGCCTCTTGCAAATCAGGCCTCTTTCACGTTTATTTATATTATGCAGATCTTCTCAGCCTCGTCTTTGACTCCAGCCGCTGCTGCTTAGGACCGTTGCACTCAGGCTTCCACTAGCTTCACTCAGGTGTAACTCAACTGTGTGCTGGCCCTGAGCTTGCAATGGAGACCTCTTACATTCTGATCCCTGAGGGAATCCATTCAGCACCCAACACTTAAACTTGGAAGTGTGAGGTCTTAACCTTTGTGGGCCCATCACTGATCAAAGGAACTGGTGAATAAATGACTCTCCCCTTCAACCCCAGGATGGACAGTATTGATACACATTTCATAAGATTTCCCAGAATGTCCTATGTGATCAGAACCAGTTCACAGCAATGGCCCATTTGATAATACATTCTTGTATTGCCTTTTCAGCCTTCTCTGTCATTCTCCTGTTAATCACTTCTGCTACTTGCGACACATTCTCAAATAAATTACACTCATGCAGCTTGATGTCTCACATTCTGCTTTCAGGGGTACTGTGGGAAAGATGGCCAGTATCAGGATTAGCCCTGGAAAGCAGATAATTAGAATGGGATTTGGGAACTGGGTAACCCGCCAGTCAAATGGCAATGAAGACCCCACTGGTAATGGGATAGAGGTGGTGATAGCCAGTGACATGCAGCTACTCAGATTCTTATCTGAGGTTGGCTTGGCAGAGATACAGGTGGAAGGTGAAGGGTTGACCCAAAATCACTATTATAGGAGATCATCATTTCCTACACCTGCAGGAAAGTCTGTGTTGAAAATCAGGCCCAGGATCAAATAATCAGGACAACATAGCTGCAAAGGAGACTGCAGGCACAGCCTCTTTGGGTGTACTGAGTTCAGGCCCTGGTAGAAAACAATGTAATCCTGAAACCTGGAATACAGGCATTTGGACAGATGAGTGGGAATCACTCTCAGATTTCCCTGAACTCCCCACATTGGTAGAAGCAGTCTAATTCTCCTTGCTAAAAGAGAGCATCCTCCTATTGCCTTGAGACCCTGCGAAGATTTGGAGCCCCCATATGAAGAACATAACTCACAAAATGATACAGGATGCCACAAATCATCTGTATGCCAGTACCTGGGATTAGATCTCAGACACCTGAGCAGGGAAATATCCTTACTTCAGGAGGAAATGATTTACAGTAATTGCAGGTCCCACATTAGATACTAAAAGGAACCAGGGAAAATCATGTAGGTGTTGAACTAGTGGGAGGAATAAAACAAGGCTGGAAATACTCACTCATGACGTGGTGTTCAATATCCTAATAAGAACACGTGGAGGTGGTCCTAGTATGTTGCTGGGATGTTTCCTTGAAGACTGGATGTGATGATGGCCAATAGGAAAATGAGGCAGAGATGCTGAAATTGCTTTGGCTTAATATAAAGGATGACATCCAAAGGCTCATGTCAGACTGAATTTGTTACGTGACATCTAGAACCTAGCACATTCCCTTCAGCAAGGCAAGGAGGAATTCACTGATGAGAGGGACATCAACATTTTTTTTAACAAATCTGGTGATGCCTGTCCTCCGCGGGTCAGAGTTATTAAGAGGAGATGCTGCTATGGAACCAGTCTCCCTGATATCAGTGGGATTAGAGGATTTCTGGATGGGAAGAACCCATGTAACAATACTTGCTCAGAGGCAAGCTGGTGTAATTACTGACACAGGCGGAAGTCTGTAGTAGCAAGCAGGTTGCCTTGATCTGCAGGAATCTGTGGCATGGGCTAATCATAGTGTTTTTAGAGATGAGACTAATGAACAGCTGACCGGGTGATTACTTGTTTGTGTGTGTAACAGACAAATAGATCTGGAGAGCAGAATCCTGTCAGTTATCCCAATGGAAAATCTGGGTCCTTTACCCCATTTGTAGATTTATATAACTTCATAGACCCAGATCTCATTGGTTAAAAGGGAGGCTGAGTGCCCTTGAGGAAAGACCCTATCTATCACAAGAATGATTATAAACATTCTCCCTGTCCTTTCACAAAGGGCCCTATGGCCATTTACTAGAGTAACACTGCATTAAAAAAGAAGAATAGTTAGCGTTTTGGGGGACTTTGGATAAGGGGTATGAACTAACACTAACGCCAGAGGACCAGAAGAGCCACCATGGTCCTCTAGTTACAATGGGGGCATACGGAGGCCAGGTGAAAATGGGGAAGAATGGTACTTAGACTTGTCAAGGACTGTTGGATGAAGGGGATGAGCCAGGGGACCTGAAATGACATCGTGGTTTTCCGGTTAGAGTAGGGGCAAATGGAGGCCAGGTGAAATTTAAAGTTCTAGCTCGAGAGTTTCACAGAAGGTACAATGGGTCTGTGGCCCTTCCGCCCTGGAGATGGTAACAATTCATCGGTACTGAAATAAAAACCTACTATGGCAATGAATTTGCATTCTCTGGCAACAGAGTCTCCACCAAACCAACACCACTAATTGAGGGCTTACCGAATGCCTTATCCATTGGCATGACATCCCCCACACATTGCTTTTGCTCAAGGGATTAATTTACCACACAGGTGGTGTAAGAATGGGTGCATGACCATTCCACTGGGATTAGAGTATATCTCGTCACCCAGAAGCAGATGACCTGTTGAAAGCTCAGCTAAAGTGCTGGATTAGAGAAAAGATGAGCTATATGTGCTGTATTGATTGCTGAAATATGGTGCTATGTCCCTACAGGAGCCAAAGGGTGTAAATGCAACCAGTTGCTTTCACCATTACTCCTAGTAACCCATTTTCAAAGTTTATGCTTCCTGTTCCTGAAACCTTAAGCTCTGATGGATTAGAGGTCCTGGGTCCCAGGAAGGAGAACACCTCCACCAGAAGACAAAGTAAAAGAGTTCCACGGAGCATGACTGTCACCTGATCACTTCGGACTCCTCATTCCTAGGGCATAAAGCAAAGGGGAATAATGTATTTGCAAGATTAATCTACCCTTATTAACATAAAGGGCCTGAGTAGCTGCTATATAATAGAGGCAGGGAGAATGTTCAGGAACTTGATTGGTGCATCTCCTGGTATTTTGTGCCAGGTGATAATGGTGAAACCTAAGGAAAGAAGGTCTGGATAACTCTTAGGCAAGCAGTCTTAGACCAGCTGAGATGCTGGCAAGGCTGAGAGAAATTCGGAATGGATAGTGGAGGAGAAAGATGATGACTATCAATAAAGCTTTGGGACCAGCTGCAGTAGCAGGGGCTGCAGCTATTCCATAAGCCCACTTGCAGAGGTTGTGGCTGGCTAGCACCTTGAAGGAGACTTGGTGACAGACAGGAGTTAATGAAGAGAAAGGATGAACCTGAGTAGTGCAAAGGTTCTGCAGTATCAGATACTACTTGTGCATCACTTTAAATCCCCTCATCCACATCTTACTGAAGTTACTTTTTCTACAGCCAGTTTTAAAAAAATATATTTTATTGATTTTTTACAGAGAGGAAGGGAGAGGGATAGAGAGTTAGAAACATCGATGAGAGAGAAACATCGATCAGCTGCATCCTGCACACTCCCCAATGGGTATGTGCCCGCAACCAAGGTACATGGCCTTGGCCGGAATCAAACCTGGGACCCTTCAGTCCGCAGGCCGACGCTCTATCCACTGAGCCAAACCGGTTAGGGCTACAGCCAGTTTTGATAGTCTTTGACCAGCTTCTTGCAAGTGCAGGTGGAGAGTACCTCACCTCTGGCCAAGGTGTGAGCTTCTTGCTTCCTTCCCTGCTGCTTTTCTGACACAGAAATGTGAACTGCCCATCGAATTGCCACACATGTGCAACCTACAAGTGGTTATGCAGTAGTCATAGTCCAAGGGGCCACCTTCAACCACAGGGGATGGAAGGCCATGGAAATTTCTTCTCCTTTCTATTTCATGGATTTCATTAAGGCTTCTCAGAAGACCTATGGCATCCAGCACAAGTTGGCCATAGCCATGGTCATTTTGATAATGCATCCTTATTTTCAACTTTTCTTCCCTGTTTTTACTCCTCTGTTCATTATTCCTGCTCTCTGGGGTCATATTCCCAGTTAAATTACCTGTGAAGAAGCCTTTATTGGAGGAACCCAGGCTGAGACAGAATCTCATCAGCTAAGTTGAAATAATAAACACAGATAATCAGGTCTTAATGTACAATTATGCTCCATTATTCATATGTACAGAAATTTAGGAAGTGATGATTTTTAAAATTAAAATAATTATTTCAACTTTGTCAAACTTTATTTTTATTCAATTAACATTTGAGAGCTAGTAGTCGCAGTAGTAAGTTGCTATCTAATTAAAATGTTCATTCTGCTATATAAAATGCACATATTTAAAGAGTTGTAGATTGTGAGTAAAAGGGCTTTTTTGTGTGCTGTAAAGTGGAATGAAATTGTCCAACAATTTTTCTATATTGTTGACAAATTGGTACTATTACGTTCTCATGGTAAATAAATATAAAAATAAGGGAAAGATTCTTCAATAAGAGGTCAATGTAATTTGAGGCTTTAGTTCTGTTGGTATTTGTAATGTCAGTTTACACTTTCACCATCAGAGGTCATGAAAGGACAATGTAGAACCCAAAATTTGAGCTTTGTTAAAAATGAAGTTTGAAATTCGAACTGTCACTTTCTGAGAAGGTGTTTTGAAAAAGAAAAATCATCGTCTACTTAATGTCACTTGTAATGAAATAAAAATTTTTAAGAATAAAATTATCTGGTGGGTTACAAAAACATCAGGCTAGTATTTGACTTTGGTGCTGTCAATTCTTAGTTTAAGAATAACATTTAAAATGCAAAGTGCCGATGACTGCTTGTCTTGGAAATATATAATGTTTAATTTCAGCTGGGTTTGTGAGGTCTATAATTGGCAAAAATAAAGAAAGGAAATAAAATTAAACTTAAAAGTGTTTAGGAATACATTTCTTAGTGAACATAGCATATACTTCATAAAGCATAGTAAAGTGTGTCTCATAAACTTTGCATCTGAAAAAACTGACAATGAAGAATGTGTCAAATATCATAATGATAGGAATACATTTCAATAGAAATATCTACTAATGATACATATTTTGATTGTTATAGGTAGCATATGTTGTTTTAAAACTTTTTTTGCTTTAGGTAAATTATTATAAATGCAAAAAACTAAGAAGTTAAAATAATTTGCATTTGGGTTTTAAAACACACAAGTTATTAGTTGTCATTGCCCTTTTTAAATAATAATATAAAATCTCCTTATAAAACTGATTGTTAATATTTTTGCATTAGCATAGTTTTTTTTGTTTTCAGAAATTCTGTACTACATGAAATAAGTGAGTCACAAAAAGATAAATACTATGTGATTCCCAATGTATAAGGTATCTAGAATAGTCAAATTCATAGAGATACAAAAAAATGTAAATCTGTGGGTTCTTAAAGGGATATAGAGTTTCAGTTTTACAACACTTGAAAGGAGTTTGCAGATTGGCTGCACAACAATGTGAATGAACTTAACAGTATTCAACTGTATGGTTAAGATGGTACATTTTATATTATATATATTTTACCACAATTTAAAAATTCAATGGGGATTTAGAAAATACTGTAGTACATAGTTGACGTTGGACAATCAAAATCCTTTCCACTGAAGCTGGAGTCCAATCACCTGTGGGGCCTCCCCACAGCTCTGGGTCTGGCTAGCCAAGGAGCCACCAGTGGGCAAAGGAACCCCTGCAGGGTGAAGGCTGCCTGAGAGAAACCATAGCTGACTTATACAATAAGTTTAGATTAGAATGTGACACCGTGCACTCCAAATTCCTCATTGATTCAATAGGTACAACAATAGCATCTACACCACAGTGTTTCAAGAAATGAATGAATTAAAATATGTAAACATTTTGAATGGGGACTTGTACACCATAGTGCTCAATAGGTGTTAACTATTGCGTTGTTATTTGTGAAGCTTGTCATATAGTGTATGTGGTTAAACAATTTGATACCAATTATTATCATTAGTTTTTGTTCCATTTTTCCAATCTTGTGTATAAAAAGACATTTTTTTTTGTTTGTCTCTTTTGAGCCCCAGAGGCATCCAGCTACCAAAAAGCTTTAAAAACAATAAAAGCACACCCTGTGGGTGAGTAGAGGTATCCATTCTTGTGGGCTATTTAAACAGCCAAACTTTAATCTTCACTAATATCCATACAATTGTTTCTCCCCTCACTTCTATCCTCTTTTTGGAGTGAGTTCTATCTTTTTCTTTTTAAATATATTTTATTGATTTTTTACAGAGAGGAAGAGAGAGGGATAGAGAGTTAGAAACATCGATCAGCTGCTTCCTGTACACTCCCTACTGGGTATATGCCCACAACCAAGGTACATGCCCTTGACCAGAATCGAACCTGGGACTCTTGAGTCCGCAGGCCGACCCTCTATCCACTGAGCCAAACAGGTTAGGGTGAAGTCAGTTCTATCTTAATGGGTTTACTCTCTAATCTTCCAGTGGCTCTCGAGTTCTGGAAGCCTCCACACTGGTCATGTGTGCAGCCTGCTCCTATCTGAAATCCCTCTCTTTACATGCAATGCCCATATGTGGTTGTTGGCAGGGGACTAATGAGCACAGGTCCGATTCTGGAGCTTCACTACAGGCTTTATTATCTTAATCATGCTCCTTTCTTGGTAATGATAGCTCTTCTAAAGTCATTCTTTGGGTTTTTCAGAAATTATTTTTAGACTTTTAGTTGCTCACACCTGCTTAGTAAATTGGTAAATTTAGGGTTCATCAATTTTAATAGGAAAACATGGCATTTAAACATGAAAACAGACCTACTACCTGTGCAAATACTGATGTGTTCTTTGTTAGTTAAATATTTTACTCATTTTTTGTTTGTTTTGGTTAATCAATTTCAAAAGGAAAAATATAAATTAATATTTGATATGAAATGGGAAAATATTTTATTTTTCTTGAAGTCCTTCTTTGAAGAACTTTTTAAATTTTATTTAGAAAGTCAAAGCATTTTCTAGTCACCATATAAATCTCATTGATGGAAAACAAGCTTTCTTTGAAAGAAAAAGAAAATATAAAGAGGCTCTTTCTACAATTCCACCAAACCTTTCACCAATGCTTCTAACAAGTTCCAAAATGAATTTCATCTCCATCCCCTCACTTGTTTGACCTCTGCAGGAGGTTTTAATGAGCAATGAACTGGTTCTCATGGTGAAAGACAAAGGAAGAAAAATCCTGAGTAATCCACCATCTGCATTATTCCACATTCAACAATCAAGGATATTGAGAGTAGCATTAGTTCTCTAGCACCACTGAATTATTAATGGAATCCATTTATCTTAGAGAAAAGTGCATGTCGAATTCAGATTTATTTCATGCTCACACCCAAGCCTTCAGTGTCTTCCTGATACTGCAATTGGACAAGACAGTTCTTTGCTTATATCTCTAGTAGAAAAGTTATTTTTGTTTTAAAATATTAATCGATTGGATGCTTGTTCTTTCCCTCTTTTCTCCTACCATATCATAAACTTTTTGAGGATTTGTTGTGTTATTAATATTTATATTATATCAATGTTTTGCACAAAGTAGGTGTTCAATAAATAGTTGTTGAAATTATTGGCTTCATTTTCCCTTGGTCCCATTTTATTACCTAACTAGAGGCCCAGTGCACAAAATTCGTTCACGGAGACCCCCCCCCCCCAACCTGGGACCCCTCAGGGGATGTACGACTGCTGGTTTAAGCCGGATCCTGCAGGGATAGGGCCTAAACCGGCAGTCGGACATTCCTCTTACAATCCGGGACCACTGGCTCCTAACTGCCCGCCTACCTGCCTGCCTGATTGCCCCTAACTGCTTCTACCTGCCACCCTGATTCCCCCCTAACTGCTCCCCTGCTGGCTTGATCGCCTCCAACTGCCAGCCTGATCGTTCACAACTGCCCTCCCCTGCCAGTCTGATTGCTCACAACTGCCTTCCCCTGCTGGCCTGATCGCCCCCAACTGCCCTCCCCTGCTGGCCTGATCACCCATAACTGCTCTCCCCTGCCAGCCATCTTGTGGTGGCAATCTTGTGATGATGTGAGGGCATCGCGCGATGGTGCAAGGACCCCCTAGCCAGGCGGTGGGCAAAACTTTCGGCCGCGGGCCGGATTCTTGCTCATATGAAATGAATAAAACTAAAAAAAAAAAAAGACCGTACCCTTTTATGTAATGATGTTTACTTTGAATTTATATTAGTTCACACAAACACTCCATCCATGCTTTTGTTCCGGCCCTCCGGTCCAGTTTAAGAACCCATTGTGGCCCTCGAGTCAAAAAGTTTGCCCACCCCTGCCCTAGGCTTTGATTAGTATACACTGAGTGGCCAGATTATTATGACCACCTGACGTTTGTAGGCAAATTAGCTATAATTTCGCGCTGAAGTTGCTAGAGGGCCAGACCATTATAAATAGGGAAGCAGGTTGTTTACCACGACAGTAGAAATGATTTTTTTCTGAAGATATGGGTAAACAATGTAATTTAACAGCCTTTGAATGTGGGATATATATAGTAGATGGTTTAAGTTATAATAGCACTTTTCTTAGTGTTAATACTTCCTAAATGGTTGCATATGTATGGGAGTAAAGCCCACCACCCCCCAACCTCCCACCCAACCTTCTAGCCCTCCTCTGTGCATTGACACATTACCCTTTGGTCTGAGCACAGATCAGCACATTATTTCTAGCAGAGCTAATTACAATTACAATAGGAATGTGGTGAGCCATGATTTGTTTCTCTAATTTTAATGATAGCAATGACAAGCAATGACTAGGATAGTACAATGAGAGGTGTGGGAGTTGTAGAATCTCCTCTTATCGTCTCAGCCATTGCTCAGACTAACCCTCTACCCTTCCAGGGCCTAGTCAATGGATGAATAAGTTGCTTTCTTTAATCTGGATAAATACTGCATCATTGAGAAAATTCTTTCACTTTGTGTTTTCATTCCAAAGGGCTCACAACAAATAAAAAATCTTCACTAATTGCTTACTGTTCCAGAATAGGGTTCCTCAGAATCATCAGAATTAGGATGACCACTGCTGATGACCGTTGGGATAAGGTACCTGTCCTGATGTCTTTGAGGAGCATGAAGAAGCCTTGCTATTTTAACCACATTTCTCTCCTAAGTTAATGTAACTTAAAGTAACTTTCTTCGGCAGTTTCATTTCCTTCCTCTCATAACAAGAAATACATTTAGGCTGTTCATCTACTCTGAAATAAATTAGAGGTAAAATCAAAGTTCTCTGTTTCATTTCAATTTACAAATACATTTATAATCAGAAAAAAGCAATAAAGCCTTTCATTGTCTGAGAAGTTATTGTTAAAATGATTGCATTTCACATATTTAGGCCTATTCCATGGGCAGTTCCTAATGTGAGAGCTTTGCATTTTAAGAAGTCCAGAGGAGATTGGGTGCGTTCATTCAGGGTGGTATGGCTGTAGACACTGGAGGAGGCCTCCAGGAGCCCCAAGAGCGCGCTAAGTGAAATAAATCCGTCAGAAAAAGCTAAGAACCATATGATTTCACTCACATGTAGGAGATAAAACTGAAACTCATGAACACAAACAGAGGGAAGGGGGTGGAGGGAGAAAGGGGTCCTGATATGAGGTGGCAGGAGAAGATTTGACTCTGGGTGCAATATACAGATCTTGTAACATAGAAACCCACACCTGAAACCTATGTGTTCATGCTGACCAATGTCACCCCAATCTATTTAATAAATAAAATAATAATAAAAAGAAATCCATAGAATACAGAACCATCAGAAAATGTTTAAGGATACTTATAGCTTAAATGGAAATAAAGGAAGTTATTGTATATTTGTAGTGAAAATTTTATATTGTGGAAGGGGCCCAAAGTAATAATGCTCCAATAATAAAATAAATAAAAGTCTAATAATGCTCTAATAATAAAACAAATAGAAATCAGAGTAGGATTAGTAGATATGCAAGTTGAAACCCTCTTTTTCCATTGTTGTTTCTTTATCAGGTCATGGTGAGTCAAAATATTGTGTCCTGAGGCTGGAAACTCGTCTTATTTTATTTCTTGGCAGACTGCACCAAATGCAGGGGCCCAGGGTGAAGATGATAATGCAATTTAGAAACAGAAGTAGGGAAAGAACAGATAATACGCTTTAATAGTTTCACACCTACACTGGCCAAACATGTAATGACAAACCCAAGCAGGACTATATGGAATTGAAAGGTTCCCCAAAACCCAGAGTAAAAACTTTATCAACATAAATTTCTGAGGACTGCTGGAGTGCCAAAGCCTCCCAGAGCTCTGATGAAAGCTGTAACTTGTGCAATGAAATAGTAAGTTTCCATACGTGTAAAAACAATCTATCCCTGCCTCTTACAACAATAATTACACTCCCCCCGAATAGATGCATATTTATCCCTCACACAATTTTCTATTTCAACTATTGTATCATTTCTCTTTCCAAAGTTAGCTATTTCAGTTTGATTTGGTTCATGTTGGTGGAATGATCACCATGTTTGTTTGTTTTTTTTATCACTTTCTCTCAAATGCCTGGAGAATGATAGTTTTCAGTGCCTCCAATAGGCACCCAGCTGACAACTGACAATGGTGTTTGTTGAAGAATCATATTGTGTGTGTTTCTTTTTTGCCAGAATTTAAGTGAATACCAAGTAAAAGAAGTCTCACCCCTAAAACAAATAAACATTATTCACCAATGCTTTCTGTTACTTTTCAGTTAATAGTATAAAGAATATGTTATCTTCTATTGTGTTATTGATCAAAATTTTAATATTTAGCATGGAATTGTCTTTATAAATTGAATAACTATAATAAATGCTAAAAATTGTCAAATGTGTTATTGTTATACTGACATTCTGTGCAATATTCAAAAGTGTTAAGAATTTTATCTCATTTGTTATTTGAAATCTAGTTAGAGACAGTGGGCTCTCAACTGTCTTCCCAGCACAGGGAGGCCCATATAAATCTTAGTGTGTATGAGTATTACCCATGAGGATTTGAATAATTTTGAAATTTCTTTAGCTTTTACTAAAAAATGATGAAAAAGTTTTAAAAGATTGCTATACTACCCAGCTTATCACTAGTTTAGGCAATAAAACAACCACATGTAAGCTTTGCTATAGGTGTAACTTTAGCAGTATGCCAAAGACCACAACATGTTAGAATCCAGAATGGCATCGAGAGGTGCCAACTACAAGGCTGATGGTCAGTGTTCAGGCCAGGAGTGCCTTGCAGCTTCCAATTGTCTTGTGAAGTTCTGGGAACAGACAGCTCCTGCCACTGGGCAAGAGGAAGATGGTGCCTCTACTGCTGACAGTAGGGGCCAGTGTCTTCTAGGGGTCACCCACAGACTCCAAAACATTCCCCCTAGGGGAACCACAAATTTATTCAACAAACTTTACTGAGGACATATTTTGTCCCAGGCACAATGCCTGGCTCTGACGGCACAGAGATAAAAGCAGTCCCCGCCTAGAGGAACTCACTGTTGAAATGGGAAATGAACTGTGAAATGACCTCATAATTACAACACCCTGTGAGAAGCGCTACAATAAAGTGTGGTGACCACAAACAAAAGAAGCACCAGCCAATGCTTCCCAGAGGAGGTGACTTTAGACCAGGGGTAGATAGATGCTCCTTTATTAGAAAATAAGAAGTCTTGCCCTTGGCTCAGTGGATAGAGCATTGGCCTGGGGCGGGAAGGGTCCCAGGTTCAATTTCAGTCAAGAGCACATACCTCGGATGCAGGCTCAATCCCCACCCCTGGTCAGGATGCATGTGGGAGGCAACCAATCTATGTGTCTCTCTCACATCAATGTTTCTCTCTCTCTGTCTCTTCCCCTCCCTTCCACTCTCTCTAAAAATCAATGGAAAGGATTAACAAAAGGAAGGAAGGAAGGAAGGAAGGAAGGAAGGAAGGAAGGAAGGAAGGAAGGAAGGAAGGAAGGAAGGAAGGATGGATGGATGATTTTTTGTTGTCCAGCATCTGATTCCATTTTTTTTTTTTTTTATGGCCAGACTCTCCCTATGAAGCTAAAAGGTCTGCCCGCTATTTTTGTAACCCATACCACCTCCCTCTTTCTTGGCAAGGAATGGATGTCTAAGGCTCTGCCAGTCGGCTGGAGCAAGGGCAGCAGAAAAACACATTGAGTGGCGAGTCTTTCTGGTCTTAACAGCATCAGTGGGGTTGCCGTTTCCAGGGGCCTGGCCACGGGGCCTGTGCCACACTTGGCATCCAGAAGCGGTGTCCGGAGAGGGTGGCATTGGCGGCACAAAGCACAGGACCAATGTTGTGGGGGTGGTAGCGGTGGTCTCAACTGTCTCGGTTCTACAATCTGCTTGTGGCTGCGGTCTTTCTGCTTGGCCTCTCTTTCTTCCTGCCTTTTCTGCATCTGGTTCCTCAACCTTCCTAAGATGTCTGTGAGCTACTCAATATATGCTGACATAAATTCCTTTCCTGTTTTATCAGTCATAATTCTTGCAACTAATGATCCTTTTAGGTTAAAAGTGTTCACATCTGAGTTAGGAAGGCGAGGGTGGAGTGTTAACGGTCTCCTATGCCATGGTAAGTGTTTTTTGTTTTGTTTTGTTTTGTTTTTTCAGTCTTAAAATAGGGAAATGATATGTTCATATTTGTGTTTTAAAAAGATATTTCTGTAGTCTATTTTGAGATTGGTAAGGAGGAGAATGAAGACAAAGAGTCCAGATTGGAGACTATTGTGATGGTCAGGCAAGAGTAACAATGGCTTTAACAGAAAGGGGCAGTGAAGAAGAGAGAAAGAGGATTTGAAATCTTTTTCCAGAAACTAAATATAATGGTTTGGGTGACTTATGGAGTGGGTTAGAGGAAGAAGTGTTGATGATAATTTTGAGGCTTTTAGCTTAGATTAACTGATGGACACATGGGTAATGGGGCCATTGCATTGACTAAGTAAGCTAAAGAAGTTTTGAATATGTTGAATTGTTGAATTTAAGATGCAGTTGGAAATATCCAGTAGGCAGGTACGTATGCAGAACTGAATTTGAGCAGGGAAATGAGGGATGAAAAATATGAACGACCTTGTAGGTGGTCCAGAGTACATGAAGCACCTTTGAGAGTTACAGACAGTTGGCTAAAGAAAATCCCTCAGGAATATCAAAAGCAACCACTCGCAATGCTACTTTAAAGAGCTTTCATCCATTACCAGTTATTGTGTTGCATAATTTGTAAAAGGGTATTTAAATTCAATTTTAATTGGAAAATGGTATTATTGTTTAGTTTTGTACTTTGTTTTTAAAGCAGTAGAATTTTTAAAAAGCTATTTATGGCATGGAACCCCAATGTATGAGATATTTGAAAATAGAGAAGCTGTGGTTGACACAGGCACAGAGGCCAGGAGTCCCATCTGCTGGGCCTCCTCCTCAACTTCTAACATGACCTTTGAGGCACCTCCTCAGAATCCTCAGGCTCCAGGGGTACTATGTGTTGGTATATACATATACACATGTGGATCTCTAGCAGTAGATCAGCCTCTCCTTCTACACTGTCCCTCAATTCCTTACCTGTGCTGCCCTGGCTCTTGTCTGTCTCTGGTAGGTGTTTGCAGTGCCATGTGGAGGAGCTCCCCACTGCCACTGCTACATGGAAATACCAGTGCCCACAACGAGGGTACAGTCTCAGGCTACTCTCAAAGCTACCTAACCAGATGCCAGAACAATGCTGGGAACCCAACACAGGTGGGCATAAGGGCCTTTTCTCCCATGCTCTAACATACGAGTACCTTTCTTGGCAGCCCAAAGTAATTATCAACATTTTCACCTGCCATTAGCCATTGCCTTTTAAATAAATCCAGTCAATCCCGTCCACTGGTCCAGATGGGAACAAATCCCAACCCATCTTTCCATCCATATCTGTTTCACTGCCCCTCGCCTTGATTAAAAAAACAAAAGCTAATAAATGAAGTAAAATAGAAAGGTTTGTAAAGGAGTGCTTGTGGATATATGCATATGTGTGAGTGTATGTGTGCAGGGAAAGTGTGGGGTGTGTCTAAACCATCAACATCCAGTCAAAAATGCCCTGCTACACATGGAATACAGCTTAAAACTCACTGGACTGTTTTGGAAAGAATAATGGCTATTTCACCAGAACACGGCCAAAATCTTATTTATGCTATTTTTGTGCTGTGTGGCTTGGGTTTTAAGTTATTTCACCTCTTTGGGTATTAATTTCTTTATAAGTAAGATGGGAATAATAATACTATTTCTCTCTCAAGATTGTTAAGATACAAGATAGTGCTGGTAATGTACTTGGCACTGGTAGGTGCTGGGCAAATCATTAAGAAAATGGGTCTAATCTATTTTCCTAGACACTTACAATGGATATACTTAGCACGTCCTTTAAAGTGGGCTTCCACTTTGTTTCGTGTGTTTTTCATTCAAAATTGACTTTTCCTGTATGTGTGCACATATGTATTACAGAAGAGATATGTACTTATACACAGATGAGAGAGATATTGAATATATGAAATCATTTAATATGTATGGAATAGTATTTTTAAAAACTGTGTGTGAGCAGGATCCCATTTCAAAATGACTTGAACTGTATAAATATTTTAAAGATATTCCTAACTAAAAATCTGTGAGCGTGTGACCTATGGAAATATTGTGCAAAAGCATTTGTGCCTTTTGCTTCCAAACACCTAGCATGGTTGGAACAAACTTGTATGCTTTAAAAGCATTTTTCAGCAAAACTAGCTTTTGGAATGAAAATAAACACAAGGGATATTGGACAAGGCAAAATAAAGCAGATGTTGACCATTTTCATTTTGGTAAAATAGTATTTTGTCAGTTGCTTATGGTCTTTTTTGTACCATATACTCTTCCTTTGTCCCCCTATATATCAGACACAGAATGTTCCTCATAGAGATTTCCTACTCCTTGTTAATCTAGTCATCCTTTTCCCCCTTTTACATCACATGGAATAACTATTTAGTAACCGAGGCCTCAGTTTTATAGATAATGGCTTAAATTTTCTATTGCATTGTTTGCAAAGTTTTAGATTGGAAAAATATGTTAGAGTGAGAAGGAAAGTAAAATGTTACCATCAAAGTTAACAAAAAGTTTTGTGTGTTTCTCATATTTTTCCATTTAAAATATTATTACTGGAATTGAGACTGTCTATATTCAAGCTGTTCATACATTCATTCCTTCATTCATCTATTCAACAAATATTTTGTGAGCACCCGTGACTGATAGGCTGTGGATAGAGATGGTCCTTGCTTTGAACAGGGCTTAAAAATAGTCAGAATGGGAAAGATTTTGGCAAAAATCACAGAGAACCTAGAATCTCCATCAATCATTTTCATGATCCAGGATGGCAAACTCAAGACAGTGGGAACAATATACTTCCTGTTCTCATAAGCTGACAGTCTTACTCATCACTCGCCTCTCTGCCACTTAAGTCAGTTTTATTATTCTGACGTATCAATTGGGACTTAGCTCTGATAATGTGAAATAATTTGTCTGCAAACCTGATGATTGAACTCAGCTATTCATAATTGTTATATGTAATCATATATTATACTTATGATGAATTACTTATTAAAATTTCCATGTTGCATGTAAATGCTTTCTGATAACAGTGCTATTTCTTAGTGTTATCTTGAAGAGTCTTTATCTTTATTGCTTAGTTTTGTAAGGAGAGATTATCACTGTGAACACAACAAAGAAAGCAGTTTGAACAAAGTTCTTAACTCACCACTGTTTGTTTGCTTTTAATTCAGTATGAAACTATTAACCTTTACAAAAAGACGAGGAATATGGCTAAATATTTATTTTCATAATCTCTAGTTTCACATATTTGTAAGTTCAGAACTGAAATCCTATATCTCCTCTGACGCCCTAGCAGAGTTAATGGCACAAATTCCTTTTTTGAACTTTTTCCCCTGACTTAGTCCTCTTAATTTTTTATGGCTCTAAAAAATAAAACATGAAAAGGCAAGGCCAGATATATTTTATCTTTCATGTATGACAGATGTTCCCTCACCCATGTTTCATGGGCATAATCCGTCTTTAGAAAACATAGAGATGGATGTTTCTGCCTGCAAAGCCTCGTGAAAAGAAGCCTGCTTGTCTTGATTAACAAACCCTTCAGAAGGAGTCTTAGGGCCACACACTCTTCAGGTTTCTGGATGAGAGTCTACACTGAATGGGAAAAGAATTAGCATGAGACTAAAATCTAGAAAGTGGCCGTAAGTACACAAATGGTGACACAGTAGCCATTCAGAGAGAACACATTCTATTGGTGCCATTTTAAAGTTACTTTCCTGTTTTGTTTTGTTTCAAATAGCAGATGCACAAAGTGGAAGGCCAAGCATGACTTAAGGGCAGTTTCATTTTTAAGATGATCATGGAAGCATAGGTGCTCAAAAGGATGTTTTGAATGAACAAATAAGGAAAAACAAGCTTATTAAGTTCAGACATAAAACAAACCAGCGGCTCTAGCCACACAACTGCCATCAGATACAGATTTGCTTTAATCGTCACAGAAGGACAAAGATACGCTGTCTTTTGGTTAAGCCTGATCCTATCTCCTTATAAAATGCTGGCAGATAGAGCAGCTTTGCCTTTCAGATTTGCACCCAGTTATTTTTAGTCCTTCTGAAGCCTGGGAAATAAGAAATATAACCTCCTTGAAAAATCCAAGCGAGCCAACCATAGCAGGGCCTCTGAATCTGATTAGATAAAACAACAAAGAGGTTCTGTCGGGGCAGAGGCAGGAAGAGCCAAGGTGGGTGGCAATCTCTGCTTAACTCAGGGGAAATGTAGCCTCAAAGAATTCAAAAGTGGGTGAAAAAAATAACATAAGCAACAGACAACTTTCCCACATCTCAGGTCACTCTCTAAATACAGCTAGAAAAATTTTCCCCACACTAAACTTTTTTTTTTTTAATTTTTGAAGTATAATAAACAGAATGTGAATGTATGTTTATCCTAAGCACCCCACTGAGAGAGAGATTCGCTCTGTAGTAATGTGTATGCTCTCTATTAACTGTTTTTCAACCTTCTCATTAGCTTAGGAGCTAAATCAGGGCCCACTTTACGTTATAAAAGTAGAACTTTATTTTAAACTCCCCGATATAATATTGAAGTAATTTGATGAGGCTCTTTCCCTCGGTTATTAAGATGGGAGAGAATCACGGGAATCGGGGTAGCTGGAAGTCCCCCCGCCCCCCCTCCTGTTCCGACACTGGATTCCTGGCTTTGACGGATTTCAGCCTGGCGAGTAGGAGGCAGAGTCTAACCAGGGAGGAGGGGGTGGCTGATGTGCTGACAGTTGTCATCAGTAGCTTTGACAGGCCTACTGAATAAGCAACGTTGTGTGCGCCCGTCCCCAGCATCCCCACTTGGTAAAAGAAAGCAAACACCAGGGGGCCGGGTACTGAAATACAAGCGAGGGGACATCTGGCATGTGCTGGGCTCGGGAAGGCACTGAAGTGCCCTGTGTTTCAGCCTCACTGTTAAAGAAGGTATGACTGTCTTACATGTCACATTCATCTCATAGCCTGAAAATCTCTGCAAATTTGTACCTATTTCTTCATACATTGCTGATGTCCATGGTTAAAGCTGTGGAGAAGCTAAAAGCAGTCCAATTACAATAAGGCATTTCATTTGTTTCTTAGGTATGCATAAAGTCAACCCTGCAACACTTCCTTTTTTCTCTCCAAGTTTCTCAATTTCTGTCCTCACGTGTCAATGCTGTGGTTCTTTAACTCACAGGAGCGGCCGGAGAGGCACCCTGGCAGATGTGGGAGAGGGGTTTAGTGGAGGAACCGGAGCATGCTCGGGCCAGGGAATCCCACAGTCTGTGCAGAGGCTGGGAGGCATTCAGGGCCTTTAGGAGAACGAGCTAACAGGGTGGTGGGTCAGCAAGATTTCAGGTTAGCCTCTGAGCTCGTCCCTGCACACACACAGGGTTTTCCTGTACAGTCCCAGTTCTGTGACAGCTATAGGTGCTACGGGGTATCCACAAGTAAACGAACAATTATTCACCTCCAGTCCTTCAAACCTGACAGCACCACTGAGAGGCCCGAAGTGTAGGGGTCCTGGCGCTCCGGGCCCCCTGCCATTGTGGCGCCGTGCGCTTGGTCTGAGATCGCCCATTTGGTCCCTGGCTTGGTTGGTCTGAGCCCATTTGGCAGTTCTGTCTCCTTCCTGTGCCTCCTTGTACAATGCCACTGGGAAGGGGACCTGGAACTCGCTTCTCAGTTCCACTTGCTTCTCTGTTAGCTCAGGGCTCCTTGGAGTCAGACTTGGAAATCTGATGACCCCACTCTGGGCAGCCACCTACACCTTTCTGCCTTTTGGATTGCAAATACTCCTAGACAAAGGCACTGGGAGACTTCTGGTATTAAACTATCACACAACATTTTCTATCAGACTCTCATTTTTAGCCAAAGAAGAGACCTTGACAACGCGTGTCGATTTATCCTCTGAAATAGAGGATGTTGGCTCCTCACTTGCACTTGCATGAGGCCAGCCTGAGGTCACCTCTACGGCTGTAGTTGGCATCTTCTTTGTTTGACGTTTTATGTATTGCTTGCCAGGTAGACGATTTGTACTAAAAAGTCCTGAATTCCTCATTCAAAATATACATTCCACATAGAAATCATGGAACTCGTGATCTAATTTTAAACTTCATAAGGAAGAATTTGTAGGAAAATGTTAAAATTGATTCTGCAGTTACCTATCAGTCTCAGGCATATGTAGTAGATAGGTCATCATTTTCTAGTCATTGGTTTCCCAATCTTCAAAATAAAGTACCTTACTCTGAGGGAGAATTTTTCAGTTTACAAGGTGTTTTTGCTCATGTTGCCTTTTTGATCCTCTAAGGGTCTGGGCTAGATGGTGCATAAGTCTCCTCTGGCTCTAAATTTCTATTAGTCTGTGGCTATACTCCTATGAAAGGATACAGCCTGGTTTCTAACAACAAAAACAGTAGGATGAACAGACCCCATGCAGTGGAGGGGTTCTGCATGCTCTTCATAAAGTTCTTGTATCTTCGGAGGGCACTTTAAAAAATCACCATATGGTGCTCAGGCTTTTTGTTTAACGGGCCAGAGACTCATCATCTGGGGGTTCTGCAGTGGGGGAGACAGTCCGTCAGTGCCCTGGGAGCCACGGCAGCTGAGCATTTGACGCTGGGCAGCCACCCAGAGTGCCAACTTTGCCACCCTGGCATCGCTGCGCAGACTCTGAATGAGGGCACAAAGAATACGACTCCTGTCCTCCCGTTTCAGCATTTTTCTCACTAATCACCTCTGAACTGCATCAGAACGAGAAATAAACACTGGCAGAGACAAGCCTCCGGCAGGGCACCCAGTCTCTCTCCAAAGTGTGTCTTGAAAATAATACCCGGATTAAGCCTCTTTGTTGTTGCAAGCTTTTTGAAAGTGGTCATTTCCTTAATGTGATAAGAAAGTGAAACATTTTCAAAGAAATAAGAATTTGGTTACGTGTTTGCCAGGATCAATGGAGCCTTAACCAGCACTTTGGGGAATATTGCCACGGCAAGAAATTCTCTCAAGCTTCTCGTTCTAATTCGGAAAATAATTGCATCAGTGCTGTGGACTGCTCCCATTTTTGAGGTGGTATAAAGCAAGCATAGGGGGCTTACTCACTAAGGAAAGACTTCAGCAATCTCAAAACATCGACTGTATTTCTAATAGGATGCACACAGAATTTAAAAACAAATGTTTTTCCCTTGGAAACTCACAGAGGAAGATGGAGGTCTTTTGAAGTATTGGACCATTCCTTAACAGTGGTGTGTGTTACTAATTCTGAATTCTGTTGAGCTGTGTGGGGCGTTCTCTTAAGCACCGGAGTGAAAGCACAATGGCTGACTCATCTTCGGGTTTGGGTTACATGTGTGGGGCTGTGTTTTGGATGGAGCTTTCTGGAATAGCAACACTCCATCAAAAACACAGTGGCACACCTGTACTCCAAATGCTGGAATAAGGCAAAACATATGACATCAAAATGCTGGGAATCATATTAAAAAGAAAAAAGGAAAGAATGCAGGCTGCAGCAAAGATAAAGACGGCACCGAGGCACTAATATACAGGGGGAGTAGAAAGTTTTACGTATGTTGCTCATGAAATGATTTATCTATCATTTAACCTCTGCTCATAAGCCGTGTTTGTTCTGCCTGATGTTGACACGGACACCGCATACACAGCGTGTGAAAAGTTGCTCAGATGGCTGCTTCATCCTCAAAAATAAATTATCATCATAAGTTGCACAATGAGAAATGATTGTGGCTTATATTTCCAAAGACTCTAAAATATCACAAAGGTAACAACGTGGCCTCCTCTGGAATTTTTAATGGTAATTGATGGCACAGAATAGATTTCACTATTTGAAGAGAGGATGTTATAAATTAATGTTTAAGTTTAAAAGGGGGAGGACTTTATGTCGTTTTTTACCTAAAACCTTCACAAATGACCTTCCCAATCAAAAGAGTTCTTACTCAGACCTCTTAGAGGAAAGCATTCATAGTGTTAATCTGAATGAAATTTTAATTTTTCATAGTTTATCTTTCATGGATACAATTAAAAACAAATGTAATAGACATTTTTCTATCAGTTTGAATAATTATCTTAATCATCTTACTTAATTGGCTGCAAGAAATTGTTCATGCATGCAAAGAAGTACAAGCAGGCAGGTGTAAAAATAGACCTTCTGATAGATAAAAGCTTATTTCCATCTGCCAAAACATTGATTTTTAATAACTGAGTTTGAACTTTTGGTCACTACAACTCTTTTATATTTTAGACCTTCTCTTTGAGGTTATCTATACAGATTTATACTGTTTTTCCTCGTTACAAAGATAATAAGAACATATTGCTCATTGGGGAACAGTTCTATAATTTTTTCAAAGAATGCTTCTATGTTGAGATTGCAATGGATTTTGATTTCAAGTAGTTACCTTCTCTCCATGCTCCCTGCATTACACCCAGGAAATGGCTGCTCATCGACTCAGTGCTGCTCCTTGCTGGGGTCTGAAACACAGGAGTGACCCTAACATCAGGGTTTGAAAATCCATCTTTCTAGTAACTATGCACACACTGACTGGTTCAGCATTAAATACAAACTTTTTCCTATGAAAATAACATGAGAAATGATTATTAAAAAATATTAACTGCTTTTAATATTGGGCATTCAGGAAAACACACAGCATCTAACCTAAACGTTTGGTGCCACCTTGGTCTTTATTGAGAAACATGTGGCTGACAATTGAGAAGCCGGGAAATACCGTGTGGATTAAAGGAAATAAATTAAGAGCTGAGTTATATAAATCTTAAGGGCTCGTTGCACCTGGAATCATTTTCGTGGCAGTGCACACAATTGGGCTTTCTCCTCTTTAAAGTATCCTGGCTGCAGAATGAAAATTGCTGTTTTGAGTAAAACGCTATACAAATCTTTCATTTGGCCACTAGAAAAATATTTTTTTTAACATTTTTTTTTCTTGTTGAGATTTTCAAGAAGTACCAGAGCATTCTTGGTAGAGATTAACAAATTCTTCTGTCACACATATTTGATCCCAGACCAACATTATTTTCTTTGTGCATTTTCCTTTAGCTTTCATTGACTCTATCTGATTCAGCTTATGCTTTATATTCTCAGAAAATTTTGGGAATTGACACAGACTGAGTTCAGTAGAGACATTCTGGATATGGCATACAAAGTTTTAGGGTGTTTTTAAAAGAGCTGGTTTTGAGGACACTGAATATACTAAATTTGTCTGTAGGACAGCAGAAATACACATTACAGTTTCCCTTCAGACTATGTTTAGGGAGAAAATAAGAGGATAATACTTATGCCATTTGAGCTCCTACTTTACCATAGCATTCTGCTATATATTTTATGTGCCTTATCCAATAATATGAACATTTACTGAGCATTTACTATGTGTCAAACTCTAGCTGAAGCCCTCTAGGTATATTAACTCACGAATCCTTTCTAGGAATCCGGCTGGGTATTTGCTATTTGCACTTTGCAGATGAGGAAACGGAAGCTGACAGAGCTCTTGACCATTTTTCTAGCTTGCTTCTCCATACTCCTCTATTCTCTTAGCCAGTATGCAAAATAGCCTGGAAAAGGCATAATTATCAGGTTATTACACATATGTATGTATAATTATCATATATATACTAGAAGCGCAAAGATTGAATCACTTGTATAAATCATATAGCTAGAAAGTAGTAGAGCCAGAATTCAACCCGGGACTGAGTGAGGCCCAAGTATGTGTTTCACTGTCACAAGAAGTATGCTTTTTCAAGAAGACCAAGTCAATGTTTTCAGAGAACTTGTTTTACCAGGTTGTATCTGGGAGGGCTCCGGGATCGCGACTATGGGCAGTGTGGCAAGGGCACTGCCGTTTGCCCAGAGCTGCAGCCCATACACATGGTTCCAATTGGCCTCCTTACCCATGCGGCAGGGTCAGTGCTCAGAGTGAGTTGGGAATTTCAGGGTGGTGTGCTTCCCAGAGTGGACATGCGCCTTCAGAGGGGCTCTTTGAGGAAATCCCGCTGGGACTTTCACATAGCACACATACTTGTAATGCCTTCCCCTGCCTCAGGCTACAAGGGTGCTTTGTAGTTAGAACCTAGTTCATTTTAGTATCCCATCTGGTCTTTGGTGGAGCACATTGCAGAAAGTGAACTATAGATTAACCTCCAAACCAGAAAATATTTTCATGGTTCCCATTTCCATAGGGTCACAAGGGTGTATGAGAATAGAATGCTTGGCAGGAAGTAAAAATCCATACTCTCAGGAATATTCTTTTCTTTAGTTCTAACTATATCTGTTCAGATCCAGCTACTTATAAGAAGTTGTAAGCAGCTACCAATGCAGAAAGCATCCCACTGTTCCCATGGCACTGCGTTAAAGGGGAAAGGCAGCATGTTCTGGGCTCTGCATGTTCAAGTCCAGTAGAAATAAAATTTCAACAACTGCCTGTATAATGTACTATTTTTATATTATGGTGCTTCCTATCAATTTTCAGGATTACAATAATAACATATAATAAAATACACATTAGAACAACTCTTCGTATTTTTTTGTGACTACAAATGTCAATGTGGTTCCTTCTCATTTATAGTATCTTCCAAATTCATGAGCACCAAAAAGTTTGTGCTTCCAACTGTCTTTCTCAGCTCATGTATGAAGTGCGTAGCCTAAACTCTTCTACAAAGGAGAGATTAATGTAATTTCATCTACAAATTGAATCCAGCAAATAAGTTAAGTCATACGAATCTGGCTCCTCTATGGTAGAGACCATGAGCCCACCATGGCCAGATTGTGAAATCTTTTAGAGCAGAAGTGATTGCCCTTGGGTCTGTAGGACATAGATAGACTGTAGGGGGTCCATAAACCCCTGACACTGAATGCAGAATTTTGTGTCTCTTAATTGTTGGACAAAGAAGCCGTAGCATTCATTGTAATCTGTAAAGGGTCTATGACCCATAAAAGGGATGACTGAGTGATACATGGGAATTCCATTAGCAGTACCTTCTTTCTCTCAGCCAGAATCAAACATGATCAAAACAACAGTAAAAAAATACACATATAGGCAACTTCCTCTTTAAAACAATGTTTCTTCATGGATAATGTTATTATTCTTTTTGCATGCAGGGGGTGTTATGGATCAACATGGAGATGTGCACTTCCTTTTGATGTCTGAAGGTTAACATAAAATTCTGTGAGTAAACATAAAATTAGTATGTCATATGTGTAGAATGCTTCAGCTGTTTCTTAACTGAAATAAATCACATGCAATTACATTTTTAGAAAAAATATTTTGAATGATCAATACATTATTCATAAATAGCCACTGAAAGTCACAAAATGAAATTTTGTGAGTGATCTTCCATATTGGAATAAGAACATGCTGTTTGTTATCTTCAGTGATAAAAAACACACACACACATACCAAGACGGAATAAAATATTAATTTGTAATTAATTTGTAAGCAACCCTGCAGCTCGTTGGCCAAGAATCCCTTTTTTCTCTGAGACAGTCAGCTGGCATTTCCTTCCTTTTGTGCTCCCCCTTTTGCTTGAGATCACTCCGATTTTACCTCTCAGGACTAGCATCCATGGTATCCGAGACAGGGAGGCACTGATGTAAAGGGGAAGAGGCATTAGGAAAACCTTGTTCCTTTGCCCCATGTACATCTCTCTCCCAACTACGGCTGCTTCCCCGGAAGCAGTGCGTGGTGTAGTCAGTCAAAGCCTCAGCCCCTGAGTGCCCTTACCAGCATCTCAGTCCTTTTCCTCCTCTCAGATGACATTTTTTTCTCTGGGATATAGGTTAAGCTTGCTTAAGTCTTGTTGTAGAAAGATCCTTAGTTAACAGGAATGCTGACACCCCCACACACTCCTGCCGCCCCAGGGCATTTGCACTTGTCTTTCCCTTGCCCCTTTATCTGTCCGTTATCTGCTTGGCTTCCTCTCTCACTCCTTCTAGGTCTGATCAGATGATCTCATGAGTGGGCCTTCTGGATCCATCACTCTATATCCCCCTTAACTTGCTTCATTTTTCTTCACAGCACTTTTATCATCACACTGCAATGAGCTATTTATATCTTTATTATTTTTCTCTTCCCACCAGAGTGAGGGCAAGGGCTCTGCTTCATTTAATGCTCAATGCCTAGAGCAGTGCCTGACATACAAAACACCCAATAAACATTTCAAATTCATTGAATAAACAACACCTAACACTGCTTTGCAGTTTAGAAAGTATTTTCTATTTATGGCTTTATTTAATCCACCCCAAACCCTTCTTTGTTATCCTTATTTTACCAGTGAGAAACTTGAGGATCTATCTGCACTTTGCAACTTCCGATTCCTATTTTGGACTTTAACTCCTAAAAGATGTTTGTCCCTTATTCTTAGGTTCTTAAGCTGTACTGCTGCTTGTGATTCTTGGTTCTGAGTGTATTTCAGAAATTCTTTACCCTGGCTGTCCAGTAGAAGCATTATGGAAGCTTAAAAAAGTTCCTTTTGTGAGGCTTAATGACCAATTAAATGAGAATGCAAGAGTAAGATGATATATTCTATTCAACACCTATCTATGTGATTTTAAAAAATCAGCTTCCTTACATTCTCTGGATATTTCAGTTAATTTGGTGGAATGGTATGCTCAGAATATACACTTAAGTTACCGTTCCTTGTGAGGTCAAACCTTTTCCTTAATATGTTTAATATAGATTATTCCTGTGCCTTTGTACAGCCAAGAATGAGAAGTATTGGGTCATTGAATGCACAGGCCCATTTTTTGGGAGCGTCAATTTTACTCAAATATTTAGGAGAAAAATTTTATTTTTAGTAAAATAAATTCAGTTATGTCATGGATTCCCATTCAAAATACCCATGAATCTAAAATAACAATTCCTAGGACTTCGTAGAAATGTCTTGCTTGTGATGGCTTCAGTTATAGTACTGATTCTTCTTGGCCAAAGAGAAAATTCCCCAGAAAAGTAACAGTAGGGGAAGGTTTAGGAGACAGAGCAAAAATTAACATTATTCTGTGTAATAAGGCAAGGACAAGAGTTTTAGGCTTTAATGCAAAAAAAGAAAAATGAGAACTGATTTAATGAGAAATGGGAGGCCCTATGTAAGTATTCACTTAGCAAGTAAATCATTCAACAGACATGTCCCAAGACTGTCCTAGACACTGGAGCTGGAAAGGCGAATTGAAGGAGCTTGCAGGCTAGTGGGAGGAACCATCACAGATACAATTACAGCTCTGCCCCGTGGTCAAGGAGGCATAATGTGGGAGTTCAGAGTGCCAACCTGATAATTTTGTAAGTTAAGAGTGGGGCCTAAAAATGTGCAGAGATGATACTATATATTTGTAGAGAGTACTTTATAGTTTGAAAGCACTTTTGTATGAATTATTTGTCTGATCTTCCTCAAACACTCTGAGATCGAACAGATCATCTCCAATAAATGAGAAAAAGTATGAGACTTGGTCAGGATCATGTTACTGGGTCCATGCCCTGTAATAAATTCAGTTATATCAGGGATTTCCATTCAAAATATCCATGATATAACTGGGCAGGGATGATATTATATATGGGCAGAGATGATACTATGTATTTGTAGAGTATTTATAGTTTCAAAGCACTGTTGTATGAACTATTTGTTTGATCTTTCTCAAACACTTTGAGATCAAACAGATCATCTCCAATAAATGAGAAAGAGTTAGAGACTTGGTCAGAATCATGTCACTGAGTCCATGCCCTGGTCTTCTGTTTCCCATGACACCACTTTCCATTTATGCCCTTTAAGTATGACGCCACTGGTGCTAATTAAAAAATGGTAGAGCCATAGTGTTGTCCATTTTCCTTTTTTTAAAAGATAAAATATTAAATTCCGTTGGGCATGAACACAATCTTCCATAACACCTGTCTGGTGCTTATGAAAAAAAATGCTGCTTGACCAATAAATGGAGTGATTTTGCTAGCATTGAATGTTAATAAAACCTCTGCCTGCCAACATCTAATCTATCTAAAGAATAAAATGTGCCTTTCCTTTGAAATTTTTAAGTACTCCTCTTCATGGTTAATGACTAAAGCTGTCTTATTGGTTTCCCTTAAAAGTACGTTTTCTAACGTGCACTGTGTGTGTTATTATAACAAATAAAAACAGAAAAAGTGCTGGGTATGCTTTTTCCTGTAGATAAGTGCTAGGTTACTAGAACATATGACATCATATTTGGCTCTAACATTTGGAAATGAAACAGTATAAAAGATGACAAGTTCTAGTAGCCACGTCATAACAGGGGATGAAATTTAAAACAAGACCGACAAAATAAAATTTGAGGAAACTGACTATTTTTTAAATTGTACATTTATCATGACAGTTTGGGGGTTAATCTCTGGAACCAGCACAAGGCTGAATGAGGTAATAGCTGCACATGTTGTGGATAAGATAACCAAAGGGGGGGGGGCGGGTAGGAAGCCCATTTCCAGGCTAATGTGCAACTAAGATTATGTCCTGATGGCTGGAAACTGTTGTGTGGTTAGGATTATATAGGGTTGGAAAAAAAAATGATGTTGATGGAGTGGTGAGCAGCCCGCCGGGATCTGGAGCATTCTGAATGGGGGCATGAAAGGGAGTGGGCTGGAGCCCGCCAAGAGAAAGATCTGGGGAGCAAGGAAACGGGAGGTGAGCTACAGAACCCCCTCACAGAAATGACGATAAGGGCGGGTAATTAAAACTGCACTGAAAAGTGAAACCTGATGATAACACTGGCCTAATGCTGTGCCTGTGTACATTAGGGTCTGAGAGGAGACTGTGACACTGATTTCCACTCCTGACGACCCAGATGTTCCTACCCTCAGAGAGATGTTCCGAGGTCTTGTTTGGACCCACTTTGTTTTATTCTGTGGCTTTGAGGAAGGGGAAAGAAAGCGCTGTGAGGGATGTGTTGACTGAAATGCACCATTAATTTCATGTCTCTTCTGTAAAAAAGCACTTTTAAAGTGTGCCAAGATGTTTTTAGTGTTTTAACAACATGCTTTTGTGACAATAGAGAAATGAGGGTACATTTTCATGGTATCAATAAAAATATCGTAGTAATTTACAGGGTTGGACTGAACTCTAAGCTGGGCCACAATGAAGCTCTTTCAGTGTGAACCGAGATAGAAAACCTCGATTTTGTTCCTGAGCCACTGGGATCAGAACAAACATGATCTCTGACTGCCTCTATGATCTGAAGTTTCGGCTGCCAGGGGGCTCGAGTGTTATGAAGGGTCCCCATTTTTGAAACTCTCTTTTCTAGCCTACATATCCCAGATTTATAAGCTTTGAGGCCTTAGAAGGAAAATAAAAAGGCATATTTGTTTTTTTCTTAACTGGTGTAGGTTTCCAGATGGTATTAGAAGCTATTATTGGCTGAGAAGAAACACTTGTTTGTGTCCCAGTCTTGTACTTGGGACTGCAAATTTGGCAAATGGCTCACTTTGAATATCTAAGCAAATAAACAAAGCATTTTCAGTATTTGCTGACACTCATTATCCTTTCCTTCTCAAACTCTGCCAGATGCAAACACGAAGGGCCAGTTTCTCTAGTTTATGTTCTGTTCAGAATCTCTTAGGGAAGTGCACTGGTGAGATCTCCATGTCTGATTCTTTGTATTAATGTGGCTGTGGTCACGTGATTCCATGGCTGCTTACTGATGAGTTAAGTTGCGCATGGCAACAAGGTAGGGGCTTGTTGATCTAACCCCCTCGGTGTCATGCCAGTGGCGCACTTTTGTGTCACTGTCACATTATTTAAGTTCCTACTGCTCCATGCACAGAAGGAGGCACTCTGGTATGCAAAGATGTGTAAGACCAAGTTTCTGACCTGAATAGTATAGTATCCAAATACTATAGAGCAGCGGTTCTCAACCTGTGGGTCGCGAACAATGAAAATACATCCTGCATATCAGATATTTACATTACAATTCAGAACAGTAGCAAAATTACAGTTATGAAGTAGCAACGAAAATAATTTTATGGTTGGGGGTCACCACAACATGAGGAACTGTATTAAAGGGTCGCGGCATTAGGAAGGTTGAGAACCACTGCCTAGAGAGACATTGATGAGTACACTTACCACTTTGTGAGTCTGTTGCTCTAAGACAAATAATGAAGGGGACAATGAGGCTTGATGGAAAGAGACAAAATGGACTTTGAAGTCCACGTGGGCTTTAAAGTTCACATTTTGGCTCAGCTACTTCCTTAGCCAGAGCATAATCCTTTACCTCCCAGAACCTTAGCTTCCTTATCTGAGAAGTGGAGAAACTTACATTACTTCACAGGGCTGTTGTGAATGTTAGGCTAGTCCCTGAAAACTGCCCAGCACTCTGCTTGATATACAGTGGGGTCTTGACTTACGAGTGTCCCAACTAACGAGTTTTTTGAGATACCAGCTGTCTCTCAGCCGATTTTTGCATTGAGTTGACAGAGTAATTTGAGTTAACGAGCTCCTTAACGAGCTCCGGTCTCCGAACGAATTAAACTCGTAAGTCAAGGCCCCACTGTATAAGAAATGCTCAGCAAGCCCTGGGTTCCTTCCTCCAAACAAGCAATCAAGGACCCGCAGCTGAGGGGATTAGGAAACGCTCTACCTTTGAACAGAGTATTGAAGCACACGTAGAATTTCATACTAGGGATTTATAGAGATCACTACGGGAAGACAACATTCTTGCATAAGAAAGGCAACATTTTTGGGGAATAACATGCAATCAGTTTGACTAGTAAGGGAGCTCCGTGTAGATTTGGGCTACAGATATAACCACGAAGGGCCTCCAAATGCAACCTGAGGAATTATTAAATTCTGAGAGCAAAAAGTATCAGTGACATGGGTAGAGGGGGCACTACATAATTGGAGTCCCAAAGGAACATTACTCTGGCAGCATATGTCCATTGGATTACAGTGGGAAGAGGCAGAGGCCAGGAGATGGGTTAGGACCATTGTAGAGTAGTTCAGAAGAGAAGTAATGAAGGTTTCATTGGTGGTGGCTGGGCAAAGGCATGCAGGTGTGAGATGAACAAGTGGGACCTGGAATGGCTCCTTTAATTTCTGCCTACATAACACTCTCTTTATTTCCTACTTGTCTTTTTGTATCTATCACACTGGACAGAATGTTGTTTACAGGCGTGCCTCCCCTACTGAGTTTTCTGAGAACTGTATTTTGTGTATTACTCATCTTGGTAGTTCTAGACTCTATCACAGAGTCGGAGAATACAGTCAGCCCTTGAAAAGAATTTGTTCAGCACAAGAATGAATGTTGAATACATGTGGAAGATAGACAAAAAATGGGATAGCAAGAGGAAAATAAAAGAAAGTGGAAGATAAGTATGAAAACAAGGGAAAGGAAGTCAAGAGAAAGATAAGAAGGTTGTTTTGGAACAGCTTGAGTTCATTCACAACCAGGGATGTGAAACTGTAGCCATTAAAAATTAGATTAACACCTCCCTTCTTTTTTCCCTTTACCCTGAAGCCTTAACCCCATGCACTGCTCTTAATAAATAATACTTGATGAAGATGGTGATGATGTGTCCTCTTCATGTTAATCCAGGCAGCTCTCAGTCTGTGAATGGGTTAGATTCCAAATGTCTGTTGTAAGTCAGTTGTTTGGCTATTGGAATGTATTTTTCCTTTGAGACAATCTAACAGTCAGTGGTTAAATTCTCCAACTACTTCACAAAAGGCTATTTAATCCACAAAGGGTCGGAATTATAGTGCTAATGTACTGTAGAGCAGTAATTCCTTATAGGCATATTATATGCATCTTGATGGTTTGCAAAGTGCTTTTGCATTACATTTACAAAATGGACTGTCTCTGCATAATATTTTTTCCATGGGAAAATGTGTTCCAAGTTTTAAACGAGGAGGCCAGTAACACATCCTCCACCCACTCTGACCTCTATGAAATGACTTGGCTTCCACATAGAGGCTCCCACACTGCCCTTCCCAGAGGCGCTGGCTCCGAGGAGACCCAGAGACAGGGAAGTGGGGTTGGGTGGGTGTCAGTGCAGGAGAGCTCCGTGGTGAGGGGCACCATCCTGGTTTTGGAGTTCAAAGAGTCCCCATCTTGATTCTGCCACGACCAGCTGGTAACCTTGTGTGTGCTCCCCTTATGTGGAGTGGAGATCATGATGCCTACCTCATGGGGTTTTGTGATGTTTAAGATGAGATAATGTATGAAGGAACACACAGCATGGTGCCTGGTACATAGTATATGCTCAAAAAATGTTCTCCTTATACTCTTCCCACCCGCCCACCTCCACCGAACTCTGAAATGGAATGGGTAATGAGAAGGTCCTGCAGCAATCAGCTCTGCTCATTGGACAGGGCAAGGGGTCAGGAGCTTGGGGGAGGCTTTAGTGGGGGTTTGCCTGGTGGGTAGGTTCCCAGACCAGGAGCAGTGAGGGCCCCAGGGTGCGGATTCTCCCAGACACCAGTGGCAGCTGTGGCGAAAGTTTCTGCATCAATGCTGTGCACAGCTCTATCCGAAGGGGAAGCAGGGTCAGGTTGTGTATTATTGCTGTAGCTGATATACCCCAAATCTCAGTCACTTAATGCTGTAGACCTTTAGTACTTACGCTCACAGGACGCCCTGCGGGTGGCTTTCCTCTGGGTGGTGTTTCTCTGATGCACATTCTTTCCATCTTGTGGTTCTGCCGTCTTCACGTATCAACCTGGCAGCAGAGGGAAGAAAAAGTGCCATCGTGGGCCAGGCCCGTAAAAAAATTCAATGCACATCCTACAACACACCATTCACATGTAACACTGGCTAGCATCACATGAGCCCATCGGCTGCAAAGGATTGGAAAGTGGAGTCTTGCTGCTTGCCAAGAAGCAAGGAAAACCAACTTTGGTGGTCAGCTAGCATCTCTGCCATAGATAGGGGCAAGAAGGGTAAATAGCTACTCAACAGTACAAATTGCTTTCAGGTAACTCTCAGTAAAAGCACACCTGACTGCAATTCAAGATAAGTAAGTCAAGCTGAAAGAATACCAGAGAATTCACAGTAAGAGGATGCCCTGAGTACTGAAGGAGTAAACCTTGACATGTATGCTACCTTTCTTTCTCTGGAAGAAATGAAAGAGATAAAATAGATCAATATTAAATAGCTCTAAAGTAGATTAAAACATAAAGATAATGACTCTTAAAAATGCCTCCAGCAAGAAATTGTTTAAAACAATGCCAAATTTAATAATGTTAATTAACTTCAGCTATTTTACTATAAGGGTGCTGTCTGTAGACACAAATAATCACTGTTCGTTTTCTTTTCTTTCTTTGAATTATGTAACAAGCTGACTCAATGTCTGGATATTCAAGTCACACCCATCGCTGCGGTTGATTAGGAGCATTATCTACATTCAAACCTCCTCTGACTGGCCTTGTTAAAGGTCTTAGAAAGAGCACGGATTTTGGAGTCATTAAAAGGTTTCCAGGTGTTAGACATGAAACAACCCCTAAGATGTGGGATCACCCCACTAGAAGCTTACAGTCCAGTGACAGAGAGAAGAGTGTGAACAAGCAGCAGCAGCACAAAGGGACCAGGGCAGTCCTGGGTAATGGCGGAGGAAGGAGTGCTGAGAGGGAGGGTGGGGAAGAAAGGAACAGTGAGGGGGTTGGTTAGGAACAGAAATGAGAGTAGGCAGGAGCAGCCAGAACACAAAGGATCTTGTAAGACAAGCTCAAGGGCTGGACTCTTATCCTATAGCTGAGTAGGGGCTAATTTCACTCTGGTGCACAAGCCCTGGTGAGTTCAGATAAATGTAATCTATTGATTCAAGAATCATTTATAAAAATGGCTTCACAAAACATCTCGGTGTGGTCTTCCTCTACTAAATTATATTAGCACAGGTGCATGTGTATGTTTTCTAGGGCATACAAACATTCTTCAGATTATAGGCATGGAGGTCTCCTATCAAAGGCAGTAAGTGAGAGTTGCAAATTATGTCCCCTGTGTCCCCTGGGCCTAGACTTACATTTTTTTCTAAAATAAAGGTTGCCCCAAACCAACTTAAAATGCAATATAAATGCATCCCATTGAAAATTTGGGTGCATTGCACATTGCATTGATTTAACTACTGGTTTAGAAACCAATAACTAAAGAACGGTCATTTTGCTTTTATTCCAAAAGAGTAGGGAATGGACCATAGAAGGAAAATAAATATCTGTACATTATAACCCAAGACATTGCAGTCACCCTGCGGCATGGGATTATTTGGAGTGTTTCTCAATTTGTGTAGCTTCTGGCTATTAGAGTGATTCTTTCCCTTGTCTCCTCATTAGAATCACCTGGGTGCTTTACAACATTCTGATGATCAGGTCACATCCCAGACCAATTAAATCAGAATCTCAGGATATGGTACCCAGGCACCAGCATTTCTCAAAGCTCCCCAAGTGATTCCAAACGGTCCAGTTTCAGAAACAATGGTCTATTAGCTAGGATTTCCTGTTCTATGGAAACAGCAAGTTTCAGTTAATCAACTCATTTAAGTCATGTGCTAGACTAGACACTCTTCTTGGTACTGAGGGCTAAGACACAAGCCCTGCCTTCAAATGTGTCCTGCTCTAGGACAGAGACTGAGCCTAGGGGCTGGAGGATGGGGAGACAGAGAGGAGTGATAACCTGGGTGTGGAACATTGGCTCTGATGTGCATCATTGAACATCGTGGTAAATATTTGCTGATAGTTGTGTTTTGTAGCTGGAGAAACTGGAATATAAATCTAGATGGACTCACTGCAGCAAAAATTTTATATTAGATGGGGATTAGAAGCCAAAGAAACTGGCTTCCATTCTTGTATATAGTTGACCATTATCTTTGCCTATCTACTCCAGATTCAGCTAAGGATTCAAAAACAAAACAATCAAGGAGCCTTTTTAATAAAAATGCTTAAAAACAACAATACATTTCTGGGTAAAATTTACACAATATAATTTCTTTAAAATATACTGAAAAGAAGAATGCTAACTTGGAAAGACAATCATTTTCTCTTAAATGTTTAGAACTAAAGAGCTCTTGCCAGGCAGTAGGACAAGATTTTTTACTTTATAAGCCCCTGGCAACATTCTCATAGGCTTATGATCTGTAGTATGACAAAGATACGAAGATACATTTGCCCACTATCTGATGAATGAGTGATAAACCATACTGATTCTGATTTCTTTATTGTACATTTCCTTCATGGGTTGGACTACTTTAGACCTTTCCCAAGCTAGGATCTGTAATTGTGCTCTCTGTTCTCTTTCTTAGATGAGTTGATGTCCTGGGAAAAGCATGGGCATTGAGCCCCAGTTCTGCTCAGGATCTCTGGGACTGTGTTTCCCTGAGTGTAAATGTTTGCTTGAAAAGCTGGAGTATTAACTCTAAGAAACTTCAAAGAACCATATGCAGATTCTTATTTTTATTAAGCAAATACTAATAACCTTGTGAGTGGGGACATGTGTCACTCTTCATTCTGTACAGTACACTTAGAATATTTATTTGATATTATGTGTTGGTTCTCCCTAATGAGCTTTGCTCAGGTCCCTTTCTCCATTACCAGAAGCCATGACATTGTCCAATGAGAGTGAAAGGACAGATTCGTAGAGTTCCCATAGGGCTCATGGGGGCGGGAGCAAGGGGAAGATAGACATTTTTAGGATTAATGACCAAAAACTGAATTATAAAAGAATGTGACAATGTGACAAAAATTTAACATGTTACACAACTTAAAACATAAGATAATTTATATAATAACTTATAGAACATGCTGAACATTTGAGCTCTCAAATATTGTCATGACTAACATAAACTCAAAAGGTCATTTTTATAATTCAACTAGTAGCCCTGCGCACGAATCTGTGCACAAGTAGTTCGCTGCCGCTTGCCTCAGCTGGCCACCCTGCCCACCGCTGCAGGTAGCTCTCTGCCCTGCCCTCCTGTAGCTCTCTGACACTTGTAGATTGGTCATGACATTATGGCGTCCTGGCTAATTTGCATATTCTTCTATTATTATATTAGATGTTTGACTAATGAAACCCACTTATCTTGATGGTGTATACATTAGTTAATAATTTTAAGGCAATTGTTTCTATCTGCCGGGAATAACAGGTAAGAATCATTTATGTGTGAATTCTCTGTGACTTGGCTCATATAATACAAGACCTTTCAACTTGATGCTGATGTTTTAAATTAAAATATCAAGTCAGTTCATACATCTGGCCTTAGTTGGTGGTTTTCTGACTTTCCAATGCTATATCTTAAGTGTACTCATATTAATTATAGTTCAAAATAGTCACATCACTAAATAACAATTTTTTAAAGGTATATGTTCTTAAGAATGATACCTGTCCCACTTCAGTTTTTGTTGTAGGACCATGGGCAGAGGAGAGGGTGGGGAGGAAAAGCATGCCAAATCTGCATTGTGGGCCATCAGCTAACTCCCAGAGCTGTTTCATGAAAGTCTCCATTCTGTTGCCAAAGTGAAGATGGAGACGCATGTGGCCACACTGTCATACGCTGCTGCCAGCTGCAAACCTCATCACAGTTCCTGTGAAGTACATTTCCACAGATCAGGTTTCTGCCAGGGAAGACTTTAACAATCTCCTACTCTGCTTTCAACCAACAACAATTAGTATTAGCAAATGGTTCGGGCCACTGCCTGGGATTACATATGATTTCTCTTCAGAAAAGACAAACTTTTACTCAAACCAGACCCACATGCTGAACATTTGAGCTCCCTCCTCTTAGATATAATGAGACAGTTTCTATCTTTCATTTAAATAAAAAATCACTCTCACATTTGAAATCAACTTGGCTGTCTTCCCTTTCTGGGTTAGCCATCTGGTAAGGGGGACTTTGGGAGGACTTATGTTCAGGCCAGGAGTTTAGGAACAAAATCATTATGCTTTTGTCCTTTGGTGCCTTACTCTTTTAATGTGGTCAGACTTTGTTTTAATGTTTTCACAGCAGGGTTTTTTCCCCCCTTCTCTCTTTCAGATAACACATATGGCGAATAAGTTAAATTCTTAATATATTTTACAGCCAAAATTTGCTTTTAAAGTTGTGAATCAAAAAAGCATATACCTGATTGAGGTCACTGTGGCTCATTGTAAAACAATGGAAATTCAGAGGGTTTACTCTCTTGATCTACGACATACCTATGGTTCTTTTAATACTGCTAGGTTAGTTTTAATACTGCTAGGTTAGTTTTAATACTGCTAGGTTAGTTTTAATACTGCTAGGTTCGTTTTTAGGGTAAGTTATTTCTCAGGGTAAGATAAAGTCGGTTTCCTTTCCATGTGTTTCAGCAAATAGAGCGACTACACCTTAGCATGTCTAGGGATTTTATTGTTTTTTTCCCCCCAGTTAAGTTCTCCAAAAATACAAAAACAAAAAGCAAACAAATATCAGGGTTTGATGGCTACTATCTATCCAGTCACTCTTGTGGCTTTCGTCATGGATAAAAAGATTGATTATATATCAAGCAGTTAAGAGGCCTGTTCAGAAGAACCTCCTCATAGTAATAATCCATTACATTCCCTTGGGCTTCAGAAAATCAGAGGCAATTCAAACTTAGAAGGTAGCTAAAGAAATCATTCCTGTATTACAGATGAGGAAAATAATTTGTGTGTGAATTTTCTGTGACTTGGCTCAGAGGATTAAGGTAATTTTAAAAAGCCCATCAAGTTCAGACCGAGTGAAAAGGGGGCTAGAACCTAAATATACTTTTTACCCTTTATAACTTTACTCATCATCACATGTAACACAGATGTATTGCATCTTTGAATAAAATACTGATTTCAGAGAAGGAGGGAGAGGGAATGATGAGAGAGAATTATTGATTGGCTTTCTCCTGCACACCCCTTACTGGGGATCAAGCCCACGACGTAGGCATGGGCTCTGACTGGAATTGAACTGTGATCTCCTGGTTTGTAGGTAGACATTCAACCACTGAGTCACATTGTCCAGGCCTGGATAATTTGCAAGGGAGCATGAATTTTCATAAAATGCTCATTATGGAAATGCATCTCAATTAGGAGATCCATGTTTGCCTAAACTAATCTGATGCTAATTTAGGCAAAGATGACCTTTTGTAAGTCATTAAACAAGTAAATCTGTATATAAAAACACATATTTATATTTATGCGTAATACCCTAGAGTCACAGGGAATATTTTTCCTTTGCTACTTTACCATTTCTAAAGAAAATACCCTAATGCATTTAACATTTTTAGATTAGATTTCTAAATCAATCAGTTTGATATTAATTTCCTCAAAAGACAGGAAGGAAAATCAGAGGTCAGAGGTGACGTGGATGGCAAGGAAAGCCTATGTAATGCTTTGTATGTGTCGATTGGCTGGGCTGATCTAAGTTTCCCAGAATCCTCTTTCTTGTATAGCATGGACCACAAAGGAGATTCTGGGAAGATGTGGAATAGGAAGGGAAGCAGCAGTTATTTTGCAGTGCACACAGGCTCACTGATCCGCTAACTCACCTTGACATAACTCAGCAGCCAGCCTGGCCTACCAACTGCTCTATCTCCCTTTGGGTCCCTCTTCACCTTCTCTGACTCCTGGGGGTGGGATGGTGGGGGTGGTGTTCAGCCTTGTGACTAAGGAGTCTTGTTTCTGGAAGATACTTATATTCATTTTCACTGCTGTTGTAACAGATTACCACAAACATAATAGCTTAAAATAAATTCTTACCTTACAGTTCTGCAGTTTAGATGTCTGACATGCATCTCACTAGAATAAAGATCTTTTATTTAATCCCATGTTTTTTTCTAACTTTGCATTAGTGAATCCTATGATAGCAGCATTATTTCTGTCAAAGCTGGAAAACGGTAAATTGTGGGAGAATTATGTAAATATTTTCCAATGATTTTCTTCTTTAAGAATCCAGGCTGTGATATAAAAAATATAAGGGATAGCATAAGAGTAAACACCTTGTATATAAATCATTTATATTAATCATAGGCAAGTTACATATTCTTTTAAATATCAAGTAAAGAGATAATCATGGGAAATAAATTTTAACAAATTGGGGTCTTGGAGAAATTAACCAACTCTTTTTCATTAAGCATTACATTCTTCATAAGGAAGGTGGAATTTAAGGTTCTTTTGTAATGATTTATGAAAAAAATTGTTTTGAGCAGGAGGCTATTTTTCTCTAGTATATTGCAAATCCACTAGAAACATCTAGATTTAATCCTGCCCCATTTTCTATCCTCCCATCTGAATGCAAGTAGAATGTAGTCATGGTACTACATGTGCAATCAAACCATACAGTGTTGTTTTTTTTTTCATCTTCTTTCTGCCTGCTTTTTTTTTTTTAATCTTTATTGTTCAGATTATTACAGATGTTCCTCTTTTTTCCCCTCATAGCTCCCCTCCACCTGGTTCCCACCCCAACTCCAGGCCTTCCCCCCCTACTGACCTCGTCCATAGGTATAAGCTCTTTGTCCAGTCTCTTCCCACACCCCCCATAACCCCTTCCTCCTGAGAATTGTCAGTCTGCTCCCTTCCATGCCCCTGATTCTATTACATTCACCAGTCTGTTCTGTTCATCAGGTATTTTATTCATTTGATTTTTAGGTTCACTTGTTGATAGATATGTATTTGTTGTCACTTTGTTGTTCATAATTTTTTATCTTTACCTTTTTCTTCTTCTTCCTCTTCTTAGAGAATACCCGTCAGCATTTCATATAATACTAGTTTGGTGGTGGTGAACTCCTTTAGTTTTTCTTGTCTGTAAAGCTCGTTATCTGACCTTCAATTCTAAATGATAGCTTTGCTAGGTAGAGTAATCTTGGTTGTAGGTTCTTGCTATTCATAACTTTGTATATTTCTTGCCACTCCCTTCTGGCCTGCATAGTTTCTGTTGAGAAATCAGCTGACAGTCATATGGGTACTCCCTTGTAGGTAACTAACTGCTTTTCTCTTGCTGCTTTTAAGATTCTCTCTTTGTCTTTTGCCCTTGGCATTTTAATTATGATGTGTCTTGGTGTGGCCCTCTTTTGGGTTCCTCTTGTTTGGGGTTCTCTGTGCTTCCTGGACTTGTAAGTCTATTCCTTTCACCAGGTAGGGGAAGTTTTCTGTCATTATTTCTTCAAATACATTTTCAATATCTTGCTCTCTCTCTTCTTCTGGCACCCCCATAATTTGGATGTTGGTATGCTTGAAGTTGTCCCAGAGGCTCCTTATATTATCTTCATATTTTTGGATTCTTTTTGCTTTTTGCTTTTCCAGATGGATGTTTTTTGCTTCTTCATATTTCAAATCTTTGATTTGATTCTTGGGATCCTCTAGTCTTCTGTTGGATCTCTGTATATTATTCTTTATTTCAGTCAGTGTATGCTTACTTTCTGATTGGTCCTTTTTCATATTCTTGAGGGTCTCACTAAATTTCTTGGAGGTTTCTAGAAGATTCTTGAGTAACTTTATAATCGTGGTTTTGAACTCTATATCCAGTATTTTGCTTTCATCCATTTCTTTCATTTGTGACTTGTTTCTGTGTCTCTGCATTTTGGCTGCTTCCCTGCGTTTGTTTCTATGTACTGGGTAGCTGTTAAGTCTCCTTGAGTTGATAGAGTGGCTTTGTGTGGTAGGTGTCCTATAAGGCCCAGTGGCTCAGCCTCCCTAATTACCTGAGGTGAACACTCTTGGTACACCCCTTTGTGGGCTGTTTGCACAGTCTTGTTGTAGTTAACCCTTGATTGCTGTTGGTATCACTGGGAGGGATTGACCTCCAGGCCCATTGGCTGTGATGATCAGCTGTGTCTACACTGGAAGATCTGTTGTGCAGGAGACATCCTTATGGGGCAGCACTTGCTTCAGTGGGGCTTTAGTGCTCACTGAGTCTGCCCCTTGAGTGTGTCACTTATGGATGTGAAGAGTTGTGATCTGGTATGGTCCCACTCTGACCACTGGGTACAATGGCTCTTGGATCTTCAAGGAGGTGCAAAGTCAGCCACTGTCTGGGGCCACCCAGCAGGAGCTACAGAGACATCTGCAGATTCCTCCTCTTTGTATGGGATTTGGAAGTGCCCAGACAAGGCCCAGCTGTGAAGCAAGGCAGGCTGCTACTGCTGGGCTTGTGCCTTCTTTTGGAAGCTCTGGGGCACTCTGACCCAGCTGCAGTTTGACAGGTTTTAGGCAAAGAAAGGACAGGCTATTCGTATGCAAAAGCCAATGCACAAAGCTTGGGTGGGGATGTAAATTGGGTGGGGCGGGGTCTCTGGAATCACCAGGGCGGAGCAAACAGCAATGGCTGCCAGTCAGCTTTGCACTGGAGAGGTCCCTGGGTCTCTGTGTCCTGCGCCCCCGTGCAGGAACAATGATCACTGTGAGCACCTCTGAGAGAAAGCCACCCTTGCATTCCTGTCCTGATGCCAGACAGTCCAGTTTCTCCCCGTATGTGTCTGGGTCCCCCAGAATCTCACCTGGAACTGGAGTTCAGAGCAAGCGGGAGCTTGTTTCTCCCTCCCGATTAAAAGAGCAGCACATCCAGGTGCCAGCACTTTCTGCACCTCTGCACCTCTTACCAGTCTCAATGAGCTTTCTTCACCTCTCTAGTTGTGGAACTTCCACTCAGCCTGCTTTCCCACAGTTCTGGGTAGTAGTTGTTCTACCTTTTAGTTGTAATTTTGATGTGGTTGTGAGAGGCAGCAAGTATAGGTGTTTACCTATGCCGCCATCTTGGTTCTCTCTCCAAATCATATAGTTTTAAAATAGAGTAGGATAGCCCTGGCCAGTGGCTCAGTAGGTTGGAGCATCATCCTATAAACCAAACCCTGTGGGTTTGATTCCTGAGACAACCGATTGATGTTTCCCTCTCATATTGATATTTTTCGTTCTCTCCCTTCCATCCTCTCTAAAAAAGAAAGGAAAAGAAAATATAATAGGATAGGGATAGTCAAAGAATCCCCACATATAATTGGCATAACAACTCTTCCTCATGTGAATCGCACAGAGAAACATTCATATTTACTCCGACTGCCTGGAAATTGGAAAGTCCAGAAAAAAATTTTGAAATTTGGTGGATGCCCACCCATTCACACATTGGAAAGAACATGTCCAACTTACTTTCTTGTCTAACTTCATTAAAGCCTTCTGCATTTGTTAACCAGCTGGCCTGCTGATGCGGTTCCCAGGAGAACATTGCTCTCTCCAAGAGCACTTATTGAATCACCCACATCTTGGCCTGTGGCCCATTGGCACACTTGTTCCCCTTTGTGAATCAGGACTAGAGTGTAAACTCAATCTGCTACACACACACAATGGCACATTCTTGGAGCATAGCTGTCTAGACTATTTCCTTCACACAGTGGCTCAAGGTCTTTTTTGGAACAATTACTGGAATGTTAAATCGTGGGCAGTGGCTTCTTCAACAGATTCCTTACCCAATTTCAAGAGTGAAGTTTTAAGTGGTCTTCTTCCACAGATTAGTATGGCCATTAATGTGTCTATTCACATTAGCTTTAAAATGAATTTTCTACTGGATAAAGCTCTTTACCTCTCACCTGTTCTCTCTTTAGAAATGAAGAGGATTTATGTAGGCTTTACTTTAATTTTTTGGTTGGTTTTCCGGAATGGAATATATGTTTTTTTGTTTTGTTTCTTTTTTTTGGGGGGGGGGGGTAGAGTATTCAAAACAAGCCCCATATTCCTAGGTACTCTAGCTAACATCTTGAGTTTTGAACTAGTTTGAGAAAGTCTAAGTATTTGAAAAAACAATTAATGCCTTTGAATTCTTGAAACCATGTTTAAACTCCATACTTATTAGCCAAGCAAATTCATTTCCATGTGCTTCATTTTTCCTACCTCAAAAAAACAAAGAAGGTGCCCAAACAGTAACTATAACAAAATATGTGTTAAACGTAAGGATAGGGATAGGGAAATCAGAACTGAGCCGAGGGAAAATAAACTATGCATATGTTCAACACTGTGTAAGTTGTAAGCTAATACATATTTCTTTGAGCTCAAAATGACAGCTCACTTTGTTTGGTTTAGGAAAGCCTACTCCTTGTATTACATTTTCTTTTTTTGCTTTTATAATTTATTTTGCTTTGTTTGCTAACCCAGCTGCTATATATCCTTGTATGTGTTTTAAGATAGGTATTATGTCTGATTGTCTCAACATCAATCATTGAATCCTCTTCCAATTAGTTTATAAGATACCTTTATCAAATTCTAAATTCTCCCAAACACGTGGATCTCTTTTTGGTGCATTGGCTATGCTAGTGCCATAATGTTTTAGCTACTGTAGCTTTCTATTGTGTTCTGATATTTGACATATCAAATAAAAATATTTTGTTTACTCTTTTAGAGATAAAATTTAGAATCAACTTGTCATATTTGTTAAGGAAACTCATTTAGATTCTGGTTAAGATTATGTTGAATTTGTAGGTGTATCTGGGACAGCTGGTGATTTCATACTATTGAGTCTCCCCATGCAAAGAACAATAGTCTACTTAGGTGTCCTTTGTTGTCCTGTCTTCGCCCAGTTGGCACTTAACCTGATTTGATTACATTTAAAGAAGAAACAAAACAAAAACAAAACACCTCCATGATGCTTGAATTCAGCCAAACTACAAGTTCCTCTTGTGATTGTTGTACTAGAAGAGGTCAAATTATTAAATGTACTAGAGGCCCAGTGCATGAATTTGTGCACAGGTGGGGTCCCTCGGCCTGGCGTGTGACCGAGGTCTATTGGGTGGCAGCCAGCCAGGGGGAGGGGGAGGTTGGCCAGCCAGGTGGGCAGGGGCCGCAGGAGGTTGTCTGTGGGAGCGCACTGACCACCAGGGGGCAGCTCCTGCATTGAGCGCCTGCCCCCCGGTGGTCAGTGCGTGTCATAGCAACTGGTCGACTGGTCATTCCGGTTGTTAGGTCATAACGGTCGCTTAGGCATATATATATATATATATATATATATATATATATATATATATATATATATAAACACACACACACACACACACACACACACACACACTAGAGGTCCGGTGCACAAAAATTTGTGCACTCGGGTGGGTCCCTCACCCCAGCCTGTGCCCTCTCGCAGTCTGCCTTCCCCTGGATGCTGGCACCAGTTTTCCTCCAGCGCCTGGAACCCAGGCCTTCGCTCTTCACCGGGAGTGGCCTGGGCCCTGAGGGCATGGTGGAGGCCGGCGCGGCGGGCGAGGGGCTTAGCTCCTCGCCCGCTGTGCGGGGGCCCCGGGGGCGTGGTGGAGTATCCACATCAGGGGGGCTCTCCAACCCCACCAGCCACCCTGGTCTCCGACCAGCATTTGGTCTGAGAGGGTCCCTGCCACTGGCACCACTCGTGTGCTCCACCAGGGGGCAGTGTGCTCCCCATGACCCTGAACTCTCAGAGCAGGGATTCCCGTTTTGCCCACCCCTGGCCCCAGGAGAGCCAGGACACCAAACCACAGAATTAACTTCTCACGCAGATTCACTTGCAGCGCACGGGCCCCGGGGGCGTGGTGGAGGCCAGCGCCGCGGCGAGTGAGGGGCTGCAGCGAGCGAGGGGCTAAGCCATGCGTGGGCCCCGGGGGCGTGGCCAAGGCCGGCACGGCTGGCTTCCCTCTTTGCTCTTCGCTCGCCACGCCGGCCTTCACTCGCTGCTCCTGCCTGGGGCCAGCCAGCTTCACTCCGTCCCTTGGCGCCTACGTATGCAAATTAACCGCCATCTTTGTTGGCAGTTAATTTGCATATCACCCTGATTAGCCAATGGGAAGTGTAGTGAAGGTACGGTCAATTACCCTTTTTGTCTTTTATTAGATTCTATCTAATAATAAACAAACATGGTAATTAACCGTACCTCCAACACGCTTCCCATTGGCTAATCAGGGCGATATGCAAATTAACTGCCAACTAAGATGGCGGCCGGCAGCCAGGCAGCTGATGCGAACAGGAGGCTTGCTTGCTCCAGTGATGGAGGAAGCCAAGGTTCCCCGCCTGCCGCTGCCGGCCTCTGAGCTGCACTCTAAGAAACAATGTTGCAATTATAGAAGCTAAACAAACCCCAGAAACCTGCTTTCAGCCAGCCGGGCCTCAGAGCTGGAGCTGCAACAGTGTTTCAATTTTAGAAGCCAAACAAACCCAGATACCTGCTTTCAACAGCCGAGGTCTCAGAGCTGGAGCCGAGCCTCAGAGCTAAAGCCAGCTCTCAGTTCCAGTGACAGCCATAGAAGGTAAATATATCCCAGAATAAAAAAAAAAGGAAAAAAAGGAGAGGTTGGGAGCTTCAGTCAACCACCAGCCTGAAAACGGCCCTCAGCCCCTCACTCAGACTGGCCAGGCACCCCACTGGAGACCCCCACCCTGGAGGGGGTGTGACCAGCTCCAAACAGCCATCATCCCCTCATCCAGGGTGGCCAGGCACCCAAGCGGGACCCCCACCCTGATCTGGGACCCCTTCAGGGCAAACCAGCCGGCCCCCACCCGTGCACCAGGCCTCTGTCCTATATAGTAAAAGGGTAATATGCAAACTGACCCTAACAGCAGAATGACTGGGAATGACTGGTCACTATGACACACACTGACCACCAGGGGGCAGACGCCCTCTGGTGGTCAGGGTGCTCTCACATGGGAGGAGCTCTGCTCAGCCACAAGCCAGGCTGATGGCTGCCAGTACAGCGGTGGTGGTGGGAGCCTCTCCTGCCTCCTCAGCAGCGCTAAGGATGTCTGACTGCAGTTTAGGCCTGCTCCCAGCTGGCAAGTGGACATCCCCCAAGGGCTGCCGGGCTGCCAGAGGGATGTCTGATTGCCATCTTAGGCCCAATCCCCCGGGAAGCGGGCCTCAGCCAGCAGGTGGTCATCCCCTGAGGGGTCCCAGACTGTGAGAGGGCACAGGCCAGGCTGAGGGGCTCCCCTCCACCCCGAGTGCACAAATTTTTGTGCACCGGGCCTCTAGTATATATGTATTAGTTGTAAAAAAATAAAGTGAAAAATACTTGCTTTGGCCACTTGCACATACTAGTACAATGTCAGTCCTCTTGTATCACAGAATATCACTTAATAAATATTTGTTATTAGATAGGAAGTGTTGAATATTATTATTTTCAGGCCTGTCAGCTTCCAGCTCCTGCTTTACAACATGTCTCCTCATGGCCAGTAGGGGGTGCTCCTGCAGCAACCTACTCTCTTTCAACACCATTGAATCCTACCAAATTTCAAACCTTAGAAAATATTGGTTTATAAGTTATCAACTGCAGTTTTCACACATTCTAACAGACTCACATCTGTGGGCATTTTATGTAGAAGACAAGTAATGGGAGAAGGTGAGATCTTCAAAGTGTCTTGTAATCGAAGAAGGCCCGTAATATATAAGCACAGAAGGCAGAAAGGGATTATAACAACTTGTGTTTGGGTGAAAGAGGGGAGCCTCAGCTTTTAGGGGCTGTTCTTTTGAGCTTTGGTGCCAGCAGACTGCTTTGTGAGCTGTGAGTTTCCTGATCTTAGTCCTTTAAGGGCAACATTTTTTAAGTGGTGCTTTAAATAGGGGAGATGAGCTCAGGAGAGCAATGAGTTGGGGGCTGTGGAAGGAACTGGGTCTGTTTGCAGACAAGCCTGTGGGAAACATTTTTATTCTATCTACTGGTTTGTAACCGTTCCCATTATTGTTGATGGTGGTGATGTTCAAAGAGGTGTGTCACTCTCCCTCTCCCCTATAGTCTGAACTCAGTCCTTCTTCCTTGTGCTTCCACACCAGCCAGGGTTTATTTCTACTTTGCAAATGTCACATTTTGTGATATTCGCCTGTGTATTTGTTTATATCCTCTTTTAGGTTAAGCAACATGAAGGCAGGATCATGCTGTATTTGTCTAGCACAGGGTTTGGGGTACTGCAGGCAGTCAGAAATTATTTGCTCAATGAATGACAGAAGAGAAGGAAGGCAGGTAGAAAAAAAGGAGGAACAAAGATGTGTCACAGAGTGGTAGGTTGATATTATAGAGTAAGTGAATTTTAAACTGATCTAGAATCTGGAGATAACAGTAACAAAATTCACACAGAATATTACTGGGTATAACCTAACACAATTGATAATAGAAAGCAAATTGTTTCTAATGAGGTTAGTAATAATTTTTGTGATAGCAAATACATAATGTAACCATAACCACTTCATTGTGAAACAACCATTTGATATTTATGTAAAGCTCAAAGCTTAATTGCATAATGTACAAGTGTCCTTAAAAGTAGTGAGGTTCACCCTGGCTGGTGTGGCTCAGTTGGTTGAGCATCATTCCATGCACCTAAAAGTTGCCCGTTAAATTCCCAGTCAGGGCACATGCCCCTGTTTTGGGCTTGATCCCTGGTAGGGGACATGCAGGAGGCAGACAGTCGATGTTTTGCTCTCACATAAATGTTTCTCTCTCTCTCTCCCCCTTCCTCTCTCTCTCTAAAAGTCAATTTAAAAAAAAGTAGTGTGACTCTCCTCATTCACTGCTGGTGGGAATGTAAACTGGTATAGCTACTGATAGAAAACAGTATGGAAGCTCCGCAAAAAATTAAAAATAGAGTTACCATGTAACCCAGCAACCTCTCCTCTGGCTATCTACCTGAAAATTTGAAAATATTTATTTTCAAAGATATATACACTCCTATGTTCATTGTAGCATAATTCACATGGTTAAGACATGGAAACAACTGGGGTTCCTTCACTAGATGATTGGATACAGAAGAAGTGATACATATATAGAATGTAATACTATAAGAAAAAATAAAATACTGCCATTTGTGACATCATGAATGGATCTTGAGAATATCATGCTAAGCAAAATAAGTCAGACCAAAAAATTTAAGAATCATATGATTTCACTCATATGTGGGATATAAAACTGAAAGCAACAAATGAACAAATAAGAAAAACAAACAAAAACTTATAGACACAGACAACAGTATGGTAGTTATTAGAGGGGAGGGCTGTTAGGGGAGTAATAAAGGGTAAATGGAGTTAAATATATGATGGTGGAAGAAGACTTGACTTTGGGTGGTGGGCACACAATGCAATATATAGATGATATATAATAGAATTGTACACTGGAAACCTATATAATTTTATTAACGAATGTCACCCCAATAAATTTAATTTTATAAAGTAGTGAGGTTCTGGAATGTAATGTTCCATGTAGAATTTTATTAAAATCATGTATACTACTGAAATTCAGATATTGTAGCATCAACTCATAATTCCAATTGTGGCTCCCATGTGGTTGGATTTTCTTACCGCTGCCTTCTCCCTCTCCCTCTCTCTTAAGAAAGCATCAGACATTTATTATTTGAGGAGATTAGTTCAGGTGTTTGCATTCATAATTCTTTGGGCTACCTTTCCTGGCAATACTACTAACTTTCCTTATCTTCAAACAATTGCAAAATGAGGGTATTTTGAGAGTCATCGTTCTTTTGGATAGCTCATTATCCAATAATCCAGTTTATATGAATTGCTTTTAGAAAACCTAGGGTTAAACTGGATGATACAAACGCTGATTTGAATAGAACAGCATTTTACGGTGTTCACACAGCCCCATTGTGCTTAGAAACAGTCCTCCTCAGAGCTCTTGGTTCTGGGTGTATGTGCGGATCATTAGTACTGGCTCCTCTTGCCCATAATGTGGCAATGGATGGATAACTGATGCCCACTGGCATCCAGATCGTAGAATGTGGTGCCTGTAGGAAGCTTAAAGACAGGCACTAGCCCTGTCATTTTACTGATAAAGACAAAGCCAAGAGTGAAAAAGTGCCCAGAATAAAACTCCTCTGCTGCTTGGCTATGTAGATTTAAAATGGGATACCTTTACTCCTTTCTTCTTCTCCAGTCCTTGAATAAGAAGTAGGATTTGGAGAAGTATCTTCATGCAAGTCCAATGCATATATTTCTGGACAATTCTCCTCAAACTGTAGAGATATATGATGTTGCCACCTTCATACATGACATCCAAGGTTGCAGCTGAATGGGGAAGAGGCAGGGAGGTCACATTGCATATTTGACTATCTTGGCCTTCTGATCACATTCTATCAGCTAGAACCTACCTTATGATCCTATATATGAAGATGAGGATTGGGAAATATAGTACTTGCTTGGGCAGCAGAAACACATTATGAAAGGGAAAAATTAAACTTTAGGGGTCAGTTAAATATCTAGCTACAGAATCCTTTCCTGGATATATGCCTATAGACTTCTTCTTACTCAGCCATTGCCACGGTCTTCATTGGCATTGGCAAGAGGAATGGGAAAACCATGATTGGCTTAAACTAATGCAGATTTATCTTTTTGGTGCTTATAGGATCATCTTCCTTGAGTATCTGGATAAAGTTGGGGTTCTGTGGAAGAAGGGGGAGGCCAACTAATAGGGTCTTCTAGTTACCATGACTAATGTCCTTTTCAAAATACTTACACTCAGCTGAACATGAGCAGATAATGCATGTCACTTTAACTGCTCCTACAAGGCAAGTTGATATGGAGAAAATGAGAGAGAGAGAGAAAAAAATCCAGTGATCCTTAGATGACCATTGGATAATTTTGTCTAGTTATCACAAGGTCCATGCTCTGCCTATAGATACAGTTTCAACAGGGTATTTAGGCTGAGTAGTTTTTCTAACAAAGCTAATGGACTTTGTTTGATTTAGTTGTGATGTTTTGCCTAGATTACCTCAAATGTATTTATAAGATGCCTGGTCAGACTTAAGACATGGCACATAACCAAATTAACTGGTCCAAACAAGAATCTAAACAGCCTTGATTTAATTAGCACTATTCCAAACTTTTTCCCCCCAAATTTATGGTTTATATCCAACTTCAAAAAAAAATAAGTCAAGAGTAACACATGAAACAAGCTGTTTAAATCATATATTAAGAACAGAAAAGATCATATACTCTCAAAGGAGAGGGAGAACAGTATACCAAGACATTTGATCACTGAAGCTACGTATATTAGGGATTAGAATTCATTCATGTGAAACATGGGATAAATGGGACATTTACTATAGGCCCTCAATTCTGAATATTTCATTCCTCTCTTTATTTCCTCTTTACCTTTATCTTGTAGATGTACAAATATTTGTTAGTTATCAAAAGGAAAAGAAATGCAATTCAAAGTACCCCACTAGTAGGACAATGCAGGATTGGTATTTCTTCTTAGGTGTCCTCCTTCCCAACTATTCATTTCTTGGTTCAATAAGGAAAATCCACCCAATGATTGAATCACATGATGGAATGGGTATATGTAATGGAAACTCAGTGACATCTAATTTGTGATAATAACAAATAGCTCAGCTAATGTGTTTATGGTCGTCAGTATTCAGAAAAGAGTGTATTCCAAAAGTCTGCCTCACAAGGAATGCTAATGTTCACCAGTCAGCTGTTGTTCTGTGAGAGAGCCTTCTGAGTCTCTGTACATGGGATTTGTACTGAAGATTTCTGTTTTCTTTTTAAAATGAAGAAAAAGAAAATCCTGTGTTGTTGTTTTTTTGTTTGTTTGTTTGTTTGACCCTTAACCTATCTAATGTAATCTGTTAAATCATTGTGCCTGTCTCTGGCTCTCAATTATTATTTTTCTGACTTCACCTTGTCTCGCCTTGTTCCCACCGTTTCTTAATACTTGGCTTTAAAAAAAACCTAGGGACTTAAGAATAATAACCACAAAGCCAGTAATAACCAAAGAATCATATCCCTTCTTTTAGACAACACATAAATCATCTCAGTCAGGTCTCTATCCTAAGGATTTCCTCAGAGGTAGCGTCTACAGTTCCCTCAGCATTTTTTATTTAAGTGTCATAAACTCAAAGATTGTCTTTTCTTTGTCATGCAAAAAGAAACCTTCATCCAAAGTGTAAAATGAATGACCAGCTTTTGTTATTGTTATCTCTGGAAACAGGATTATGATCTCAAGAAACACTAGATACCTCTCTGTTTTACTCATCTGAGTTATGTGCAAACCAAAGAATTCTGGTCTTTAAACAAGTTTCATATATTAACTAACTTAAGTATATTTTGTCATAGAGTCATTCCATGTCATATTAGTGGGCTTCCATTGAAAATGTGGTGGGTGTGGGCAAGATAGACTACTCATTGTTTAAAACAATTAATTTTTTAAAAATACATTAATTTATATATAGAACCTATTAAACATTCACTTTTGGGTACCTATATATGAACATAAATCCCAAAACTAAATCACAAATCATAAATCTAGATATTTTGTCAGGTAGGCAAAACCTATATAGTTCATGGTCCCCAAACATGGAGAAGTTTGAAAGTTAAATATTAAATAGGCAAGTATAACACATAGGCCACTTATTTCTAAACTGAAGCACTATTCTAAACTTAATGGCAACAGCAAACAAACGGATTTTGAGCCAATAAATGGCATAGACAATTAAGAAGCAATAAGATTATAAATGTGGCTGCATAAACTAATGCACTAGACTTTACATACATAACAAAAGAGCATACATTATGCATCAGTCTATTCCAACTTTTAAACACACAAAATGGCACTTAATGTGGACATTTTTTTTTCTTTTTGGAGGGGGCACCTGGATTTGAACTGGGGACCTCTTTTTTTATTTAATATATTTTATTGATGTTTTACAGAGAGGAAGGGAGAGGGATAGAGAGTTAGAAACATCAATGAGAGAGAAACATCGATCAGCTGCCTCCTGCACACCCCCAACTGGGGATGTGCCTGCAACCAAGGTACATGCCCTTGACCAGAATCGAACCTGGGACCCTTCAGGCCGATGCTCTATCCACTGAGCCAAACCGGTTAGGGCTGAACCAGGGACCTCTTGATGGACAACTCTTTTGACTGCTCCTTGGGTTAGATGATCTCCAAGGTCTCCTTTGACTCTCATTTTTTCAGGTTTTTAGTCTTAATTTTAAATAAATTATAACTTGTTTTTAAACTGTGATCCTACTTCCCTTGGATTCCCGGGTGGCTACTGGATCTTTGGTGCATGTTTAATGAATAAGTTAACCTAGAGTCTTTTTTATCAGCTTCCACGAGAGAAAGGAGGTTAATTAGATCCTTTGTCAACAGACATACTAAATTTACAGATTTTATTTTGATGTATGCTACTATGCTTTTTAAATATCTCTATGTGATCAAACAGCCATTATATTTGTTTATATGCGTGACAATAAGTAGTCAGAGATACAGATACAAATTCTTATAGATGTTGATTTTTAAAGTGACCCAGTTCTTGAGATATGATGTATTTTACTATAGCAAAAATTGTAGACATCAAAGATAGGTTATCTTTTCGGACATAAGAAATCAAAATGTAAATGTAGTGCAATGAGTCATCATAAAATTTTACTTTTAGAGTGGTTACTTTTATTTTATAACTGAAATACTTTCCATGACTGATCCAGGGCTTCCCAGTCTCTTGTAAGCCAAGATAACCTGTCTGCAGAAAATCTGATTCTGACTGAATTCATAAAGAAGATTCTGAGGCAAACCTGAGCAGAGGGTAGGATAGGGGATTGGGCGGGGGTGGGGTGGGGGGATTATAATAGGTCCTGTACTGAACTCTTTGGTGACATTTCTACAAAACTAATGAAATGCAAACTAGTGTCTATATTCATAAAATTTATAATTAGTTCTACAAACCAGGTAATATATTCATATATTATCAACATTTTGTTCTAAAGATTGTTCTTTTACTGGTAAACTTCCTACTCAAAGAAAATCTGAGAGTCCCTAAAGGAAGGGGCCACCCACATTGCTCTTAAATAAGAAAAAATGCTTTTAAGGCCAGTATCTTTTTATTTAACTAATTTTAAAAAATAGAAAAAATATAAAAATAATACATTTCAAAATAGAGAAACATGTTTTTAGTTTTGCTACCCTACAATCTCAACTGAAGATATATTCAATAAACATTAAATTCTTTTCTATTTTACCCTAATATTTTATTTGCAGAGAGACTTATTAACTGACGTATTCTGTCCTAAGATATTGGATTCAAGTTACTACAGGAAATACTCAAATGTAGTCAGGCTTAACTGGCAACATAAGAGGTCATTATACCTGCCTGTGTTATTAAATGTTACTTGTTTAGATATGACCAGGTCTGTAATATTAACATTGGTTTTTGATGCCTGTCTGCTTTTCTGGAGTATCAGTTTTTCAGGCTGCTTTTCTTTGCTCTTCTATGAAAGCCTGTAAAGGGGTTTAATGTAGAAAATTATTTATTTCAGAAGAAATCTAAAACCTGAAACATTTGTTTTCTTAAATCAGAGCTACAGAACATCTCGTAGACTTAATACCCGAGGGAAAGAATGTCCAGGTCAGGCAATTACATGTTTTCCTGTCCTGGTAACATGCAGACAGTGTGGTATCGAGACTCTCAAAGTGAAAATCATCTTAGAAAAACATTTTTATGCAGAAAACAATGTTTAGAATATTATTTTATTTTGAATAATACTTTCAAATGTCCAAGTTGCCTCTTACTCATCATTATAATGTACACAGAAATATATAATACCAATTTATTATGAGACATTTGTCTACATCTTTACTTCTATATGAAACACATATTATTCATTCACATGCATAAAGATTTTCAATAAAATAATAAAATGAAAATCATATGCAGATGATAACCTATTTAAGCCTTCTAATTTATAAGCTGCTCATATACCACTTCTGAGTTGTGGCATACTGCCTCATGAACGGGGGGAAGGTAATCCTTTGAGAAGATGGATCAGAAAATGACAAGCTGTGGCCCTGGTCGGTGTGGCTCAGTTGGTTGGAACATTGTTCTGTACACTGAAAGGTTGCAGGTTCGATTCCTGCTCAGGGCACATACCTAGGTTGTGGGCTCAATCCCCAGTTGGAGTATGTATGGGAGGTAACCAATTGATGTGTCTCTCTCTTCCTCTTTCTCTAAAATCAATGAACGTGTCCTCGGGTGAGGATTAACATTTTTAAAAAAATGACAAGCTGTGGACTAGGTTGGAGCACAGTGGTCCAGATGAGTGGGAATGTTCTGCTGTGGGCCTGCAGAATGTCTTGAACTGTTTTTCAATGTTTTGGGTTTGGCAAACCCAAAGTGTGTTTTGCTAAGCACTTTTCTCTTCATTTTAAGCCCATGTGTATTATAAAGGAAATTTAATCCTTATGTTTTTGATTCCTTTACACTTAACTCATCAAAATATTGTTTTGTAAGAGCTATTTGATGTCCAAGAAGTCTTTGAGTATTTTTATAACTTTTTAAAAGTTTTGTCTCTCCTTAGAAACAGGAAGTTGTGTTTTTCTGAAGGAAAATGAACTAAAAAAACCTAGAGGCTAAAGTCAGTTAGAAGACTTCAAACCTAGGCTAAATGTTAATAATAATAATATAAAGATATTATATCATACTTACTATATATTTGGTTTGTTCTAAGCATTTTTGGTGTTTCAATTTATTCACTTCTTGCAATTATCATGTAAGGTGGGTGCTGTTATTATCTCCATTTAAAAATATGTTTATTTTTATTGATTTCAGAGAGGAAGGGAGAGGAAGAGAGTGATGGAAACATCAATGATGAGAGAGAACCATCAATCAACAGCCTCTTACATGCCTCCTACTGGGGTTTGAGCCTGAAACCTGGGCATGTGCCCTGACCAGGAATCGAACCATGACCTCCTGGTTCATGGGTCAATGCCTAACCACTGAGCCACACTGGCTGGGTGTTACTATCTCCATTTTAAAAGAGAAGTCAAGTCACCTGCCCAAAGGTCACATAGCATCTAAGAGTGGAGCTGGAACTTGAAACCAGGGAGTCTGGGTCCCTGTATCTAAACTTTTAACCACTATATTATACTGCCTATTTCCATAGCGTTATCCCATAACTTAAGAACTTTGGATCTTCCTTAAAGTTAATTATATACCAATACTATACTAGATACTGAGAAGATTATATTCTTGCTCCTAAGAGAGTTTACTTTGTAATGGGAACAAATAGGATATAAAACAAGCAAGTACACAAAATAAAAACCAATGAACTCTGGATTAAATACGCATGTTTCTTTAGTATCATTTATCGATTCAACAGGCTATTTATAGCATCACTAACGTCAGGCTATCTCTGTCATTACAGAGACAGCAGTCACGGAGGTTGTATCCTCATGGAGAGCGGGTATTGTATTCCTCCCCTTAAAGCAGACCACCGGGGGAAACAAGAAAAATGCCTGGGCTGCTTCAGGTATTTTTTCCAATAATATTGAAGGTTAGGAGGCAGCTAGAGTGACTGCTAGCAACCTCCAACCAGCCTGTGTTCTTGGGAGAATGAATTTCCTATGGAAGCTGGGGAGCATTTCTAGTAGCCAGCCCTGCTCTTCAGGTGCCACCAGATATTGTCCTCCTAGCACAGCTCTTCCTTTCCTCAATGGTATCAAGAGGCTAGTATTCCTGTTTCTGTAAAATAGTTTTAATTTTTAATTCTTAGTTAAGAATAAAGAATAAAATACCTGGAAGACCTTTAGAGAATTTCACATTTGTTCATTTAAATTGGTATGTTTTATTGCATCTGAATGATAAACAAAAGATTATTGCAAAAACTTAAGGAAGTTTAATAGTTAATTCATTATGTTTATTTGAAAACTTTACAGGTTTTTTTTATTATAAAAGTAATATAAGCATATTAAAAACTATTCAAAAATTTGAATCTACCCACAAACACAGGTGTAGCTGATATTTCTAGTGGCTATTAATATTCAGCTTCTTATTTTTTATAATATATTTAATTGATTTTTTACAGACAGGAAGGGAGAGGGCTAGAGAGTTAGAAACATTGAGAGAGAAACACCGATCAGCTGCCTCCTGCACACCCCCTACTGGGGATGTGCCCAAAACCAAGGTACATACCCTTGACTGGAATCGAACCTGGATCCCTTCAGTCTGCAGGCCGATGCTCTATCCATGGAGCCAAACCAGTTAGGGCTGCAGTTTCTTATTTTTAAGTGGCTATAATTGCTTTTAATTACGTGTTTACTTTTTCAATAATTTTTTTCTCATTGAAAGAAAAATACCATTTCATTTTTTAAAATGAAATATCAGTAGAATTTGGAAGCTTAAATTTGGGTTTACTTTAAGTTTGAATAAGTTTACATTTGCTTAAAGAGAAAGCCATTTAAGACACTGAGCAATCAGAATTTTCACGACATTGCTCCCAAAGAGAGAACTCACCCAGGAAAGTGTAGGATGGAAGCCATGGGAAGAGATGAGTTGTATGGTGAGCAAAACTCACTCAAAGTGGTAGCCTTTTTTCATGAAATGTGTCTTGGATTCCAAATAAAAATGTCTTTTAAATGAATTTGAATAGTGTAGAAAGAATGGGTGCCGCCAGCTATATAAACCCATAAAATGGTTAGAAAGAATAAAATTTAGTCAGGCCTATTAGAAATTTAAATCTTCCTTCCCAGCCCTCAAAAGAAGTCTGAGATTAACTGTACTTTGGGAAAATTACTTTTCTCATCAATTTTGTTTGTAAGAACAAACACCTTTAAAAGGCTTAAACTTTTAAACACTTCTAAAATTCTATAAATCAAGCTTTAAAATGAAATATGCTTAAATGCAAGCTGAAAGTGTTAAAAACTGTGAATTACCTCAAAGAAAAAAGAAAGCATAATAGTACTTTAATGTGTGTTGAAAAGTAATATAGAAACATACTAAGTAAAAAAATCAATACTTTGAAAAAAGACATGTTTTTAATCTTATTAAATACCTCCAAGCAGCCAGAAAGCTCTTGTTTCAAATGATTTTCTAGGATCTGCCAATAAGCCCTTCTTAGCTTTGAGAATTGTATTCAAGTGTCAAGGGAAGTAAGGACAATGAACTTTCTTTGAAGAAAAAAAGGAAATCAGCCATTCATGTTTACGTTTCAACCTTTGAATGATATTAAAATAGTTACTTTGTACAGGTTTATTGCAGTTTACATTTGTCTTATATCAGTTTGCCTTTAAGATACTTCATTGTCTTTTATCATGTTTGCCAGAGCTATACTCATCTCTCGCAACTTGTCCTCCAATTGTTGGAAGCGAAGAACGTTGCTCTGGGGGTATCAAATGGAAACACGGAATCTACACAGAGATTAAGGCAGAATCTCAATCTTAGTTTAGCTTTCCAGTTGTAAGAGGTTCTCTCACTCTTGGCAATTTTTCCTTCTATTAACACAAACTAGAACAATAAATTCTTGTGATTTTCAAGCATATCTTTATTGACCTTTATTCTTTTCCTGTACTCTCCCTGGGAAAAAGAAACAAAAAAACAACCAAATCAGTTGGCTTCCAGCATGGCTGTCAAACATAAAGGATGCGCTCACAACACGAATTTCTCACTTGTAATCCTACCCTCCCAACAATGCTGTTTCCTCACCTTAAAAAATCACTTGAAAACTTCAGTATCTGCCTATTAATATATGTAAATACCAGCTCTAATGGGCTAAAATTGATAACAAGGTCACTATTGCTATGCTGGCCTGGAGTTGGCTCTCTGAACTCTGTAGTGGGACCTCAAGTCATTTAATTTGTCAAAACAAGGATCTGATTCTATAGCTAATTTATGTAGCGTGGCTTTCAAACTCCGGGTCCTAGGTCCCTGCTAGAGTGGGTAAGGACAACTGTGGAAGGCCCTCTGCGCTGTGTCATCTTTCCTTCATATTGTAATCCTGCCTCCTCTCTGCTTAGGAAAAGAAAGGACAGAGAGAGCTGGGTAGGTATATAAGGCGTATTCCTATAACTTCCTTTCTATTTAGGCCCAGGAGCGTTGTCACACATCATAAGTCTGCTTGCCTCAGAAAGGATGACTATCCCGCAAAACACAAATAGCAAGTGTGCGAGTACAATGACAGACGTGAAGGACTTCAGCATAAAAATCAATGCAAATGAGCTCTCTCCCTCGCCAAAGTGAGAGACCAATTTTAAAAATGGGAGGCAGTCATGTGGAGGAGCAAGAGTGGGACTAGATACATGAGAAGAAAAAGGACATACTAGAGGTGACAAGCCCAGTTAGGGAACTGGGGAAGCCTTTTTGTACTTGAGTTTTGGTTCACTGTATCACAAGGTGGCTCTTACCTTCTCTAAGCCATTTCTCCTCTCTGGATAGGATTGCAATCACATTTCCTGTAAGAATTTCACTTCTGTAGAAACAGGACAGAAAGTGTCTGTCTTGGCATGGAAATCGGATGGGAGTGACCAAGGCCCCGCAGTTTTAGAGTCTATGAGAAAATCATCTCACAGTGATGGTGAAATAAACTGATGACAAGGTCCTTAACTATCACTTCTTTACCCACAGTTGTTCCTCTGGCCTGGGCCTGCAACAGACCTCTGATTGCTGCCTCATGCAAGTTGTAACTGCTTCGGTAGTAGAGGAAGAAAAGGATGAGAATGAAGCCAGGAAGAGCAGAGAGTGTGGGCCGTGGCATTTGCTCAGTGCTTTTAGTAAACAAGTGTGTGGACCACAGAAATGGCTTCTTGCCTGGGCAGAGGGTGTAGCCCACCCTTGGCAGCATTCCAGGCTGGAGGAGGGAGCTAACTGAAGACAGAAGATGACACAGATAGCATGCAGGCCGGGCTCCTGCTCCCCACTTCTGGAGCTGAAATGAAAGGGAAGGAATATCTGCTCAGCAGAAATGTTGCAACGGTGGGGGAAGGGAAAGAAGAAAAGTAGAGTGAACATTGTTAGATATTATTATGTGTTAAGTTCGATACCAGGCCTTTTAAAAAAATCTTCTATTTCTATTTTTATCATACTAATGTTTTCCGCTATCATCTCTCTATATAAAAGGCTAATATGCAAAGTGTCCCTTCAGGAGTTCAACAGGGAGTCAGGGAGTTCGATCGCTCGCTATGACATGCGCTGACCACCAGGGGGAGGTGGGGAACCAAGGAAGGCTCCAGCCGGTAGCTGGAATGTCCCAATTGGCCCTCTAGTTTTAAATAAAAGAATATATTTATGATAACAATTTTAATGTTTTTGCCTGCTAATACTATCACCTATGTAATTTTTAGTCTATTTCTATTGACTGGTTTTTTCTTTGAGTTACATTCTCTTGCTTCTTTGGTAATCGTTTATTGCATGCCAAATATTATGAATCTTACCTTGTTGAATGCTGGATATTTTTCTATTTCTTTAAATATTCTTGAGCTTTGTTCTAGAATGCAGTTAAATTACTTTGAAATAGTTTGATCCTTTCAAGGCATGCTTTTATGCTTCGTTATGTGGGAAAAGAATAGCATTTAGTCTAGAGCTAATTTTTTACCAATACCAGAGCAATACCTTTCTGAGTACTCTCCCTGAGTCCTTGTGTATTATAAAATGTTTTCTGTGGTTGATGGGAGCACAAACTCTTCCTTCCTATTTCATTCCTGCAGTTATCTCCTTAGTATCAGGCAGTTTTCTCACACATATGCTAATCAGAATTCTGCTAAAAACCCAGGGGAATCTGTACAGTTCTCTGGTTCTCTCTCTCTCTCTCTCTCTCTCTCTCTCTCTCCACAGATCTCTCCTTTTCATGACACTCACTCCACTCTAAGAAGCTCTCTCCTCTTTAGTACTCTACCCTCCAAATTCTAACTGCCTTGGATTCCCTGAATTCTCAGGTCTCTATCTTCCACTCGCGGAAACTGATGAGCTCTGTCTGAGTTTCCCTGCCCCTTCTGGGGCCTGGAGCCTCTCTCTGTAATCTTCTTCTAGTCTCCTGTTATTCTCATCCAGTGTTGGTCACACATTTGTTCTCATTTTCCCAAGGATTGCTGTCCTGTGCTACCTGTGGTCCAGTGTCTGAAAACCATTAATTTACATGTTTTGTTTAGTTTCTTAATTGTTTAAAGAGGGTGGTCTCTGTTATTTCATCTTGACCAGAAGTGGTAGTTGCCTCATTAACCTTGGGTGGTTATTTGCTCCTTCCATCCTTTCCTATCTATGTCCAGCACACATATGCTGTACTCACTTTCTTTGTGACCAAGATGTCTCGAGAGCTATTTGCTTACTTGTTAGATGTGCACACTCATATTACAGAAGAGAATAATCTTAAAACTGTTGTCCTTATTACACAAGTGCTACATGTTTATTTTGGAAAAGGTAGAAAATAAAATAAGCTAAAAGAAGAAAGCAAAAATCACCATTAAGTCTTCTACATTGAGCTTACTATTTTGACATTGACACTTCCTGATATACTAAGATATGATACAGACAAAAGTTCTCTTTAGAGCAAAATCACTCACTAATCACTCCACAGTTTGGAGAGGGGAAGTGTCATTCCAAAGCTCGGGGATTCTTTGTTGGGAAACACCGTCCTGTTTCTTGATGTGCTCTTGGGGCTGACGAAGATGAGGTGTCCTGGGCATATTGTAGTTGAGTCGGCAAGAAAAGAGAGGACTGAATCATTCTCCCTATTAAAGAGAGAAACCTATACTTTTCCAGCAGTTGTGGAGAAGAGAGAAAAAAGAAAGCTTAAAAAAAAAAGAAGTCCATGATGAGGGCAATAAACTGGGGTCTAAGGAGAGAAATTGGCCAGGATTTGCTTAGTGAAATTTCAGATCATATATCTACTATTAAATTAGACACTATTATTTGTATTGAGCTAAACTCTCCAAAATTTTAGTAACAGCCTGTTTTGCTTTCAGTGGTTTGGGGGAATCCATTCATTTACCAGATATTTGCTGAGCATTTACTTTGTGCCAGGTACTATTCTGGGTGCTTGGAATAGAGATCCTTATCCTTTGGAGCTTGCATTTGAGTGGAGATCAAATAATTTAAAAGAAAAATAATAAATAGGCAATGTTTATAATGTTTATACAGTTATTAGTGGTGCAGGGGGAAAAAAGGAAAGTAGAAGTATCTGGATAGGTGGGCAGTGAAGGGGCTAGTTTACAATTTCAAACTGGACGGTAAGGATGAACAAAGGCTTGAAGGAGATGGGGGAGTTAACCATGGGAATATTGTGGGAAGAGTAATCCCAGCAGAGACAGTAACCAATGCAAAGGCCCCGAGGCAAAAGCGGCTTTTCAAGTGAAGGACCAGCAAGGAGGCCAGTTTACTGTTTCATTACTCATAATCAGAAAAAGAAAACAGGTGTGTGTATTCAGTCCAGGCATGCTTTGGTAAATTCATACTTTTTTTTTTTTTTTGCTGGGGGGAGTTGTTTGGATTTAAGGACAACAGCAAGAATTCTAAGCAGATGTTGCTTGTGGGACTGAACTAGGATGATTATTAGCAATGAAATATTAAAAATGGCTCAAAGATGGCAATAATATACATCTCAAATGTACTCAGATTTGTTATTGATGTTATCTTAGTACTTAATCTTATAATTGTTTAGCTCCACGCATGTCTGCTTACACAGTATGTGGGTCATTTATACCATTTGTTTTCCTCTTTTTTGGCCACTTCCTTTTGAGGATGGGCCAGTCCCTCCTATCGCAGGCAGTGTCAACCAACAGGCATCACTGACCTCCAACCATGAGCAGGCACCATGAATTAGGTGGAGAATCAGAGTGCTTCAGACCCTTGACCACAATAATTGGCTCTAGGATGAGAAAATGAGTCAATCCAGACATGTTGGAGTCCTGAACACTGATGTGGACACTGGCAGGTTGCACTCTTTTTTAGGAAAACTGGCTGCTAAGATGATATGAGCTCCATGGATATTTTGCTGACATGGAAAAACTTCTTGATGAAAAGCAGAATTGAGAGGGGAGAAAGAGAGAAAAACACAGAGAGACAGAAACAAAGAGACAGACAGAGATGAGAAACACAGAGACTAATGGCCTGGTTTGAAATCTTGAATCCAGCCATGCTGGAAGTCAGCACCATCCCCTTTGATTACTCATCATGTGAGCTGATAAAGCCTTCTCTTAAACCACTTTGAGTTGGGTTTTTATCACTTGCAATCCAAACATTTTTATGATATGAGAACTCTTGCCCTCTCAAAACTTTCGCCAGGATATTTCTGAGAGTCTCAAGAGGGGCCTTACGTGCCTCTAGAATTGGTCTGGGCAGTGCCTCTCGGTTGCCATTGTTGGCAGTGGCTCAGAGGAAGCTCTGCTGCTGGCCATATGAGCTGAGCCTACAACCTGCTGGTGGGGGAGCCATCGTCTCTGCAGAGTGCAGTCCCTCTCACAGGGTGAGAATCCTGCTGACTGCTCTGGGAAGTTGCTGAATGTGAAGAGAGGAAGGGCTGCCACTTACGTTTTCATTCAGAAGTCTCAAAGCGAAGCTCCTTGAGCCCCAAGGTGTGACTAAACAGAGTGCAGACCACCCTGTTAGTGGCCACACCCACACACCTTCAGAGCGCCTAAGCCAGGCTCTACATTAGGTACCTCTTGGCCCTTGCCCTTCAGGCTCCACTGCAGGGCAGCTGTGTGCAAGTTTCCTTCTACTGCAAGGGGTCAGCCCTCAGAAACCCTGACTCCCCCACTTCCACTGCTTTCACTTGTTCTTCCCAGATATAGTTGACATGTCTACATACACACAATCATTGACCCTGTTCTAATTGCATTTATTTTGTGCTTTACCCCAAGAGGTGTCTCATTCCTGATCAATTCTGATACAAATGGTTAGGGGTAAGGGCCACCAGTGTGGGTGGGCATGGTGTGGTCACATATCACTGCCCTGGCATTTTAAAACACTGACTGTTGGTCAGTGGATTCAGCCAACTACATACAATGTGGCATAGATTTAGATTGCTGACGTTAAATAGCATTGAAAGGGTCAGTCTGCCATGTAGGCTGATGTTTGTTTTTGAGTCAAGTCTATGAGAATGACAAACTCTGTTTAAAAACAAAACAAAACAAAACAAGAAAACTTCCAGTCTCAAATTAAGAAACTGATGTACTGATGATTTGTGAAGCTACACCAGCATTTTCACAAAATAATCAGCATTATGGCAATTAATACTGTAACGCACATATTTAGCATCTCTTATGGGCAGACACTATGATAGATACCTTCTTACCCTCTCTGCTTTGATTAGGAATGGGCTATGCAATGAACTCTCTAAATATGCAAGCAAAATCTGAAAGTAACAGCTGAATAAAATCTTTATAAATACTTGAAGCTGCCAACAATTTTTATGCTCTATGATGTTAAGTTCAGGATTATGTACAGTGTCTGGTTTTGAGGTCTGAGGAGTAGTTGATGAATCAGCCACCACAGGGTTTGGCGGTAGAGAGGGTGACAGATGTTAGGATGGGTCCCCCATGCTTTTTGATGGAGAAGCAGTATTGGACACTATCAGACATTTAATTTAGAAGCCTAAAGAAACCTAGAGTTCAGAAAGATATAAAACATTTAGGCACTTTCCCCCCCATGCAAACCTGGGAGAGTATGCTTTCGAATTGCCCGATAAAGGCAAAATCTTAGAAGTAATTAGCAAAATCCAAACACCTGGAATCACTCAACACACTGGGAACATCCCAGTAAAACACATGCTCCAGGATTTGTGACTGTATCTCTCGTTTATCCTTTCTTTTACCTTGTAATGTTTCCCCCCAACTCCCTCAAACCTTCTCTGTGGGTCTCGGAAGAGCCCTCCTACCCTGCAGTGAGTCCTGTTACCACTCTCCACGTCTTTGAGCTCAGTTCTGGCTCCAATGTACCATCATGTGGCTGACTCAGCACTAATCGATTCCAGCATCTGGGGAAGTCTCTGCCTCTTCCTCCTCCTCCCCTCTCCCGCTGCACACTCCCAAACATGTTGAATTGCTAAGAGAATGCAAAAGAACAAATGAGAACCCAAAATGAAAAAAGACATGATATACTCTGTTGTTCTGTCATCACCCAGTGTACTGAAGCAGACGTTAGTTCTGAGTAGCCGAGTGTACTGTTTGGCACAACTGTGTGGAAAAAAGATTCGATGATTTGTCAGTCATCCCGACTGGCCAAGAGAACTGCTTCTTGCCACTGATGCCATGTAGGAACATTTGGGCCAAGTGTCTGGTACCCGGTGTTGTTGTTGGAGTATAATCCACACCAACTGGACCTGTGTAGCAACTGTGTTTTGAAGCAGTGGTGCGGTACTTAAATAGAATCATTCATAAACTGGAGGCCCAGTTCCTAATTTCAAAGTTTGCTGTCCTCACAGGAGAAGTGCCAGTCGTTGTTAGAGTTTGCCAGTTTTGTAAAATTTCAATATTTTTATTTATTCATTTATTAAGTAGTACGAGTTACATTAAAAAGGAATGGCTGCAAGAGGAAATGGAAACACCACGGAGGTGAAAAACCAATGACCAAACATTTGCACAGCTCCCCAAATGGTGGCAAAGGAGAGAGGGAGGCATCATTTGAAATTGGGAAATTCCTTTTTTTCTTCTGTGTGGAATTTTCCTTATGATTATCATAAACTGCTAAGGAATTTAAACATCTTGGCTTGCTGCAAGCTTCCTTAATTTCAGCAACTAAAAACATCACCCTTCCCTTAGTTTTTGTTTCTTCTTTTCACCAAGAATCTATAAACAAGGATTGCCTCCCTCCCCTCTTTTAATCAAACATTCCTCTCTAGGTACGTGCCAGGCTCTTTTCTAAGGTGGGCAGGTACCTTCTCAATAAGATAGAACTTCTTACTGTTTTCTGTTTCTCTGTGAATACTGGATTCTCTCTCTTTTCCTACACCAGCAGTGTCTTAGAGGCTCCTTAAGAATTTTTCAGAAGGTAAATTGTGGGGCAAGCGTGACTTGAAGTGGAATATCACTGGCCCACATGCTGCCACTTGCCCTGCACGTCCCTGGCAGAGGTTACTTGTCCGCAGTGGCACACCTCCCCACAGATGCTGCGTGCGCTTCTGAAGCTTTCTCAGGGGCAGGTTCCTGGCAGCTGCTGCCAATCAGCCGGCACACACAGGACTCCTCTTTGCCATCCTTCGGCTCCAGTGTTTCCGGTCCACCTCAGCAGAGTCGCCTACTACAGCTCTCCTGGATGGAAGGAGGTGAACAGGGATTCCCCTGCTGGAAGGTACTTCAGAATATGTCTTTCCTGAGGCCCCCAAACCAAAGCAGCACCTGGCTTTAGGGATCCTGGAAGAATAACATCTGGGGAACTCATTTCCAATCAGAGAATTTCAATTCCAAGTAACCAGGAGGAGACACAACCAGCACGAGAGTCTAATAAATACTGATGCCACAGGCTGCTATGGCTTTTTATGTAGCTGAGCACCAGGACTCTGGGTATAACTCTGTCCTAGGTAAAGTAGGAGGGCAAATAAGATTAGGCTGTGTAAGATAACATTGTTTTTACACATTTAGAGAACCCATGTTACTGCATATACTTGAGAACATAAAGATTGCATGTAATTTAAAATGTTCTCTGATTCAGACTTTTCCAAAATTGAGGCCAACCTTCACCACATGGTCTGAATTTGTTTCCCCAGCACAGCTCTAAAGCACCCGCTCTGAGCTTAGCAGAAAATACTGCCCACTTGTCGAAGGTACCCCATTGCCCACAGACACTCTGTGTTGACCGGCTGAATGCCTGATCCTCCTTTTAAACCAGCTGGTGTCTAGTTTCCTTCTGTTTGCCTCTGCATCCTATACCCTTATCAGTATCTTACTCTTCATGTTGTCTCTTTTACAAATGCAACATTGACGTCCTTCAAGCTCCTGATCCTCGCCTCCATTTCCCAGGATACCGGTCGTGATGCTTCCCTTTATGCATCAAGGAGCAACTGTGCCCTTAGTAGAAATAAATTGAAACATCTTACCCTTTATCCTGTCCTTAATGTTGATCCCCAACAAGTGTGGCCCAATCTTGTTAATGAGCCTGGGCACAATTAGTGAGGTTTCAATATAGAAGAACCCATTTTAAGCAAATTTATCAATTTGGTGTATTTTCATTTGATTCTTTTGAAATTTCTTCTCACTTTTCCTTATGATATATTTCACCCTAATCTTGGTAATTTCCCACACACACACACACACACACACACACACACACACACAAAACCCTCAAAATAAAATCTTAAAGGATCTCCTTTTTAAGTTGTTAGCTATTATTGAATTTTAAATAAATGTGTAACAGAACAGGAGAATGATTGACAGGCACTACTTATTTTTGTGTACGTGTGTATTTCATTTGGCAACTCTAGTAGGGGTTGAGGTGCTCTGCCTTGAGACTATCATTTCTGGAACTTGGCAAATTGAAAATACTGACAATGAAACCACGATTGTTCTTCTCTGAATATCTCAATATTTCAAGGTCTCAAACTCAAATATATAAAGACATACAGTAAATTGTGTTTATGGCGAGCACAAATGGATCCCACAAAGTTAATCAAAATTTACTAATAATACAGGTTGGATTGCCTCCCTTTGACTTTAAAGTAACATGTCTTCAGTGAAATCATATCTGACCTTCTAGCCTAGATTATGTTCCCATTTGTACTCTCAAACAATACTTTCCCATTGTGGGCTTTATCACTGTGGTTACAGGTGTGATCATTTATTCACTGCATGGTACCACCACTATTATGATAGGCTTTATGAGGGCAGGGAGCTTGTTTGTTTTGTTCTGTGCTGTACTCTAGTGCTTATCACTTTCCTGATGTATAATAGGTAATAGACAAATTTAGAAGCTACAATAAACAAATCCCATTTTGTATAGTAACACAGAAAAAAAAACCATAAGAATAACACTAAATATAGAAAACACATATGAAAAAACTTTAAAATACTTCTGAAGGGTACTAAATAAAATATAAATAAATGCAAAGACATACAATCTTCTTACATAGGAAACCTTAAAAAAATAACCACAAAGGTCAACACACACTGAATTAATTTGTATATTTAATATGTTCCCATAATTATGCTGATAGATTTTTTAAAAAACTTGAAAATGTAATTCTAATGTTAAAACAAAAACAAAACAAACAGAAAAGCCAGAAATATGTTATAAGGGGAAACAGTAATAAGGGGAACTATACCTCCTAGATAATATATTACTAAAACTTTAATAATTAAGCTTTAGTATTGGCAAATAAACAGACAGATCAATGGAATAGATGAAAAAGTCCAAGTTGCATCTCAAGTTAATGACACAGATGAGTTTTTTTATTTTTTATTAAATGATGTTGGGATGTCTGAGTAACCATCTGGAAAAAAATAAAGTTGAACCCATACCTCATGTCATGCATCCACATAATGGACAGGAATTTTAAATGTAAAACTGAAACCATAAATGTAATTGAAGAACATGTAGCAGAATTTATTTGATATCTTGGAGTAGGAAAGGTCTTTATAACTATGTTAAGATCTAGAAGCCATAAAAGAAAGATTGATAAATTAATTAGATAAAACAACAAAAACAACCCCTCAAGCAAAGTAAAAAACACACACAAAAAAACACACAAAACATAATAAACTAAAACAACAACAACAACAAAAAACACAGAAAAATACACTATTTTGTCACAGTAAAAAGAAAAGATCTACCTAGTGTATCAAGAGTTCCTAGAAATCATCAAAGGGAAACAGGCATGCTCACACCTGTTGGTGGGAGTGTAAATTGATAAACATTTATAAAAAACAACTCAGCAATAGCTAGCTATCAAAATTACACATGCATAAATCATATAAATACATGAAAATATAAAGTTATGGACATGGACGTGGTGACCTACTGTTCATTTAAAAGAGACTAAGTCAATAAATGGACTGCATCAAACTAAAAAGCTTCTGCACAGCAAAAGAAGCCAACAAAATGAAAAGGGAAACCACTGAATGAGAGAACATATTTGCCAATATACATTTGATAAGGGGTTAATTTCCAAAATATTTAAGGAATTTATACAGCTCAACACCAAGAAGATAAACAACTCAATTTAAAAAATGGGCAAAGGACCTGAATAGATACTTTACCAAAAAGGACATAGAGATGGCCAATAGACATATGAAAAAATGCTCAATGTCACCAACCATCAGAGAGATGCAAATTAAAACAATGAGATATCACCTCACACCTGTCAGAATGCTATCATCAATAAATCAATAAACAACAAATATTGGCAAGGATGAGAAAAAAGGGAACCTTTGTGCATTGTAGGTAGGAATGCAGACTGGTGCAGTCACTATGGAAAATAAGTATGGAGTTTCCTCAAAAAATTAAAAATGAAACTACCTTTTGACCCAGCGATCCCACTTCTGTGAATATATCCTAAGAATCCAGAAACACATATTCGAAAGACTATATGCATCCCCATATTCTTTGCAGCATTATTTACAATAGCCAAGATCTGGAAACAGCTCAAGTACCCATCAACAGATGAGTGGATAAAAAAGCTGTGGTGCATTTACAAAATGGAACACTATTGGGCCATAAAAAGAAGGAAATCTTACATTTTTTGACAGTATAGATGGACCTGCAGATTATTATGCTAAATTAAATAAGCCAGTCAGAGAAAGACAAATATCATACGGTCGCAGTTATATGTGGAATCCAATGAACAAAATAAACTGATGATCAAAATAGAAATAGAGGCATGGATACATGGAACAGTCTGACAGCTGTCAGAGGGGAGGGTTGTTGGGGGACTGGATGAAAGAAGGTAAGGACTTAAGTTATATGTCACATAGACACAGATAACAGTGTGGTGATAGCCAGAGGAAAAGAGGGGTGAGGGTAGGTGGGCAAAGGGGGTATTAATGGGAGCGGAAAGAGACTTTGCTTCAGGTGATGGGTGCATGATGCAGTGTGCAGATGATGTTTTGTTGAGCTCTACTTTGAAATCTGTATGGTTTTGTGAACCAATGTCACCCCAATAAATTCAATAAAAAATAACTAAATCAATGAATCTAAGTCAATAAATTAGAGGATACCCATATAATGGGATACTACTCAACTTAAAAAAGAGTGACCTCACACTCTTATGTACTGAGAAAAGACGTCCAAGATACTTATTTGAAAAAAAAAGGTAAGGCATGAAATTGGGTGTACAGTGTAAAAAAGATTTTATATATGTATATATATGTATGTATACATACACATGTGTATATGTATATTGAATATGCATAAGGAAACTCACAAAGGCTACATAATAAAATTCCTAAGAATGGTTCCTGTCAGGTTGAGTTGAGAGTAGGAAAAGATACTAGGTGAATATGGGGCAGGGGTAGGGGACAAACTTCATTATATGACTTCTTATTGTTTATTTCATTTCTGAAGGATGTTACAATAATACACATTTAATAAATTAAGTAAATGATCCAATTTAAGAAGAAGGAAAAATGACATCACTCAGAAAAAAGTGAAACTGCCCATTCTGGGAAATCCAGTCCCAGGAACTGAGTAAAATTGCCCTGGGAGGATCCCAAGGCCAGTGGCACAGTGATTTCTTTTTCTTTTAAGGCTGCCTTCAATCAGTTTTGGAAATAGACAGGGCACAAACCAATAAATAAATGTGTGTGTATGCTAACATTTGTTTGTCAGTCTATTTATCTAAACAGACTGACAATTCCTTAAATTAGGAAGTGGGTATCACCTCAGAATTATGCAAAGAGCCACAGAAATCCTAATTAGTGTCTTCTCTTAGGAGCTGTTCACTGGGTTTTGGGGCTGCTGAAAGGAGTGATGGAAGGTGTTCTGGCATTCCATATATCAATAAAAGAGTCTCAAAACCAAATATGTAAAACTCAATCACTTTTCACTAGAAGCTAAGGTACGAGGGGACAACAAACATACTCTTCTTGCAAGAGTGCCAATGGTGGTCTCTGTCTTCCTGGTGTGAAAGGAGCATCCCAATTAGAAATCATTTTCACATTAAGTCTCAAGTTTATTACTGCATTTGTACCATTTCACTTTAACAATGGAAGAGCTAGAGATCTCAAAACAAATTTCCCTTCTTATACAGGCCTCTATCATAGGCGTACTTTTTACAAGAGCCTACAGTGTACATATGTTCTAAACCCAAACAGAGGAGTCTCCTTGATACTCTGTTTAAAATAGAGGTCCTGATGAAATCCACATGGCTTACATTCAAGCAAAGTGATGTTGATTGACAGGGGAAAGAACTTCAATAACTGGAAAGAAATAGGACTTCATTGTGGATTGAGGAAGTTTACCTCCAAATTATGAGGTTGAGATGGAAATCTTAAATTCCTTAAGTTCTAACCAGAGTCATTCCAAACTCCTGACTTCCTTTGACATCAATGGCTAAATTATTTTTCCAACCTCACCTTGCCAGAAAACTCTGCCAGAACCATCTTTGTGCTCATCATCTCTTGGATGAACTATTGTGAAATGATGAATGGGGTGTAGGGACAGGGAGCAGGGAGGGGGAGGGGAAAAGTGGCCCCAAATGAGCAGAACAGACTACAGTGGTTTTGCTAAGCTACTTAAGGTCTTGGGTCTATAGAATTTCAGGATGCACTTCAGTATCTTTTTCTTTTTTCTTTCAGAGTGATGTGAACTGTTTCTTAGGAGATAATTTAAACTAATATTGCTACCTTAAAATATTTTCATTCTCTATTTTAAACAATAAAACCTCTGTTCTCAGTAGCTTTGCTTCTTTGAACTCTTCAAAAGGGTTAGTTTAATCAGGATTTGCATTTCTGTTCATCTCCTACTTTTGAAATGTATATGTCTGGATATTCATAGCTCTCTGATATTCTGAAATAATTATATGTGTCTGTGTGTAACTATATATCAATATTTACCAGTTACTTAGTATCTGTTTCCCTCTGCTAGAACAAAAACTACATAAAAATAAGAACCTGTCACCCTAGCTGGTTTGGCTCAGTGGATAGAGCGTTGGCCTTTAGACTGAAGGGTCCCGGGTTCGATTCCGGTTAAGGGCACATGCCTGCGTTGTGAGCTCAATCCCCAGTAGGGGGGTGTGCAGAAGGAGCCAATCAATGATTATCTCTCATCATTGATGTTTCTATCTCTCTCTCCCTCTCCCTTCCTCTCTGAAACCAATAAAAATATTTTAAAAAATAGCAGGCACAGAATTTTTTCAACTGTCATGTGCTACTTTTTAAACTATTGAAGAAATAATTTAATATTATTTAATATGCTATAATGAATATAAAAAGATAGACCTATATTTTTAAATTTTGTGATGCTAACAAAATCCTGATAACAAAATTTGACCAATATAGCTTCAAAAGAAAATTATGGGCTAATTTATCTTAGAAAATAGTTACCTAAAAAGACTGGCAAATGTTAACATTTATAAATTAAAGAATCAGTCATGCAAATCCATCACATTTTTTCCCTAGGAATGCACAAATGGTTTAACATCAGAAAAATTATGAATTCATTACATTAATAGGTCTAATATGAATATACATGAAATAATTTCAATATAATTTTAAGGAGACTTTTGATATCATTTAATAACAATTTCTGATTTAAATGTTTAAAAAAATGTTGGAGAAGTAGGATATTTCCTTGGTGCAGAATATCTACCTTAATCCAGTGGGTAATATCACCATACTTAATGGTGAAATAGTAGAGACATTTTTGTTAGCATGAGGAATTTGATATTTATGATCATTACTGTTTAGTTTTTTCCTAAATACTTAACCAATGAAATTATATATGAAATATTAATTGAAATATTATAACTGGAAAGGTAATTACATCTTTATTTCAAACCATATGGTTACATATACTTGGCAAAAAGAAAAAAAAAGTCTGAGAAATAAAAACAATAATAAAATTATCAGACACAAAATAAATGTAAACAAATAATATTTATTATATTACAAAACAACCAGTTGGAAAATATTAAAAGTATGACATTCTAAATAGCTAAAAAATAACAACAGAAAAAGAGAAAAAACATTGAAATAACTTCCAAAAGAATTATGGAGACTATAAAAAGAAAGTTAGCAAACTTTGCAGAATGATATAACAGGAAATCTTAATACATGGAGAGTTATTTCTTTTAAAAATATATATATATATCTTTATTGATTTCAGAGAGGAAGGGAGAGAGGGAGAGAGAGACAGAAACATCAGTGATGAGAGAGAATCATTAATTGGCTGCCTCTTGCACGTCCCTCACTGGGGATCAAGTCCACAACCCAGGCATGTGCCCTTGACCAGAATCAAACCTGGGACCCTTCAGTCCACAGGCTGACGCTCTATCCACTGAGCCAAACCAGCTAGGGCGAGAGTTATTTCTTTATTCTTATTGGAAATATTTTAAATATGTTATTTATAAATTATTTATTGTAATCTTAATAAAATAATAATGATTATACTTTTATGATTTTGAAGATTATCTGAATGTATTAATAGACAAGAAACCCTAAGACTGATGAGAATGCCCTTACTCTACCAGATATTAAAATGTACTTTGGTAATGGGAGAACAAGGAATACAATCTACATTACTGAAATAGGCTTTTGTATAAGACTGCTACTTAAAAAAGAACACCATTTCCAAAGTAAGTAAGAAAATATGATTTTGACAAAATGATATTGTAAGTAACACCAAACATAACAGAAACAGTGGATTATAAAGGCTTCTGTAATAACTTTTACCCGTTTCCCAAGTCCTCATAGTAATCTAGACTTTGGTAACAAACTCTGGTAGAGCTACTCCTCAAGACCTGCATATATGAAAGAGGGGTGACCTATCCTTAGCAGGATTGGTGTGTGTGTGTGTGCACTAGTGGGGTCCCTCAGCCTGGCCTGCGCCCTCTCACAATCTGGGACCCCTCAGGGGATGTCGTAGTGTGCGAAGCTGCAGGTAGCCGGGGAGGAGGCCAAGCCCAGGCTGGGTGCCATGCCCACTCCCACTCATCCCGGCCCCACTGTGCCTGCTGCCACCACCACTCAGTAGTGCTGCTGTGGAGCCTGGCATCTGGGCCCGTCATTCAGGTGAGCCGCGCTCCCACTGTGGGAGCACACTGACCACCAGAGGGCAGCTCCTGTATTGAGTGTCTGCCCCCTGGTGCTCAGTGCGTGTCATAGCCACCAGTCTACAGGTCACTTAGGCTTTTATATCCTATATAATGAAAGCCTAATATACTAAGTGTCCGGTTGTCCATTCAACCAATCAAAGCGTAATATGCTAATGATATGCTAAAGTTGCTCAACCGCTTGCTATGATGTGCACTGACCACGAGGGGCAAGACGCTCTGACTGGTAGGTTAGCTTGTTGCTGGGGTCTGGCCAATCAGGACTGAGTGAGACAGGTCGGTCATGCCCTGGAGCCCTCCCATGGTCCCTCCTCGACTGGCCAAGCTCCCACGTCCCTCCCTGGCCCTGATCGTGCACAAGTAGGGTCCCTTCACCTGTTCTGTGCCCTCTCGCAATCTGGGACCCCTCAGGAGATGTCAGAGAGCCAGTTTTGGCCCAATCCCACAGGCCAGGCCGGGGGACCCCACTGGTGCATGAATTCGTGCACTGGGTCTCTAGTATATAGATAAGACAACTGAGAAGCAACAAGAATATTAATAAAATATGCATGTGGTATGAACAGGAAGGATACATTGAACATTTGTATGCTCTTATCCAGATTAAGATATAGAATGTTACCAACTTGGACTTCTCCCATGTACCCTTCCCATTTATCTTCACACCCACTCAGAGGGTCATTACCAGCCTGAAGTTTTTGGGATTTTTTCTTACTTTTCTTTATATGTAAAAATATTTTTGTATTCCTGATCAATATATTATATATCTGTAAATTGTGTATTTCATTCAACCTGTGAATTAGCTAGATCAATTAGTCTTTTTTTATTTACTGTTATTACTGATAAATTCAGACTGGTATTATCATACAAAATAAGACAATTGTACTAGTCCAAATTTATTTGTAATAGTAAATGTTATTTCCCCCCCACCTTTTCTATCTTTCATTTGTACTTTTTTTTCTTAACTTCTTTAGGGTTGACGGAATGTTTTCTCTTATTTCATGTCTTCTATTTGTTGGGAAATTAAATGTGATATTGTTGTTCTGATTGATTACTTTAGTCAGTTTAGCATGCATCCCTAACTTACTGAAGTCTACATTTAATCAATAACTATATCTACATCTGAACACTACCAGGCTCCTTAGAACAACTGAACTCCAATCACCAGACTACGAACTTACATGGTGGCATGTATTATAGGTCTATTTTTCATCTCATTGCAAGAGATTATTACTCGGCACCTGATGATTTATCCATCTAGTTACCATTTTCTTTGTACATCATTTCTTTTTCTTGCATCTCAGATACTCCGTTTATAATCATTTTCTCTCTGCCTGAGCTATACCATTTAGAAATTCCCTGTTGAGTGCCTATTGGTGGCAAACTCTCAATTTTTATTTGTCTGAAAATGTCTTTATGTGTTATTCTTGAAATATAGTCGATTGAGTGTACAACTTGAGGTGCATACTTCTTTTTCTCAACATATTGAAGCTACATATCTATATCTTTCTTCTGTTGTTTTGGGCAGTCATTTCATAGACTGTCATTTCATTTTAGGTGAACTAACTTTTCTCTCTGGCCACTTTTACACTTACTGGTATTGTATAATGCCTTTAAGTGTGGGTCTCTTTATATTCATACTGTTTTGGACTTTTAGGCCAGCTGGATAAGACGATTGAATAAGAAGATCCAGTTATGGGAAATTCTCAGCCAGTATCTATATTCAATTGTAGCTTGTTCCCTGTGTTTACAATTCCTTTGGGAATTGTCTGCAAGTCTGTCTCCTCTGACTTTCTCCTCATTGACTCTGTCACTTGGTGCTGCATTATAGACATTGCTTTAGATCTGTCTTTCTGTTCATTCATTCTTCAGTCTATTTAAGCTCTATTGAACTTTTCCATTATGTTTTCATTTTAGTAATTATACTTTTTTTTCTTGAAGTTCTACTGGTTTTTACATCATTTTAAGGGCTCTTCATCCTCATTCATAGTTTTAAAGCCTCCCACTTTATTTTTTAAACATATAGAACATATTTAATTTATAATTTGCTTGATGACACTAATAGCTGGTGGGTTTTTGGGTTGATCATGATACCTTATTTCCTTGTTCCTGTTAGGAATTTTATTAAATCCTGAGTTCAAATTCCTTGGAATTTCATCTGAGTAAATTCTTTGAGGATTAGTTTGAAGGTGGATTTCTCCAGGGATGCTTTCTACTTGTTCTGATAGCCAAATGGGGACACAACCAACTTGGAATCACTTTGAACCAAACTCTGGATTTGAAGTACTTCATATTTTCAAGGTCATTTAAACAACATCATTTAAAAGTGAGATCTTGCTGTAGATGGATATGTTCCAGTATTAGATGAGAAGGGGAATAAAACTACATCCATTTAAAATCTGACAGAGGACCAGGGAGAATAAAACCCTCTTGGTCTAATGACAGGACTAAATTGGGTTCTGTTTCAAGTTGCCATTGAGTTTCTGAGTTCTTTAGAAGGAAGATAAAACAACCTCAAAAAGAATGATGTATATAACGGATTCATTTCCAGAGCATTCACAGGTGCCATTTATGTTGCAAGTCTTCCTTCCTGGATTGTTTTCAAATTTCAATTGAGGGGTTATTTTAAAGCAAATAGATCAGTGGTTCTCAACCTTGGCTGCACATTAGAATCACCTGGGAATCTTTTTAAAATCCTGATTTCTGGGCCTCATTCTGGAGGCAGCCAAGGTTGAGAACCACTGAAATAGATGAACCTGGTGTTCGATGAATAGAGAAGAAAGCAAGAGACATGGCTGACAACCCAAGATTCCACGTGGGAATGGAAGAAGGAGTGAAATAAGACAAGCCCAACATCTTATCTGTCCCCACATGTTAGTAGTGCTGAGTCATCACCCTATGTGGTTTGGCTAAGTGGATAGAGCATTGGCTTGCAGAATAAAGGGTCCTGAGTTCAATTCCAGTCAAGGGCACATGCCTGGGTTGCAGGCTCGATCCCCAGTAGAGGGCATGCAGGAGGCGGCCAACCAATGATTCTCATCACTGATGTTTCTATCTCTATCTCCCTCTCCCTTCCTCTCTGAAATCAATAAAAAATATATTTAAAAAAAATGAGTAAGAGACCTTCCTGTCCTTGAGGAGTCCACAATCTAATTAGAAAAGAGGATCAGAGTGATTATTTCCATCCAATATGACTAGAACCATGACAGAGATAAGCACAGGATAACACTGGGCCCCAGGGGAGGGTACCTCACACAGAGAGGAAAAGGTAATTAGAAAGACTCTCCTAGAGTACATGCCCTTGACCAGAATCAAACCTGGGCCCCTTCAGTCCGCAAGCCAACACTCTATCCACTGAGCCAAACCAGTCAGGGCTCTCCTCCTCTCTTCTTTTTCCCTAGTGGTTCTCAACCTTCCTAATGCCGCGACCCTTTAATACAGTTCCTCATGTTGTGGTGACCCCCAATTTCATTGTTACAAATTGAACATAATTAAAGCACAGTGATTAATCACAAAACAATAGGTAATTATACATGTGTTTTCTGATGGTCTTAGGCGACCCCTGTGAAAGGGTCGTGACCCACAGGTTGAGAACCGCTGCAAGAAGGAAAGGAGAAAGGCAGAGGGTTTTGAATCCATACCAAAAGGAGGGAAAAAGAACTCTACTTGGACAGAGAGCAGTCCAAGTAAGACCCCAGAGGCTTGAAATAGTGTACAAGTTGGGGAATTATGATGTGTTCCAACCATAAAGTGAAAGAAAGGATGGAAGGAGATGAGGTTGGAGAAAGGGGTCCCAGGCTGTCCTCACATGGAAGTCATTACAAAGCCTCTCTTTCCCACACTCCCTCCTCACTCTCTTTCTCCCTTTCACCAGGTTCATCTATTTGCTTTAAAATAACCCCTCAATTGACAATTGAAAACAATTCTTTTTGAGGTTGTTTTATCTTCCCTATAAAGAGCACAGGCAGATTTGGCTCAGTGGATAGAGTGTCAGCCTGAAGGGTCCCAGGTTCAATTCCGGGCAAGGCAAGGCAAGGCAGCCCGGGAGCCCTCGGGGGATGTCCACTTGCCAGCAGGGAGCAGGCTTAGCTGCAGTTGGACATCCTTAGTGCTGTTGAGGAGGCAGGAGAGGCTCCCACCACCACTGCTGTACTGGAAGCTATCAGCCTGGCTTGTGGCTGAGCAGAGCTCCCCCTGTGGGAACACACTGACCACCAGGGGGAAGCTCCTGCATTGAGCATCTGCCCCCTGGTGGTCAGTGTGTGTCATAGTGACCTGGGTAGGGGACCCCCAACCCCATGTGATCACGGACTCTGCCCCTGCCCAGGCTTCAGGCCTCTGGCTGAGGCGTTAGGCCTGGGCATGACCCCCAGCCCGCTCTGATCGCAGGCTCCACCCCTGCCCAGGAGCCCCCTGGCTCAGGCCCTTCCTAGGCTGCTCAGGGCCCACACGGGGCCTACCTTGGAGTGACCTGGGTGCCCTATGATGTTTCCCAGACCCAGGCCACTGGTGCCTAGTATGCAAATTATCTGCCATCTTATTTGGGTTAGTTTGCATATTTGCTCCTGATTGGTGGGCGTGGCTGGTGGGCGTAGCTGGTGGGTGTAGCAGAGGTACAGCCAATTTGCATGTTTCTCTTTTATTAGATTAGATAGAGGCCTGGTGCATGGGTGGGGGTTGGCTGGTTTGCCCTGAAGGGTGTCCCGGATCAGGGTGGGGTGCCTGGCCAGCCTGGGTGAGGGGCTGAGGGCCATTTTCAGACTGGCCACACCCCCTTCAGGGTGGGGGGTCCTGCTGGGGTGCCTGGCCAGTCTGGGTGAGGGGCCAGGCCAGTCTGGCTGTTTGCAGACCCTCACCCCATGAGGGAGGGTGTGGCCAGCTTGGGTGTTGGGCTGATGGCTGTTTGCAGGCTGGCCACAGCCCCTTCAGTGTGGGGGTCCCCCCTGGGGTACCTGGCCAGCCTGGGTGAGTGGCTGATGGCTGTTTGCAGGCTGGCCATGGCCCCCAGCCACCCAAGCTCCCAGTGGAGGCTGGCTGGAAGCAGGTATCTGGGATTTATTTATCTTCTATAACTGAAACTTTGTTGCCTTGAGTGGAGGCCACAGCCGTCCAGGGCAGGCAAGAAGCTTGGTTTCCTCCATAGCTGGGGCAGCCAAGCCTCCTGCTTGCTCCAGCTCCGTGGCTGCCGGCCGTCATCTTGGTTGGGTTAATTTGCATATGGTCGCTCTGATTGGCTGTTGGACATGGCTTAAGGCATAGCGGAGGTGCAGTCAATTTGCATGTTTCTCTTTTATTAGGTTAGATTGACTTTAGAGAGAGGAAGGGAGAGATAGATGGAAACATCAATGATGAGAGATAATCACTGATCGGCTGCCTCCTGCATGCCTGCTACTGGGGATCCAGCCTGCAACCCAGGCATGTGTCCTGACGGGGAATTGAACCCTGACCTCCTGGTTCATGGGTCCATGTTCAACCACTGAGCCACGCCAGCTAGACTGGAATACACATTTTAAATTTCCTTCTTAATTCTTGAGTTTGTAATAATTACACAGATCCTTTTCCTCTATCTTACCCCAAAATATAATGCATATCTATATATGTAAAACCCTAATATGCAAATAGACCAAACAGCAGAACCAAACAACCGGTCACTATGACATACGCTGACCACCAGGGGGCACGTGCGGGACATGGTGGGTGTTGACTGGTGAAATGATGGAGCAGGTGAGTGAGGGCACCAGACCAAGGCAGGGCACTGGTCGCTGTCATCGGGGCGAGCCTCTGGTGGTTACTGAAAATTCTTTGCTCCTGCGCACCATGGTCCTGCCCGTTGCTCGCACCTGCTGCCTGCACTGGCCCCGCTTGCACCTGCTGCTGGTGCCAGAGCCACTTCTAGCACTTGCTGCCAGCGCCTGGCACTAGCCCCAATTGCTTGGCGCTATCAGCAGGTGCGAGCAGCGACTGCCAACCCTGATTGCTCCTGAGGGCTTCTCCACCTCTCCCTGCTCCTGAGGGGCGATTGGGGCAGCAGCAGCCACTTGCACCCACTGACGGTGCTGGCCCCACTCACACCCACTGCTGGTGCCAGCCCCAATTTTTCCGTGCTGTCAATGGGTGCAAGCAGGACCGGTGCCATCAGTGTGTGGGAGTGCCAGCAGCAGGAGTGGGGCTGCCGGCAGACAGGGGACCTGGGGAGGCGGCAGGAGGAGCCGGGCAGGGGTGCGGAGGATGGCCCAAGACCCTTCCCTGTGCCCAGTGCAGCCTCGCAGCCCACAGTTCCTTTCAAGGTGCATGAATTCATGCACTGGGCCCCTAGTTTTTAATAATAATAAGGATACCTATTTCTTTAAAACAGTTCTCTGATGAAGTCCATCTTCTTACTTGGTTAAACCCACAATCTAGACCAGCCTTTCTATAGTGAATAATCTTACACTAGCTTGAGAACACATATTTTGGAGGGGCATTGAGTACACCAGGAGCCTGTGGACAATAGAATGTATTCAAGAGCCACCAAATATATGAAATGCTCGATAGTAACCATTTAAAGGTCCCAAATATCAAACACTGGTATCATAAAATTATTATAGAATTTAGGTGTCCTCCTGCCTCTTCAGGCATTTAAGATCTGCTAAATCTAATGGCAGCCTGCAACCTAAGTTGTGGCCATAGTATGAACTGCCTCTGTCCCCAGGAGCCAAAGCAAGATGCTGTGGCCATAGTCTAAAGCCAAGTAGGCTATGGTGCTACCACTGTCTACATTAAGAGAAAGAGCTTTGATCTCTTCATTGGATACTTTGGCCCGAAAATATTAGTGCCTGACCTTATACCCATTTGGTAAGACAATGAGTTGAGATAGAAGGTGCCAATAACTGTCTTTTCCCCTCTAGGGTTTCTACAGACTGGAAAAATGTGCATTAGCTGAGACACCAATTGGATAGTCAGATTAACTGCTCCTTCTTAGAAGTGTGGAAATAAACAAAGACCTACCAAACTAGAATAAGGAAGGCTATTTATTCAGAGTTTGCTATACCAAGGGAGTCAGCACTATCATTTGCATTTGGCAGAGACTCAAAGATAGGCAGAAAAGTGGGAAAGCTCTGGAGTGGGAAAAAGGGAAGGCTTCAGATATCCCCTGATTGGAGGCTGTTGGTGTAGGGGAGCTGTAGGCAGGCTAACTAGAGCAGGACATTCTATGTGATTGGTTAGGGGCACATATTTAGCGTTCTCTGTTTGGTACTAAGATGAGAGTGAGGACAAAAATGAGGGGACTTATGAATCACGTCCTGGCCATTGGGACCAATTATTACAGGGGTTACTGTTTGGCTTCCTGGATTGTTATTAGAGGTAACAATTTGACTTCCTGCAAATCTGACTAATAGCAGGCTGGCTTCCTGGCTGGTTTTTGTAGATAAAGGAATTGGTTTCCAGGGAAGGTTGCTGTAAGCTGTGGCTACATATATGGTATGAGCATTGTCTGTCTGTATATCCAGTCTCTCAGAAGTAGGGGAAGACCAGAAAGAGAGGAGAAAATGTCCTCTATTGCTGTCTCACACTCCCACAGAAAGGGCAGTTTCAAAGGGCAGGAGCTTAAATTCAAGGAAAGAGGTGTATAGATAGGTAGATTCTCCTTGACCTCCAATCTGGAATATTCTTGAAAATTCCCACTGAGGATTTGTCCCCAAAGTAATCAAGAAAAGTAATGTACAAAAACAAACAACTACAAACTGAATTCTAATTAAAATGTATATCTAGCACAGAGAGGATTTCTATGTGAAATAGTTTTCCTTTTGCAAATATGAGTAACTTGATTTTGTAGTACCTGGTGACTGGGTTGAGAAGGTGTGCTATGCACATGAATGTGCTTGACAAGAAGAAGGAGGGAGGGAGGGAACAAAAGCAGAGAGAGCCCAAGAGATGCGATTTGAAACCTGGTTCTGACGCAAATACAATAGCTATTCCAGTGATGCACAAGTGAAACCTCAGCCTTGCTGCTTGATTTGTGTTTCTGATCATTCTGTTGATGGGCTGGCTTTACAGAGTGTGCCCTGGTTAATATTCCTCATGATTGATTTTACAATCTGACCTCAGTCTCAGCACACTGATGGCAGTGGAAATGAAAAGTATTTCGGAGACCAGCCAAAGTATCTACACTGCACCTATGAAAAATGGAACCCCAAATGCCCTGATATCCATTATAATTTGCCTGGTTTACCTGGTGTTAATTGTTTCCTGGCCTTATCCCTCCGAGTGGACCTTGATATTTTATATCCTGCTCACTTGGAAGTTCAGTGTTTTAACCCTTTCCACAGTACGGAAGCGGATGCGTGCTCATTATCTTTCTTTTGGGCTTTCCTAAAGACAGTTCAATTAACCTTTGGCATCTAACCATTTTGTTGCATTTCCTCCTTTACTGGTCTTTTGGTGGTAAGATCAGGAAATTATCACGAATGATTCATTTATTTCCTAAACCAGATGAAGCAATGGAAGTTTGTGCTGATTTTTAAAGGACAGATTAATTTTTTCCCTTGGTTAATGTACCTATCATCTTTTATTGCTATTGATCAACCTTGCATACATTTCCCATGTATCTTCTTTCCCTATAGAAAACTCCTCTGTAGATGGAAAAAATAGAAAAGTAAGCAAGCAAATTAGTCTAAGGGCCTTTGGACCACCCTTTTAAGGAGACGGCCTGTTCCCCCAGAGCATTTTGAAACAGCACTACTGGCCTTCCTTGTATTTAATGAGACCTGTGGGCAAACACATGATTCAGTGGAAACTAAGAGGCAGAGTTTAAATATGCTCTGATGACAGCTGGCTTACTTGTGCAAGCTGTTGCAAAAGAACTTTACTAATGGTTCAAGCAGATGGACAGAAGGAAGAAAGCTAAATGTTAGAATGTGTGAGAGGCCAAAGGTCAAGGTGAATGAGCCTGGTGATTTCCTGAGGTCTGTGGGTGTTTTGTGTTGCAGCCTAAATTGAGGGTTGTTTTTAATTTGATGCACTTTTCTAAACTTTAAGTAGGTTCATTAAACCAAAAAAGAAAAAAAAGTCTCAGCTCTTCATTTAGTTCCCAATTAAATTTGGGGTTTTAACTTCCAAGATAATATAGCATTTACTTGAAAAATGTAGGCATTTATAATACATTTTAAGGGTAAGTTCAAAATGGTTTATTGAACAGGTATTTTTTTTTTTACAAATATGATCCCTTGAGTTTTTTAATATCAGCAATGCACATATACTATATTCTTTAGCCCCCTTTTCTAACTCAAAAATAATTTTTCTCCTGGGGTAGGGGAATTACAAAACAGTTTAAATATATTGCATAGAGAATAACTAACATTTGTGTATGTGTTTTTTTTTCTAGAAAATCCTACTTTCCAGATATTTGCTGAGATTTAGGTAAAAATCTGATGTCATTTTTCTATTTCTTGTGATTTTGTAACTATTGTATCTTTCAGTTTTAATCAAGTTTTATTGAAGCCAAGACATTAACTAACCTTTAGTTTGACAATCAAGCCCTTTAAAGGAGGTCATAAATTTAAAAGGAAGATTGTTTTTGTTCCAAAAAGGAGATTATTTTGAAAGCTAAAATATATGTGCCACTTATGCAAAGAAACAAAGTAAAGCTTTGTTTCCCGAGGTACGTCCTATATTTCTCTGCTTCAAGGAATGAAGCAGGCTCCGCAAGTGGAGAAAGGTCGGCAGGCACCCCTCCAGCTGCCCAGGTTCCGTGCCTTTCCTCCAAGAGGGACATCATTGGCACTGGCAGTTCCTTGGGGTCAATGATATATTTACTGAAAAAGAAAATGTTAATTATATAAAACCAAAGATTTCAGGGTGTGTAAAGTATTAATGCAGCAATCAGACATACTGTTTATCATCTTGATTTCCAAACCCTTTAAGACAGAAATTCATTTGAGAGTCATAAAAAGTTGCCAGGACTGGCCATTAAAAAATTACTTCAAATCACAATTAGCAGCTCCTTATTTTTAGTTTTAACACATACATAAAGGTGCTGTTTGTATTGCTATTTTAGAAACAATTCACTATGATCAGCTACATTTTCAAAATAAGTGCAAAAGTGGAGGTTGAGGTAATTTAAAAGCAAACATATTCAAAAATCAAAGTAACATCCTCCTCTTAGGCAGTGTGATATATATACTATATATATATATATATATATATATACATATATATATATTTCTGGATGAAGTCTTTGAAGGTTATAATTCATTATTAAGTGGGTTCATGAGATGATGGGAAAGTGCCTTCCCTACCTCTCTGCAAAATCCTAGAAAAACAAAATATAACACGGACAGAAGAAAGGAATACAAATAAAGGAATTACTTCTTTGTATGTAATTGCTTCAGGTTTCCAGCAAAATACTTTGACTAGAAAAATTTTAAAAGATTATATTTAATAAGTGATTAGGTAAAGAGAAAAATGTCGGTTCTGCTCATTTAATTAATTTCCCAAAATGCCTTTCACCTAACCAACCACTTTTAGAAAGAAAAAGTTACAATTTTTGCTGATAGGAGACTTGATTGCGGAGTTAAGAAGTAAAAGGAAGAAGATACGTCGGTAAACTTGATTTAATTAAGCAAGCTTGCTGTATTTTTTAATATAATTAAAATATATTTTAATACATAATATGTTTTAAATCACTGTCTAGTTATTATGAATAGATTTTTATAATTTTCAGTTGTTGCCTTTTAATGATTTTTAAAAATATGTGTCCAGAAAGTTCTTCTTTCCAACTGATAATGTATGTAACTGTGAGGAAAGGCAGTGGTGTAGCAGAGAACAGTGGGCTTGGCTCCTGACAGATGTGCCTCCATTCACAGTTCTACCAACTGACTGGTTTTGTGAGGTTGGGCAAATTCCTTAACCTCTCGGACTTGGAGTCTTTGTTTCCTTATTTATAAAGTGGGATATTGTGAGTTTTAAATAAGATAATTCATGTAAAACACCAAGATTTATTTTAGCACACATTAACTTCCCTCCTCTTTAAGTCACTTGGAGAAACATTTATACAGGCACTGTGTGAAGTGCTTTGCATGTGTTTGTTTTTTTATCTTAACACAAAAACAAAATCTCATGAGGAAGTTTCTCCAATTATCATATTTCCACACCGAGGAAACTGAAGCATGGAAACAGCTAATTTACCAGCTTTAATCTGGATCTGCTTGATTCTACAGCCTGTACTCTTGGCCACTGAGTATGCCATGGAAAGACTGCTCCATGAACAGTGAGAAAAATAGAGGAGTAGCAATGTGGGGGGTCAAGGAGTAAGGAACCAGGAAATTTGACATTTTTGTAACTCTAATACATGTATATTGAACCCTGTTTGGAGATGACAATGAAAAAAAAGTATATTGTAAATGTTTGGCCATAATACATGGATATAAAACAGAAAAAATTATCCAAAAAAAAGGTGGTGGTGGGGGGGGAGTGGGTAGGGCCAAAGTGGACAAAATGATTGTTGGTGAATTCTCTATATGATCTTAGCATGCTGGCATATTAAGCATATTTCTCTAGTCCATATTGTATTAGTCAGAGTAGGTTAGGTTACAGTGCAATACAAATAGCACCTAAATATCAATTGCTTAATACAACAGAGGTTTTATTTTTCACTTGTACAAAGTCTACTCTAAGCCTGATTGCCCTGTCAGAGCAATTGTCTTCCATGTAATCACCCAAGAATCCAGTTACTTCAATCTCAGGGCTTAGTCACCTCAATCTGCACTCTGATTGCTGCAGCAGGGGAAGAGAATGCTGAAGGATTTTCCTTGACAACTAAATTCTTTCACTCCCATCCACCAGCCAGGAGTAGGCACATAGCCAGCCCTACCAGCAGGGAAAGGAGGACCGTGCATAGTAAGCACCACAGTCTGTACCATATGTACTTCAGACTGTTAGTAGGTTGCTGTTTAATTCCAGGCTGTGACTTTTATGACTATTTTACTGAAATAATTTCTATATTAAAATTCCTTCAATCAGTAGAAAAGTATCACTTTAATTCAACCACTTCTAATTGAGACATATTAAGATGCTTAAAATAATTTTAAGTCAAAGATGTTATCTGGAAGTGATTTCGAAAAATGAATATTTATTGATCTTCTATCATTGGGGACGATGTATTGTTTTCTCTGGTTTGCTTCAAGCAGTAGAATGTGATCTAACAATAACAAATCGATAAAACAAACAACCCCTCCCCTACAAAAAAACCAGAACAATTGCTCTTTATTCTGCCATAACAAACTGGTAGAACTTGGTCTATTTTAGAGGTTGTTCAAATTACTGGGCCACTGAGCAGTAAAATGGGTGGTGGGAGGGACATGAGGGTTATGACAGTGCCAGGGCACACACATCCTCTTCCACAATGGGAACCATCAGAGCTCTGGCCCTCAGTGCATATTTGAACAATGATGCGTATTTGAGCTTACCTATGGCTCATGTGGCAGCATAAACAAATAATTCCCCGTGAAGCAAACAACATTGCAGTGATCTGGAAAGCAAAAGCCATCTTATGATCACTATAAACAATAAAACATTTTAGGTAAAAAATATCCAACATAGAGCTCGGCCGGTGTGGCTAAGTGGTTGAGCGTTGACCTATGAACCAGGAGGCCAGGGTTGGATTTCTGGTCAGGGCACATGCCCGGGTTGCAGGCTCAATCTCCAGTAGGGGGCGTGCAGGAGGCAGCTAATGGACGGATGATTCTCTCTCATTATTGATGTTTGCATTTCTCTCCCTCTCCCTTCCTCTCTGAAATCAATTAAATATACAAGCAAAGAAAACAACATAGAAATGTCTGTTGGTCTGGATTTTTAAAACAATTGCTGATCATGGTGATCCTTGGGAGGTTATTCTTTTAATTCTTCAAAAAGCAGAATTTACCTTTAAGTTATAAATATGGTGAAATTCCAGGCATGGAGGAAGGTAGTGAACACTTTCTAGTGCTTAAAACCAATTGTTTCCCTTGGCTCAGATTTTTGTTTTTAACAGGTAAAGTGTTGCCTTTATTAAAAGTGGTAAGTGGACCACAAAAATGGTTATTTCAAATAACCAAGCACATTTACTGAGTACTTAATAGCTATGACCAAAATTGTGTAAAGAAATAAATAAATAATCAGTTAAGTGAACAACCAACCAAGCAACACTTATCTAAGTCCACACAGCACAAGGGGATTTTTACTTGTGGTTTCATTTCCAAAATGCCTTCTTCCTAATACTTAGATCTATGAGGTGTTCCAGGAGAAAATAGTTCTATCATCAGAAAGATTTGGGAACTGTAATTTCCTGGTTCAGTTGCTTGTTGTGGGGTTCTGGAATTTGTATTTCCAAAAAGTTCCTTAAGTGAGTCATACACATTCACTGGCTTCACATTGGCCTCACTGGGTCCCTCAAACCCTCCTGGTACCCTCCCTGCACCTGTACCTGCCTCTGACTGGAGAGTGCTCTCTGCAGGCTTCCTCCCTCATCTTTAAGTTGAAACTGTTTCTTTCCCTCTCTGTTCCCCTTTCCTGCACTTACCGCCATCCGCGTGCTATATATTTTACTGCTTTAGCTTGTTTATTGTTTCTCTTACCATGAGACTATAAGCCCAGGAGGGCAGAGGTTTCTGTTTGTTACTTCCTAATTTCTAACCATGCTAATAGTGCCTGGCAGACGGTAGGTGTTCAGTAAATGTTTATTGAAAGAATTATTGTGAACAGTGGTAGGTCCACTCTTGGGCTATACCATTAGGACAGTGAAACCCTGAGCCAGGCCTCAGTCTAGTTTTGCTTTCAGATGGTCCTGGGTTTCTGACTTGAGTATTCATGGGGTGGACAAAATCACCACAGTGTCCCTGGGAACACCCCAGCCTCCTAAGGGATATTTAGAGGTGGATGACTCAGTGCTGTTCGAGATACCACTTTCTTCCATGTGTCTCCAACTGGAATCACCCCTCAGGGCTAAGGTAGTACTTGGTCTACATGAGGGAAGAACTGGGCAACGTTCATCAATGTAAATTCAGGGACGTCTGAGTACCTCTGTTTGATGATCAATGATATCTGATTGATAATCTTGCTGTACACCTCTCACTGGTAAATTTCAGATATTTTCCCTGAAATTCATCCTGGTGGATTTTCCCAGAGCCCAAGTCTACACACACACACACACACACACACACACACACACACACACACACACACACACGACTGCCTTGCCCTTTATTATGCCTGGAGAAGGAGTTCTCCTTTCTTCCTCCCCAGGAAAGGATAGTTAAACAGACAGAGAACAACCCCTATCTTCTCAGCCCCCCAAACCCTGCTTTTAAAAAATGTTTTCCAAATGTAGTTAAAAGAAAGCTGTGAATTATTGTTTATGACAGAAATGTCCATTTTGTGAAAGAGGTGTCGGTTTAACCAGATGCTTCTGGTCTTGGCTGCCTAATCCATTTGCTCTCTCAACAGCTGCAAGCCCTTTGTCAGACCCCACACCTCCTCCCACGTGCTGTCTCTATCAGTTGGAACCCAATTGGTGCCTGCTGCAGGCACTAAACTTTAGGCAAATAAAATAGCAGGGGTGAGTCGTGAACAAGACCAGTAAAAATACCCTTCCTCTATGCCTCTAAATTATAGCATCACAATTTCTCTCCTAAACACTCAGAAAGCTGAACCAATGATTGGAAGGTAATTTGTTTTCAGATAGAGTCCAAAGATATTTTTGAAAAAGGCAGAAAACTCATACTTATGGGGGTATTGTACCATGCAAAATTGGATTTTTAACTGTGAGTACTGGAATCCCTGTGTTACAGATGAGGAAACAGGCTCAGAGAAGTCAACCAAGTTGCCTACGTCTTATTTAATAAGTGGAAGATTCTAGACCTGTACCTAGGTCTCACTGACTGTGAAGTATGCACTCTCACTGGCATATCATACCACTGGTATCTGCTCCTCGCCTGGCATAAGACCTGAGGCGCATAAAAAGCACACTTGCCCTGGCCCAGATCCCTCATTCTCTTGAATATTTTCAAACCCTGAACTTAAAATATCCAAATAAATTACATCATTGAAATAGCCATCGCAGGAGTTTGCGTGCTTATTGGAGAGTCTGACATTTGCAAATACTGTATTCCTCCAGAATTTTTACATTTCCAAATTCATAGGGCCTTGTGTTATACACTTTCCCCACAGCTGCTGCAAAGCTGTACTGAAATGGTTTTGAAGAAGTCAGTAAGGCTCAATCACAGGCGATGTGATTGGCTCCTGCAAGCTAGCCAACAATTCAAATCCAAGCCTGAGAATAATTACACATTCTCACATTATGAATGTTTAGGATTGATAATAAGCAACTGTTAAATCCAACAGCCTGGAACACTGGACCAGAACTGGATCAGATCTTCTCCTTAGAACCAGTCTTGGACTTAACACAGCGCAGTGTTTAAAAGCAAGGGCTTTGGCGACCAACTTCCCAGGCTTTGAATCCTGGCTCTGCCACATACTAGCTCTATGGTCTTGGGCTTTATTTTCCTCTCTGTGCCTCAGTTTTCTTTCCTTTAAAATGGTGACGATTTCACCTGTACCATGGGATTGGTGTGGGCAATACATGAAATCATGGGTGTCAAATGCTTCGTAAGATCTCAAGAGTTAGCAATTCTTATTACATATCACAATGCAAATTTTCTTAACAAGGTCCATTTGTTTATGGCCCCATTGAATCCTATTCCTCAGTCTCAGTTTTACTACTCACGCTATTCAACAGAACTGGGACTGCACAACTGTATCCATTTACAAATTTCAGATTTACTCTCCAAAGAGGAGGCATTTCCACTGGGGAGGAAAGACCATGCCTCAGCTCTGGCAGCGATAATTGGATGACTTTAGAGCCTGCAACATGATTGTTTTTAAAAGGACAAGACTCAACTTGCATGTGTAAATTCTGTAACGTTGGTTTCAAAAGCAGTTCTGTTACTTTATAGTCATACCTCATAAAGGATGATTTCTTTGACTTATTTCATGAGATTTCCAACTCTATTTGTAATTTCATGAGCATATCGGGATCTGTCCAAGATGTCATGTGCTGCTCTGAATTAAACACAAGCTCCAAAGCGTTTGAAGTTTGCTCCATCTGCAATTGCTATCAGAGACTCCAGGAGTTGAATCTAGCTCTTACATTTGATACCAGCTGAAAGAGAACAATAATCTTTGACCAATCATCCTTCGCTAAGTGGCTTACACTCAACAGGATTTAAAGTTCTGAGAGACTGTTTTAAACTTCCTCTACCCTTAGTTTACTTTAGCACACAAGTGAAAGAATCAGGCAAAGACAAGGTGGTTAAATATTTATTTTCATAGAGGTATGTCTCGGTTTCATGTTTCCATAGCAATTATATTAATAACTAACATTTCATAAAACCTATGCAAAAGCTTGCAATTCTCTACAATACTTAATAGTATTCCTTTACTCATAATTGCAGGTATTTCTGCAGTTAAAAAATATTCACTGGCATGACTGATTTTTCTTAATCCTCAAGGTTCTCTGGTCTCTAAAAAGGGAGCTAGAGGGAGGCAGACATGACAATTGCTGCTGCATTTTGGTTGGTTACACGATGTAAAACTGTGTAAAAGAAGAAATTTGCTTTTGACATTTTCTGGTTTCCTGTTTTAATTCCCTTCTCTACCTTTTGGCCTCTCCTCCTCTGGGGCTTTCACTGTAACCTCCCTTTCTCCCACCTTGTCCTCGACATGATCTATCTGTCTCTTTTGTTTCTCATAAGGTAGGGTTCATGGACTCCACAAAGTTTTAGTGTAAGAATATTGTTTAAAAAAGAATATTTTCAGTTGAACTGATAATTATTAAAAACAAAATATTTGCCTAACAAGGATAGATAGAATTTTATCATTAGAACATCAGGTCTAGTGGTGGGCCAGGAGGAGAAAACATTAAGGTCTGGATGAAGGAGTCCTTTTTTGAAATATCTCAGTTATTCCATGAGTATATAGTAATATGTGTGTATGTGCATGTCAGAGAGAGAGAGAGAGAGAGAGAGAGAGAGAGAGAGAGAGAGAAAGAGAGAGAGAGAGAGAGAGAGAGAGAGAGAGAGAGAGAGAGAGGCACAAATGGATCTTTTACTGACAAAAAAAGTATTTCTATTTGGGGGTCTATTTTAGTTGCTGGAACAAAATCATTGAATCCAAATTTTAGCTTTCTACATAGTTTAAATAAGAAAAAATGTTGAAATAATCTGAATGTATGGAAGCTATGGAAGTTGAAACTCAATGAAGAATGCTGTTATGTAGCCTTTTAAAAAATGTCTTATTTTGTTTGCCGACAGAATTATAACCATTAAAATATGAATTCCATTGGATTTTCCTTGATATTATTTTACATGAGGCATAAGACTTTGTCTTTCATGTATTATAGAAAAGAAACGCAAATGTTTTCTAACATGTTGATAAAATATGGTTGTTAAATTTCAGTGTACATCTTTTAACATGAATAAGAAAGATCAGCTCCAGAAAGAATAAGACCTTATTTCAAAATAGTATTTTAGCACATTATTTATACAGAAAGTTTTCCAAAGTAACTCTATTAAGAGAATGATTTCATTCTGTCTCACTTTCAATAACGAAACTACAAAAAAGTGTCCACATTATGGTAGATAATGTGCTTCCATTAGAGCCTTATTTTCTTGTCAATATTTTTACTTAAAGCCTAATCTTTTGATGCAACAGAGGCTTCAAATTAAATCAGAGACAGTGGCTTTCATTTTCTTACTTTAACATGACACATATTTCTAGCTCTAAAGTGATTGTCAAGAAAATGCTTAACTCCTGTAAATTGGCTGTTTAAAGTGCCAGAGCAGATTTGACTCCTAAATCCCATCCATGGTTAAAGTTCACCTTGCAGTGCATTTGAAGTAGGTGCTCTGTGCTTAAAAATGAAAACTGTAAAAACGGTTAGTGTTTCTTGCTTTTTGAATCCAAGTTAGTTATTTTCCTTTAATAGTAGAAGAATTAAAGATATTAAAAATCTGCTGTTAGAGCATGTAATTGTGGCCTCCCATCTCTCCTTTTTCTGGAAATGAAAGGAATGTTGAAAGTGTTTCTATTTTATAATGTAAGAGGTGGCCAAGCATTTACAACTCTATATACTCCTCCAGTCAAATTCTTCTAAACCTCAGACCTGGCCGGCAGGTTTCTCCCAGACGATTTTCATTTTCATAACATTCACATCAAATAAACTGCACAAAACATACTGTGAGAGGAAAAAGGGGGACAGGAAATGGCTCTGTTGCATGGTTATTGCATCCTATTGCCTGTGGGTTGCTTGTTATGAGTTTCAACTATGTAAATATGACGTATATGACATCAGAATTTAATCTTAAAGCTTCTATGTGGGAGATAGAGTGTGACTTTATTGTGAGGGCTAAAATCAACTGGGTGTTGACAGGTCTCAAAAGTCACGGAGTAAAAGCTTAAAAAGAAAAGGCTCAGACTGATAAGCTGTTCTTTGATTGACAACTTCAGGCTTGACTGCCACTATTGAAAACAGTTGGGTAAAAGTTTTTTTTGGGGGCATGTTATTTCATAAGAAGCTATACTGGGAAATATAGGGAGATTTATAAGCTGATGTAGCAGAAAACCCGAAGTAAAACAGGTGTGAGGTTTAGAAAATCTGGAACCTGGGAGAAAGGACACTATCTATGAATGATTTAATTAATATTATAAAACAACTTTACACAAAAGAATGCTGACAAAAGGAGAAAAATAAAACATTGCTGTCCACCAGCTTTGGCTTTTAACAAATCATTTGTCAACAGCTTGTGGTGACACAATTTGAGGTGGGGGGGATGGTGGTACATAAAATGCACAAGTAAAAGATTTCCATGGGAGGAAAATAATAGAGACCTCTTTTCATCTTTCTAGGAGAGTAGAACCAATTCTGGCACTATAAAATCCATTATGGAAACAATAAAATAAAGTAGCCATCAATGATCAATTGAATTGTTATGATTGTTACACATGGCATATCTTATCAAATATTATCCATAGGAAGTATTCAATTCCTGTTGTGCCAATTATCCTACTATGTGCATCATAAACTTTTATGGCTTGTTATAGAATGTTACTTGGCTAACGATTTTTCCTTCAAATATTGCATCATCACAGTCAGATGGAAAACATATTCTAATGTGGCAAAGTGTTAAGGAAATTTAATACTCTAGGGCTAAATGAAACTGCTATGGTTCATCTCCTGGATAAGAACAACAATTTATGAATGCAATATTCATTTCCTGAGGTGAGCACCAGCAAAAACTTCATCTGAAACCTAAAACCTAGATGTTTGGCCTCTCATAGTTTCCTCATTTAACTCATTGATATCATATATTAAGGCCACTGTTAAGATCACATCTGGGGAGTGCTCACTTGTTCAACTTTCCTAATTACTTTCACAGGGAACTCCTGGCATAATTGCATCTGCCAAGACCAGACCACAGAGTCTATAAGATCATCTTTCACTTTTAATATATTGTTAAAAATGTCAAAATATCCCATTTGTTTTTTCTTGATCATTAAAACTGATTAACAGTTTGGTATTTTGACGCACAGAGGTGTTCATTCAGAGCTAAGGTTCTTGAACAATGTATATTTTATATGGAGAAATCATGAAATTATAAACTTAGCATGTTATGTCTCTAAGACTAGAAAATCCAGAATCTGTCATTTTTGCAGAAAAAGAACAATTGCCAAGAGCCATATTTTTTTCTTCCAAAGCTAAAGCTGCACTATATATTTTAGTATACTAAGGATAATAAATCTAACTTACAGGGAAACCTATTTGAGACTTATCTGTGAACTAGAGGCCCAGTGCACAACATTCATGCACTAGGGGGGTGGGGGTGGGGAGGAGGGGTCCCTCAGCCCAGCCTGCGCCCTCTCACAGTCCAGGAGCCCTCGGGGGGGGGGGGGAGTGGTGTCCAACTGCTGCAGAGATGGGAGAGGCTCCCACCACCGCAGCTGCGCTTGCCAGCTGTGAAGCTGTGAGCCCAGCTTCTGGCTGAGCGGTGCTCCCCCTGTGGGAGCGCACTAACCACCAGGGGGCAGCTCCTGCATTGAGCATCTGGCCCCTGGTGGTCAGTATGTGTCATAGCGACCAGTCGTTCCACTGTTTGGTCAATTTGCATATTACCCTTTTATTATATAGGACTAGAGGCCCGGTGCACAAAAAATTTGTGCACTCGGGGGGGAAGAGGGGGTCCCTCAGCCCGGCCTGTGCCCTCTCGCAGTCTGGGACCCTCGG